>NW_012119932.1:3723705-3724365 GCF_000951035.1 Colobus angolensis palliatus
TCTTTACAAAAATAAATGATAAAACAAAATTATTTACAAAATGAATGAAAGAAAATGGAAGCATTTTGGCTAAGTTTTTAATTTTAAGTCCCGTCAATTAGAGTGGCCATAGGCTTCTAGACATATGTTTATGTCTCTGTTAAGGAATAATACTATCTAGAATAGTGCTGTCCAATAACACTTCAGCAATGAAAATGTTCTGATTTTGTGCTATCCAATATGGTAGTCACAGGTCACAAGCGGTTCTTTATTCTTTAGCATTTGAAATGTACCTAATGTGACTGAGAATCTGAATTTTTAACTTCTTTTTAAAAAAATAGACACAGAGTCTTGCTGTTTTTCCCAGGCTCATCTTGAACTCCTGGCTTCAAGCGATCCTCCCGCCTCAGCCTCCCAAAGTGCTGGGATTACAGATGTGACCCACTGCACCTGGCCTTTAAAATTAATAATTTTAATCATTATAAGTTCAAATTTTAATAACCACATGTGCCTAGTGGTTGTAGTATTGGCACAGGTCTAAAAAAAATACAAAATTACGAAGATGACCTCAGTGAAAATAGAGAGATCAAAATGTGGCACATATACACCATGGAATACTATGCAGCCATAAAAAAGGATGAGTTTGCGTCCTTTGTAGGGACATGGATGCAGCTGGAAACC
>NW_012119932.1:3725555-3785615 GCF_000951035.1 Colobus angolensis palliatus
AGATCATCACAGTTGAGTGATTTTTATAGTGCCAATAAGTACAAATAAAAGGCTTTTAAAACTTCAATTTCAGTACGTTTACAACAGCAGTGGTCCCAAATCATGAGGCACTAATTGTATAGGAAAAGAGAGATAGATAAACAGGAGGAGGTAGACAGCATTCATCTAATAGGAACTTTCAGTAGAGAATATCTAGACATGGGTAAAAATTTGCTAAAATGTCTAAAGATTAAAATGAAAGTAGCTAAAATAGCTTTTAGTTTGCTTTATAACCTGATCAAAGTAGTAAACTTTTGGAGTAAGATGAGCAAGCTGAAAATTATCTATATGGTTTTATATATGTATATTGTTTATGAATTTATATTTTTTATTCATAGTATTTAACTGTGAGGAGGGAGAAAGATGGGAAGAGAAGTTCTTACAACTTCTTTACATAGCAAAATAAATGATAATATTATTTACAAGAAGAATGAAAGTAAATGGAAGCATTTTGGCTAAGCTTTGAATTTTAAGACCAGTCAATTTGAGTGGCCATAGGCTTCTAGAATATTTTTATGTCTCTGTTAAGGAATAATACTGTCTAGAATAGTGCTGTCTAATAGGCCTTCAATGATAAAAATATTCTGATTCTGTGTTGCCCAGTAGGGCAGGCACAGACCATTTATTTATTTATCTTTTAAAATCCACAGTACTGTTGTCAGTCTATGACAAAGAATGAAAGGTTGAGTTCTGAGATTGATGAAGGAGGTCCAGGAAAACCCAGGAGACCTCACCCTCTTCTCAGGAATTGGATTTGGTTGTGCAGCTGAAGAGGCATGTTCTACTATTTTCCATTGCTGTGATTCTGTACTCACCCTTCTTAGCTTCCTGTGTGCATTTAATTAACTAAGGAAAGAAAGTCCTGACCCATTAACATAAATATTCAGTTAACTTGATACTTAATCATTGTGGTTCCAGGGCCAGGTCATAGTCTCTTGGGAGTTTAGATCTTGTGGCTTTATCCACTGAAGCTCAATCACCTCTGAAATATTAAAAGACTACAGTTTCCATGCTTGCAAACTCAAAAATCTGACCATAAATTATGATGGCCACACACCAGGCCTCAGGGGACTTCAGTGGCCAGCTGGTCTTCCATGCTTCATCCCTGACTTCCCTGTCTCCTTTGACAGTTCATACAAGACTGTCCAGTTCTGTAGAATGATGAACAGCACCCTCGACTACATCATTAATAATAACAACATCTACCAAACTCTTACCTAATGCCAGGCACTGTTCTAAGCATCTTACATTTATCTAACCTTACTTCATTGATGTGAGTGGGTCTTCTTATGAATTAAGCAGTATCACATCCTCACTGTAGTGCACAGAGGTTAGAAAGTTCACCCAAGTTTATAGATGGGCAGAAGTGGATAATGGAGTAAGGACCCAAACTCAGGTGGGATAGCCCCAGAGCCTGTACTCTTAGTCACTGAATATCTTGCCTTATACTAAATCATGCCTAGTAGAGTCATTTCTATTAGGAATTCTTTTATGTAATATTCCACAGTAAATTTTCCTTTTATTAAAGCATCACAAACAGCCTTTTGGCCAGATATGGAAATGATTTGGAAAGGAAAAATATAGTTGTATTGGTCGATCAAGCCATATCTCTTCCATATGTAGGCATCTTCTTAGCTAGTGTCTCTTTTATGAGAAGAAGATGTAAATCAGTACCATATATGCATATATTAATGTTACTACAAATGAGAATATTAAGAAAAGCAAAGGGAGTTTTTTGTTTTAATCCTATTGCCAACACTTTTCTTGCTGTCTTTATTACTCATTTTAACCTGGAGAGGAAAGCCTGATAAAAATTCAAGTCTTTGGGCCGGGCGCGGTGGCTCAAGCCTGTAATCCCAGCACTTTGGGAGGCCGAGACGGGCGGATCACGAGGTCAGGAGATTGAGACCATCCTGGCTAACACGGTGAAACCCTGTCTCTACTAAAAAATACAAAAAACTAGCCGGACGAGGTGGCGGGTGCCTGTAGTCCCAGCTACTCGGGAGGCTGAGGCAGGAGAATGGCATAAACCCGGGAGGCAGAGCTTGCAGTGAGCTGAGATCCGGCCACTGCACTCCAGCCTAGGCGATAGAGTGAGACTCCGTTTCAAAAAAAAAAAAATTAAAGTCTTTGGAAACAATATATCTAGGAAACGTATAAGAAGCAAATTACCATTAGTTGACAGAGAAAAGTTTATTTTCTTAAGTAGTTATATTTCTCTTTAAATGTGGTTTTCATTTACAATGTGTAGAACAAACCTTTATTGACTTTAGAGGTATATTCTGGAACGAGTTCCAGGTTAAGATACTGTACATTGTGGCATACTGCTTTGAAGTATGAAAACAAATACTGTAGAAAAGGGCTTATATATTATTTTAATACCACTCTGTCAGTTTTTGTTTGTTCGTTTGTTTGTTTTTTGAGATGTAGTCTCGCTCTGTCCCCCAGGCTGGAGTGCAGTGGCACGATCTCGGCTCACTGCAAGCTCTGCCTCCCGGGTTCACGCCATTCTCCTGCCTCAGCCTCCCAAGTAGGTGGGACTATAGGCGCCCGCCACCACGCCCGGCTAAGTTTTTGTATTTTTAGTGGAGATGGGTTTTCACTGTGTTAGCCAGGATGGTCTCTATCTCCTGACCTCGTGATCCGCCCGCCTTGGCCTCCCAACACTGTCAGTTTTACAGTCAGAGTAGAAGGGTGGAAGTCCCCTGGGAAAGACAAGGAAAAGTAAGGACCATTGGTCAATGTTACACCCGCCATTGGCTACCTCCAAGGCTGTTGGGAGCTGAGGGAGCAAGAGCTCTATTTTGTTAATGCTAGGACTGTGTTTCTCAAGTTCTCCATTGTGTCCCCAAGGATTGGAGTCCAGAGGACAATATCAGCAAGACATTATGAAGTTATAGAAAGTGTATTGCACACGTACATCTATTGTTTATTAGTCCCGTAATTCTAATTGTAATCAGAATATGTTTTGGCTAATAAGATGCCAATAATGCTATTTGGTAGCAAAAAGGGGGGTAATACAAACCTTGGATGCAATGAAAAAAATAAGAGAATCTGCAACATTTTAGGAATATGTCCTAAGAGAAGCAGCCAGAATGATGAAATATCATGAGATCACAATGCCTACCCCTGCAAAGCCTTCCTGGACCCAGGAAGACAGGCACTTCTGTAGATTTTGTTCTCAACTGTCTTGAAGTATCATACCTAGAGGATTGCACAGAGGCGCGCGTCTGTATATGTGTGTATGTGTCTCAGAAGCAGAGTCTAGAGGATTCTCATGATAATAGATCTTATTTTCCAAGTGCTATGTGCCAGGCACTAAGACCTTTATGTAACTTACTCTGTTTTAAAGCATACAACAACAGGAATGAGTTGGATATTACAATTCCCATTTTGGAGCTAGAAAAAAAACCGAAATAACTTGGCCAAATTTGGCAAATTGGCTACAATAACACAGTTGGCAAGAGGCAGAACTGGCTGAAGGCCCCCAGGGTCTTAACCACAAAGCTCTCAAGGCTGGGGGCAGATTTCTGCCATTAGCCCAGTTTCCTTCAAATTTGAAATTTCTGTGAGTCTGTGGACTCACTCATTTCTTTTCTAATCCTGTTTTATCTGAAGGAAATCACACCAAATGTCTGTTTCAAAATAAGTTTCTAAACTGAAAATTGTCAAAGGTCATTTTTCACTTTTAACACAACCTTTCAATAATTGATAAACTTTAAAGAGACAAGATAAAATCCTGTTTTTAAAGAGAGAGAAGAGCTTTCAGTGGGGAATGAATTAGCATTTGGAATAAAGATGATGATTCCAGACTAGTCTCTTGATAGAACTGGAAAGGATAGGGACTTCTCATGTGCAATGGTCATCACCAGCCAATCTCATACACATATCTAATAGCTATCGCAGAACTTCCAGTTATTTTTGAAAATTCACTTCATTAATTAACATAAATGAGAGGCTGGCAAATGTAAATGGTGAGTATTTAAAAGAACAACCCAAACTATTTATTCATTAACTAGGCTATAAACATGCCATCTACATACTGGAAAAGTTAATAATTACTCTCTAATTGTGCTAATTATATAATGACAATGTTGTAAATGTTTGTTTATATAATGTTAGATTTCTCTGACTAATCTTATCATTAGTCAGACTTTGGACTTCTGCCATCGTGTATTCATGTATATACTGGTACATGCCAAACTGTGTGAACAATTTATTTTTATAACTGGTTGTTAAAGTGCTACTAATATTCAAATCAGAAACTTACCACGTCCTTAGGAGGAGGCTCTACTTCCTTCTTTATCTTTTTACCCATCCTGGAAAAAAATGCAATATATGTTAAAGTGACATTTGCACATACATTTCTCAATTACCTGTGCCCTTGAGAGGAGGTTTCTTTTCTCCTTTAAATTTTTACCTCCTAAAACACAATGCAATACGTGTAGAAATGATCACATATATACAAATATGTCACCTACATCCCAGTTTCAAACTCTGCAATTTTAAGGAACTTATTGATAAGATCATTGAGCGTTAGTCCTGACTTTCAGTTTAGAAAGGAGGTGAATATATTAGTGGCATAACTTAAATAACAAGAAATCATTTACCTTTTTTATAGCTTGCTTATGATGGGCCTAAGAGACTAAGCCCATCAAGTTACTTTTGAGACCTGCAAGAGTGTTTGTGCCACAAAGGCAGAGGTTTTTGTCTCTTTTCTTGCACTGATGTATCCCAAACACCTACAACAGTGTCTGGTACATAATCGGCATTTGATATTTATAAACCTCATTAACTCCATTTTTCCTAGAAGTAAAGATCTTATAAATGGTATACAAAATCTACCAAATCTGAGTCAACATTTTTGTCCTTTCCCTGGATAACAAAAAGTTTTCTCTCATATAATCCACAGCTCAGTAAAAAAGCAATAAAAAAATCTGAAGAGATACATTCTGGGAAAACTGAGGTTACTTCCTTTCTACTTGTCCTCATATATCCATGTCTGTGTGGAAAAAGTGAAAGGAATGGGATTTATGCTTGTTAACATGCCACAGAGGAGTAACCCAGCCAGGGTTCAGAGAACTTTTCAGGCTGGGCGGGTGGCTCACGCCTGTAATCCCAGCTCTTTGGGAGGCTGAGGTGGGTGGGTCATGAGGTCAGGAGTTTGAGA
This sequence comes from Colobus angolensis palliatus, assembly GCF_000951035.1. Classification (NCBI taxonomy): domain Eukaryota; kingdom Metazoa; phylum Chordata; class Mammalia; order Primates; family Cercopithecidae; genus Colobus; species Colobus angolensis. The sequence continues at coordinate 3,730,765 of NW_012119932.1, forward strand.
CCATCCTGGCCAACATAGTGAAATCTTGTCTCTACTAAAATTACAAAAATCAGCTGGGTGTGGTGGCATGTGCCTTGTAATCCCAGCTACTGAGGAGGCTGAGGCATGAGAATCACTTGAACCTGGGAGGTGGAGGCTGCAGTGAGCCGAGATCATGCCACTGCACTCCAGCCTGGGCAGCAGAGTGAGACTCTGTCTCAAAAAAATAAAAATAAAAAAAAAATTTTCAAGATGTTAATGTCTATTAGAATAACCCAGGAAATCTATCTAGTTTCCTTCAACGAGAGTTTGTGGAATTATGTTCAGCATCAGAGCCATCTTAAATGGTATATCATAGAAGCAATCTTAAATGGTATATCATAGCCTAAAGGAAATTACCATAGTCTCAGTAGAAATCCTAGGAAGTAGAAAATCCTTGGGGAGAATCTACAGTGTCGGGGTTAGCTCAAATTGCATGTCAAGGATCAAAAGCAACTCCTACCATTAGAGACACCAGAATTTATCCCATACATTAAAAAGCCACGTCTTCATAGAAACTCCTAGATGTTTCCGAAAGGCATCTATTCCAGGTCTCTAACTTCAGACCACACTACTTTTAAGATTTTTAAGGATCTGTGCAAGCTTATTCACACTATAGCCAATATATTAAAATGTTAAAATGTGCCTGCATCGCCCATTAAATATCATTTGCATCCTAAAAACTTTTGAAATTTGTATTCGAAATTACTCAGCAAACAGTACATACACCTGGAAATTCTTGTAAAATGAGAAAATTGTTTTCAAATGTAATAAAACATTTATATTAATAAAACATTTAATTAACACTAATTTTTCAGTTCTCTTTTCATATTTTAGAACCAATATAAGCATTTTTTTCCAAATCTCAAACATCTTCCTTAGGTGCTTGAAAAGTGAACAGGCCCTAGACCTTGTGCCTATAATATTTCAGGCAGACATGCAGAAACTATTCTGGGCAAATGAGAATCTAGCCTACAATTAATCTCTAGAGAAAAAAAAAAAAAGAGTTTATAGCACTCTATAACCAGTTCCAAGACAGAGCAGCCTTTGATTTATAAAAGAATTGCTTATGAATAATATTCAGGAAGCAATTAAATTACACCTGCATAAAGTTGTTTTAAATCATCTGATTTTCACGTAGGAACTAATTTTTCCTACTTCAGGATACTGTTTCTGAGCAATTGCATAGTGCAGAGGTTAGAAGAGCTTACACAGACAGTATTGCAATGATAGAGTGTCTCCTAAGCTAGAGAATGAAGTTGTTTTATCATGACCCAGCATGGTGGCTCACTCCTGTAATCCCAGCACTTTGGGAGGCTGAGGCGAGTGGATCACTTGAGATCAGGAGTTCAAGACCAGCCTGGACAACATGGCAAAACCCTGTCTCTACTAAAAACACAAAAATTAGCCTGGAGTGGCAGTGGCATGTGCCTGTAGTCCCAGCTACTGGGGAGGCTGAGGTAGGACAAACACTTGAGGCTGGGAGGCAGAGGTTGCAATGAGCTGAGATCACGCCATTGCACTCCAGCCTGGGTGACAGAGCGAGACTCTGTCTCCCCCCAGAAAAAAGCCTACGTGTTTTATCACCATACTGGGTATGATAGTTAATGGAGGAGAGACTGAACAGCTGACACAGGCCAGTGGCAATGAGCTACGGAGATGACCCTTACGAGGGTAATACATTTCACTGTGGAGAATTTGGAAAACAAGGGCACAACGAATAAAATAAAAATCACCTAAAGATAAGCTCAGAGAGATCAATACTATTTCTTTTCTTTTCTTTTTTCTCTTTCTTTCTTTTTTTTTTTTTTTGAGACAGAGATCTTATAAATGGTATACAAAATCTACCAGATCTGAGTCTCCAGTCTTGCCCAGGCTGGAGAGTGGCCTGATCTCAGCTCACTGCAAGCTTCACCTCCCAGTTTAGGTGATTCTTCTGCTTCAGCCTCCTGAGTAGCTGGGATTACAGACACTCGCCACCACGCCCAGCTAATTTTTGTATTTTCAGTAGAGACAGGTTTCCCCACATTGACCAGGTTGGTCTCGAACTCCTGACTTCAGGCGATCCACCTGCCTCAGCCTCCCAAAGTGCTGGGGTTACAGGTGTGAGCCACCGTGCCCGGCTTTGTGTGTTTTTCTAAAGCGATTTTAATATCTCTTCCTGAATTTCTATCCCCTACTTTCACCTTCCCTTCCTGGGTTCATATTCCTACTAAATTCTTAAATTAACAAATAAACTCGTGAAGTCTCAGTTTCCCTTCATTGCTTCAGTCATCTCCAGTGATAGCATAACATGCCATTTCAAATATTTTAAAATCCATTAGCTATCTAGCCAGTCTCTGATTATTGAAATTTGTTTCTAATTTTCTGCAAATATAGACAGGGCTGCAAAGAACGTCCTTGGACATAAAATTTTCATCCATATCCCCAACTATTTCTTTAGGATAAATCTCTAGCAGTAAATTAACTGTGTGAAAACTTCAGGGCATTGGATATGCAAATAACTATTCTCTAAAAATGCATCTTCTTGACTACTAGAGCCATTTTTTTCTTTCACGAGTTGATTGGTCCTTTGTATTTGTTCCTCGTGAACGTTCAGCCTATGATTTTAAATATTTTCTAATGAGTTCTGCTTTGAGAAGATTTAAAGAGGAGGAGGGCTCGAGAAATCGAGGCTACTTCTGAGTTGCTCACGGTCAAGTAACGGAATCTGACTTGATCTCACCTCAGATCCTCTCTTGGGCCTCAGTTTTGTCACCTGTTGAATGGGAGGTGGTGGAATGCTTACGAAACCCACCCCAAGCCCCGTCTAACCCTACAGGCACGGGCAGAAACCAACAACGCCCAGCAAGGTGTTGCCTCACTGACACCAGCAGTCTGCGCCCACGTGGCATCTTCTCCTTTCCCAGGTTTTCCCAGGTAGGAGGCCTTGGGCCTCCCTACCCTGAGGGGCTAACTTTACCTGCCGGGAGATCCCGCCGAGTAGCTGCTCCACAAACCCAGCAGACGCCCTGGGCGCGAACCCCCAGTCCCTTGTTGTGTCTCGTTGCTAGGCGACGCCTCGCCGCGCCTGCGCGCCTGAGCCCTGGGAACGCACGGGGCTGCGAGGGCACCCATTGTCCCTCCAAGGGCAGCGGTCAGTGCCCGAGGAGCCAAGTGCGTCCGCGATTACCTGAATCCAGTGCTTTAGGGGAGAATGGAAACTGGGGGTGGAAGCTGTAAATCAGGAGGCAGTTCAGCCTCAGCTTCTGGCCCGAGGACTGGCTGTAGGTTCAAATATGCAAACACTATTGCATTCTTCCAAATACAGGCGTCAGCCAGAATCTCTGTGCAGATGAAACCCACATTAGCCACCTCCCGCCCAGGCTCCGTTAAGCTGCAGACCTGCACTGCCACGTTTCCCTGCACTAGGATGTCCTATCCGTTCCCACAGAACTTCTCGTGGCCCTTCAAAGCCCATTCTCTTCCTCTTTCTTTCCTCTTCCTGCCATTCTTCCAATCGCCTTGACTCAGAAGGAACTTCAATTTCCCTTCGTTCTCCCATGCCCCCCAACCACAGTCATCACTTCAGCCCCTTCTTGGCGGCTTACATTTTGTTTCCTGCTTGTTCCCGTTCTCATATCCTTACTGTCACTTCAATCCAGCTCGTCATTTTTTGGCCTTCTGGCTGATGACTTGAGTTCCTCTCTCCTTACAGTTCTTTCTATATATCACAGGCAAATCGGCCTTCCAGAAATCATTGTTCCAGTCTTGTCACTTCCCTAATCAAATGTCAGCGGCATCCTAAGATAAATTTTCAACACATTGGCCTGGAATTCAAGACTGTCTGCTCCATCTCTATTCCATCTGTGCAACCTCATTTTCAAATGCTCTCCACCACCCAAGTTCCAGCCAAACTTACTGTTACCAAAATTTTCCACACTTTTCTCTAGATTTTTTTGCTTATCTGTTCATCACTTCATTTTTCAACTAATGCTTATAAAGTAGCTTCTATTTTCCAGGTCATGTGCAACACCTGGAATATTCTTTCATTTCCACTTAATTAAGCCCAGCTCAAATGCCATCGTCATAAAATACTTTTTGATTGCTTTTAGCAAAAAGTCTGTCCCTCTCCTCTTTGACTTTGCAAATTCCATCTCCTACCGGCCCCTGTTGGTCTCCCAGTCCTAAGAATGATAGATGCTTCTTATAATTGCTACTTTTATATATCTTATGTTCTCTTCTCACCCTTTAAGTTGCCTGATAAACAGCTTTATAACAATTATTTGTATTCAGTTTTCTATGGTCAAATACCCGGTGTGATTTCTGTATAGAAAAGATCTTAAGTAATGGTCATGGAAGTAGGAAAAGGATTAAGACCAAGTAGTATCAAGGAAACCAAGGAGGGAGTTTCAAGAATATAAGCATCATCAACTGTTATATGATTGGACTTTGAATAATATACACCTGTATCTTCCAGCTGCTCCCTGTCTTCCATGATTTTTCCTGTCAGTATATAATTATGTGGAAGCCTCTCCCATGCCTCAACTAAAATGCAAAAACAAATAAAATCCCTTTGATCTTATTTTTCCTTCTAACCATTATTCTATTGTTCCCTTTCTCTTCTTGGTCATGACTTTTTTAAAAAAAGTAGCCAGTTGGCCGGGCGCGGTGACTCACGCCTGTAATCCCAGCACTTTGGGAGGCCGAGACGGGCGGATCACGAGGTCAGGAGATCGAGACCATCCTGGCTAACACGGTGAAACCCCATCTCTACTAAAAATACAAAAAATTAGCCAGGCGAGGTGGCGGGCGCCTGTAGTCCCAGCTACTCGGGAGGCTGAGGCAGGAGAATGGCGAAAACCCGGGAGGCGGAGCTTGCAGTGAGCTGAGATCCGACCACTGCACTCCAGCCTGGGTGACAGAGCGAGACTCTGTCTCAAAAAAAAAAAAAAGTAGCCAGCATTAGATACTTACACATTTTTAACTTCCTATTCACTCTTCAGACTATAGTGACCTGTTTTTGTCCCAGCACTAAAACTATCCACATCCATTGGGTGCTTCTTAGTCCTCATCTTGCTTAACGTTGCTGCTGTATAAAACACTCAATGACACCTCATTCTTGAAACCTTTTTCTTAGTTTCCTTGATACTACTTGTTCTTGATCTTCCTTCTACTTCCTTCTACTTTCTTTTATCATCATTTAAGATCTTTTCTATACAACAGGGTCTCTCTATGCTGCCCAGGCTTGTCTTGAATTCCTGGCCTCAAGGAATCCTCCTGACTCAGCCTCCTGAGTAGCTGGGATTACAGGCACATATGCCCAGTTGTGTTTTTTTTTTACAGAATCTTAAATGTTGAAATTTCCGAGGGATCTGTCCCTTGCTCTCTTTTCACACTATGTGCTTTTCTAGGTGATCTTATTTATATTTGTGACTTCAACTATTGCACATATGTAGCTCCCCATCAGACTCTGATACTGAACTCTAGACCCATATATCCTTCTGCTTGCTACACAGTTCCACCTGGATACCCACAGGCACTTCAATCGTCAACACTACCCACCTAAACTCATCATTTTCCCAGTATAGACATGTTCTTCCAATTATCTAGGGGTACCAACAGGTGTTCTACCCAAAGAGACCACCAAGTCTGACAGGCATCCTAGACTTATTTCCCTTTTCATACAGTTAATTATTCGATTCCCCTAAAAGTTTTTTGAATTTATTCTTACCTTTCCATTCCCATAGTCCAAGTACAGAAAGTCACTGTCCTTTACCTGAATTCATCTAACAAGCCTTCTGGCACGTCTTCCATCCTCTAGACTCGTCCTAGCTTCAATTCATCATCTCCAAGACAATCAAAGTAATCATTCTAAGATGCAAATTTAATTTGTCTGTGTCCTTGCTGGCTTCAATAGCTCTAACACACAAATGATGAAATGCAACAAGATTCTTAAATTGACACTCAAGACCTTTTCTTGTTCTGACTGCTTCCTACTACAATAGCTTCTGTCATTGTTCAAAAATACAGCAAACTCTCAGCATTCTCCAAGTACACCATGACATTTTGTGCCCTTCACTCCCCTAATCACCCTGAAAACCACTTATTCATCTTTCAAATTTTAACTCAGTCATCATTTCCTCCAAAAAGTCTTTATTAGCTTTTTCAGACAGAGTGAAGCATTTCTCATTTGTTGCTATAGCTGTACCTTACGCTTGCTCTGTTGTTTTCACAAGATGTTGTAATTTATTTGTTTACATGTATGTCTCCCCACCTCGGCTGTTTCTAAATATTTTTCAAGTAACTAAATTTTTTTAATACTATGAGACAGGCAATTATGAAGTGGTTAAAGTGCACCATTAAATCCACACCATAATCCTGTGAGGTCTGAATGAAGTACAGGGTGATTAGCAGAAGGTCACTCTACTAGTAAATGGTAAAGACAGGACTTGAACTAAAGTCAGCTTGACTTTTATAGCCATGTTCTGCACCAATACATCATACCAGCCCATCCTGAAATTATAGTGTTATAACAAGTTGTGATGTGTTTTTATTAAATAATTAAAACTACTGCTTTAATTCTTGTTTCATAGAGTTAGTCTTTGCTGAGTATGTCAAATTTGGGCAGGGGGTCATATTTATTTTAACATATACAGTTGGATGGGTTTGGACAAGGGTTTGCAGTTGTGTAACCACCACCCCAGGGAAGTTTCAGAGACCATCTCCATCATCCCAAATTTCCCTTATGCCTCTTTGAAGTCAAATCTCTCCCTCTAACCAACTTCCCTGGGAACAACTGCTCTGTTTTCTCTCCCTGTCATTCTGACTTTTCCAGAATGTCTTATAAACAGAACCATGCAATATGCTGCCCTTTGTGTCTGGCTTCTTTAATTTAGCATAGTTTAGGAGATTTGTCCATGGTGTTGCATTTATCCATAGCTTGTCTCACTTTATGGCTGAGTGGTATTGCACTGCATAGATGTACAATATCCATTTGCTGATTGATGGGCATTCTGGTACTTTCCAGTTTAGGACTGTTATAAATAATTCTGGTTAAATATACAAGGTTTTGTGTGAACATGTTTCTCCTTTTTGGAAAAATACCCAGGAGTGGAATTTCTGGGTCTTATGCCATGTGTATGTATAACGTTATACCAACCTGCCAAATTTCTTTCCAAAGGAATTATACTGTATTTGCATTCCCACCAGCAAAAATGAGAGAGGCCATTGCTTCATATGCTCTACAGCACTTGATGTTATCAGTCCTTTTAATTTTAGCCATTTTAGTGGGAGTGTAATGGTATCTCCCTCTGGGTTTAATTTGCATTTCCTTCATGACTGGTGATGATGATCTCATTCTATGTGATTGTTAGCCATTTCTGTACCTTCTTTTGTGAAGTATCTATTCAAATATTTTTCCTACTTTTATTTGGGTTGTTTGTATTCTTGAGTTGTAAGAGTTCCCTGTGTATCCTGGATACAGGTCATCTGTCAGATCTACATTTTGGACATATTTTCTGACAGTGTGTGGCTTATCTTTTTGTTTCTTAAAAAATGTCTTATGTACACCAGACGCTTTCAGTTTTGATAAAGTCCAATTCATTCACTGTTTCAAAGGTTAGTCTTGTTTTGTTTTATTTCATTTTTTTTTTTTTGCCCTACCTAAGAAATCTTTGCCGAGTCCAAAGGGAAAAAAATAGACTTCCTTTTATGTTTTGTTTTAGAAGTCTTCCAGTTTTGATTCTTACATTTGGGTCTATGATCCATGTCACATTAGTTGCTATATATGATATGAGATGGTTTGAGAATCACAATTTTGCATATGAATGTCCAAATGCTCTAGTACCACTTGAAGAAAACACTATTCTGTATGTATTGAATTACTTTGGCGTCTTTGTCAAGAATAAATTTGCCCTTTGTAAGTGGATCTATTACTGGAGTCTATTCTGCTTCCTTGATCAATATATCTGTCCTCACACTAATATCACCACCTTTTGCTTATTGTAGCTTACAGAAAGCCTTTAAATCAAATAACAGGAGTTATCGAAAAGAACAAATTTGTTATTTTTCAAATTGTTTTGGCCATTGTATGTCCTTTGCATTTTCCTACATGTTTTAAAATTAGCTTGTTAATTTTCATCAGAAAATCTGCTGGAATTTTGATAAGAATTACATTTAATCCATAGATAAATTCAGGAAGAATTGACATCTCAATAATCTTGAGCTTTCCAAATTATTAACATAGTATAGCTCCTTATTTATTTGAGTATTTTAAAATTTATTTGTTCATGTGCAGGTCTCACACATTTTTAAAAGCTTACATCTGAGTATTTTTGTAAGTTCTTATGGTATTGTAAAGAGTATTTTTTAAATTTCAATTTTGAAATGGTTATTTCTAGTATAAGAAATACATTTTATTTTTTATATTGATCTTGTCTACTGTGATCTTGTTAAGCTCACTTATTCTAGGAAAATTTTTTGTAGATTCATTAGGATTTTTTGTGTAGATGATCATGTTATCTACCATTAAAGACATTTTTCTTCCAATCTGGTTATCTTTCTTTTTGAAAAAAAAATTGTCTTGCCCTGTTCCTCAAGGTAAAATCTTTAATACAATTTTGAATAGAAGTGGTAAAAAAGAACATCTTGCCTCATGCCAGATCTTAGGGAGAAAGCATTCAGCATTTACCATGGACTATATAAGCTTTTAAAATGTGCCCTTAATCAAGTCAAGAAAATTTCCTTCCAATCCTTGTTTGTTGGTGAATTACTGTAGTGAATTAAGTTAAAATCTGTCAACTGTGTTTGCTAACAACTACTTTAATAATTATATGGTTTTTCCTCTCTGGTCTGTTAACATGCTGATATTACATGGAATTATTTTCAAATGTTGAACCAACCTTGCATTCCTGGGTAAAGTCCCACTTGGATATTATGCATTACCATTTTACACAAAACTGGATTTGATTTGGTAATATTCAGTCAAAGATCTTTGCATTTATACTCGTGAGGGACTTTGGTCTGTAGCTTTCTTTTCTCATAATATCTTTGATCATGGTTTCATGATAATGCTGGCCTCAGAAAATAATTTGGGAAGCATGTCCTCTTCTTCAATTCTCTGTAATTGTTTATGTAGAATTGGTAAGTTTTCTTCCTTTAATATTTGGTGGAATATATCAATGAATTTATCTTATTTTATCTGTGGAAAGGTTTTTAATTATGGATTTTATTTTTAGTAGGTACACAGCTATTCAGGTTATCTATTTCTTCTTCAGTGAGCTTTGGTAGTGTATGTAATTAGAGGAATTTGTTCAGTGTACGTAAGTTGTCAAATTTATTGGTATGAATTTCTTCATAGTATTTCCCCAACTTATTCTTTTAATATCTGTATTATCTATAGTGATGCCCCACTTTCATTTGTGATATTGCTAATTTGAAAATGGATTCAGTCACTTCTCAAAAGAAGACATTTATGCAGCCAGCAGACACATGAAAAAATGTTCATCATCACTGGTCATCAGAGAAATGCAAATGAAAAACACAATGAGATACCATCTTACACCATTTAGAATTGTGATCATTAAAAAGTCAGAAAACAACAGATGCTGGAGAGGATGTGGAGAAATAAGAACGCTTTTACACTGTTGGTGGGAGTGTAAATTAGTTCAACCATTGTGGAAGACAGTGTGGTGATTCCTCAAGGATCTAGAACTAGAAATACCATTTGACCCAGCAATCCCATTACTGGGTATATGCCCAAAGGATTATCAATCATGCTACTATAAAGACACGTGCACACATATGTTTATTGTGGCACTATTCACAACAAAGACTTGGAACCAACTCAAATGCCCATCAATGATAGACTGGATTAAGAAAATGTGGTACATACACACCATGGAATACTATGCAGCCATAAAAAAGGATGAGTTCATGTCCTTTGTGGGACATGGCTGAAGCTGGAAACCATCATTCTCAGCAAACTGTCACAAGGACAGAAAACCAAATACCACATATTCTCACTCATAGGTGGGAGTTGAACAGTGAGAACACTTGGACACAGGGAGGGGAACCTCACACACTGGGGCCTGTCAGGGGTTGAGGGGCTGGGGGTGGGGATAGCATTAGGAGAAATACTTAATGTAAATGATGAGTTGATGGATGCAGCAAACCAACATGGTACATGTATACCTATGTAACAAACTTGCACGTTGTGCACATATACCCTAGAACTTAAAGTATAACGATAAAAGGATTCAAAATTGTATATCCATACAACAACCTGCAAATGAAAGTTTATAACAGCTTTATTTATAATCACTAAAAACTAGAAGCAGCCAAAGGGGATTGAATAAACAAACTGGTATATTCTTACAATTGAATACTATTCCTCAATAAAAGTAATGAGCTATTAATTTACATAATAAAATTGATGCATCATAAATTGACTTTGCTGAGTGAAAAAGGCCAAACCAAAGAGGCTACAAAATTCTCTGACTCCATTCATGCTACATTTTTAAAACGGCAAAGTTGTAGGGATGAAAACAGACTAGTGGTTGCTAGAGTTTTATAGCAGGAAGAGCATTTGACTAGGGGAAGCACAGAGAAATGGGGAATTTTTAGGGTGATTGAACTAATATGATCTTGTAGTTGTAGATACATGAGGCTATACTTTTGTCAAAACCCACAGAACTTTACAGCATAAGAAGTGAACGTAAATGCATGCAAATTTAAAAAAAGTCATCAGGGGATTGGAAGAGCCTAGGATGGAAAACAAACTGTGATAAAAGAACTCAACTGTGTTACAGATGTGTGACATAACCTCACTGAAGCAGGCAGAGAAAATGAACTGATCTAATTAACTTTGGGAAACCATGTTTTGAATGGAAACTCTAATACTAAAAGCAAATGGAACAGTAAATAAATAGTGTATTCTACCAGGCAAAGTTGTTTCTCATAGAGTTTATGAAGGTTAATAATTCTGGAGTGATTGTACATTTATTTTGGGGTTAAGCAAATATATAAATATATGTTAAGTGGTGGGAGCCATGTTTCCTACTATTGTAAAGAAAAGTTACAGATAAGCAAGGCAGAGGACTAGAACAAACTATGTAGGATTGGATCAGAATCAGTGCAAACTCATGTTTTAGCCTAACATATGCACAGATGAATAGATACAGAAATAATCATAAATGTGTTTCTATGGGTCAGTATACATTCATATATTCCCTAACTCTGTCTACTAAGAGGACCTAGAGGCAGTGACATTCCAGTAATAAGTACATCTAGCACCCAGGTCTTTGTTTCTAATACCATTCTCCAACAAAGGAAACCAGGCTCCTTGGAAAAATAGTTTATTCTAAGTCTGGGGCATGATATATACAAGATGAACCTGGAGCATCTTGTATTCCCAGAATGTAAGGAAGTGCTCAGAAAACAAAAAGATGAGGGTATGTTAGAAGGACACAAGAGTCAACCTGAAGGAGCTTTTAGAGGTCAAAGCTGGCAGCATTTGAGCATCCAGATAAATAGCATAGTACTGGACTATAATATGAAGTATTAAATAAATACCCATGAGTCCATATTGATTTAAATAAATAACTGAATAAATAAATGGGGATGAGGAAACAAATCTCCCTTACAGAAGACTTCCAAATGTTTTATGTAGATAATCCTCCTCAGAGGTATAGCTTAACTCTTCCTATATCCCCACTCTTGAGTGTAAGCTGCTCTTTGTGACTTGCTTCCAAAGAGTATATTATGGAAAGGAGAGAGGAGCAGTAACTTTAGAGTACAGAACCTGGCAAACAATGCCTCATCGAGGTGGTCAAGGTTAACATTATCCATGATAAGTCATGTTTGTAGAATGTAGCTTGGTAAGGTGACTGGGCATGGTGGCTCAGGCCTGTACTCCCAGCACTTTGGGAGGCCAAGGTGGGAGGATAACTTGAGTCCAGGACTTTAAGACCGGTCTGGGCAACATAGTGAGATTCCATCTCTACTAAAAACAAAAAATTTGCCAAGAGCAGTGGCATGCACCTGTAGTCCCTGCTACTAGGGAGTCTGAGGTGGGAGGATCACTTGAGCCCAGGAGGTTGAGGCTGCAGTAAGCTGTGATTGTGCCACTGGACTCCAGCCTGGATGACAGATCAAGACCCTGTCTCAATTAATAATAATAATAATAATAATAATAATAAAGCAACAAAGATGTGATGAGAACAGCACTTCACCTCTGCAGTCTTCCTTCCGAAACCCATGACCCCAGTCTAACTGTGGAAACACATCAGAAAAACCTAAATTAAGAAACATTATGAAAAGCAGAATAAAGACATTAGGGGGAAACTAGTAAAATCTGAACAAACTATGGAGTTTAGTTAACAGTCATGTTGCAATGACTGGTTCCTTTGTTGTGGCAAACGTATCATAGTAATGTAAAATGCAAACAATGGGAACTGGGTGAAGCACATATGGAGACTCTCCATCCTATATTTACAACTTTTCTGTAACTCTAAAACTATTCTAAATTTAAAACTTCATTTTAGGGCCGGGCGCGGTGGCTCAAGCCTGTAATCCCAGCACTTTGGGAGGCCGAGACGGGCGGATCACGAGGTCAGGAGATCGAGACCATCCTGGCTAACACGGTGAAACCCCGTCTCTACTAAAAATACAAAAACTAGCTGGGCGTAGTGGCGGGCGCCTGTAGTCCCAGCTACTCGGGAGGCTGAGGCAGGAGAATGGCGTGAACCCGGGAGGCGGAGCTTGCAGTGAGCTGAGATCGGGCCACCGCACTCCAGCCTGGGTGACAGAGCAAGACTCCGTCTCAAAAAAAAAAAAAAAACAAAAACTTCATTTTAAAAAACATACAGCAATTTCACCCTGCTCTTTGTTAAATCTTGCTATCTATTTATTAAAGAAACCGGGTAACTTATTTGTCCTTTTTTTCCTGATTGTTTTCCATAATGCCATTTAACATGGTGGTCTGTAGGCTGTTTTATTCTATAAATGGGTGTTTATATCCAGAGAGTGATATATTCAGGTGCAATTTTTGACATTAACCCATCACAGGTGATGCTATATATTTCCTACTGTGTCACATCAGAAAACATAAAATTTTTGGATATCTCCCTTTTAATGACTTAATGAGTGGGTTCAGGTGTTATTAGCCTGATATCTCCACTATAAAATTCCACTCAGTTTTCTTTTTTATCTATTAGCTTGAGTAGCCATTGAGCATAATTTTCTGGGTCCATTATTTCATTAGATGTTTGCAGAATGGTGATCTTCTATGTCCTCCATTACTTCTGAATTTATTAGTTATAGTTCTAAGATCTTTTCTTATCAACTATCTGATGAACAGGAAATACAGTTCATATAGGAAAGGCAGGATAAATGTTCAATTCTTTCCTTATTTTTACCAGTTTTTTGGGGTAATGCATTGTTACCCAGAACCTCTAAAGGTAATTAATGAGTTTTGGTTCTTTGTTTATTAGCAATATGAACACATGTTTTTCTAACAGATATATTAAAATTAATCATAGTCACTATTCTTTTTGATAAATTGTCCTATATTGGTCAGTGCGAGCCCTGTTTTAAAATTTTTGTTTATTTATTTGTTTGTTTTAGAGACAAGGTCTGGCTCCATCACCCAAGCTGCAGTGTAGTAGTGTGATCATAGCTCACTGCAACCTCAAATTCCTGGGCTCAAGCGATCCTCCCACCTGAGCCTCCTGAGTAGCTAGGATTATAGGCACACAGCTAATTTAAAAAAAAAAAAATGTGAAAACTAAGTTTCACCCTGTTGCCCAGGCTGGTCTCAAACTTCTGACCTCAAGCAATTTTCCTGCCTCTCCTCCCAAAGTATTGAGATTACAGGTGTGAACAACTTCACCCAGCCTGAGAGGCCCTTTAATTTCTGGTTCCTTTTGATGTGGCTCCAGTAGCCTTTGACAGCTTTCCAGTTCTTTAGTATGAAACATGTTTCCAGCTCATCTTACATATTTTATGTCCCCAAACTGGAATCCAAAGAACCTAGGTTCATTATACTGGAAAATGACATTTAGAGACCATAATCTAGACACTAGTTTGCTCATTGCTCATAGGTCAATCATTGCTTCTAGGCCTTTTCAGAAGCCTGGTGAAGCTGTACATTGAGCACACATTATAAACCAGAAATCCACAGTTCCAGACTCTGGATACGAGAGGTAAGATAATCAGTGTGTGGAAGTCATAGGAACTGTCTTGTTCTGTAGCCATGGGTTCTACTAGGCATTTAAAACTCTAAACCTATCCTTTTCATCTCAGAACTAACAGGTATAACCAGAAGTAATCTGCCCATCCCATGTCCCTTGTAGTTCTTTTGTTCACCACATTGTGCTATGGCAGTAGCCACTGGGTCTTTCAAAATTGTGTCCAATATGCCCTGGGCAACAAAACGAGACCCCATCGCTACAAAAAACTTAGCCAGGTGTGGTGGCACATGCCTGTGGTCCCAGCTACGTGGGAAACTGAGGTGGGAAGATGACTTGAGCTGAGGAGTTGGAGGCTGCACTGAGCTAAGATCATGTCACTGCAGTCCAGCCTGGGTGACAGAGTAAGACCCTGTCTAAAAAAAAAAAAAAAAAAAAAAAGTGTCCAATAGGTGCTCCTTTCCAGAAAACCACAGATGACTTCCAATTTTTAAAGGCATTCTTTTAAATTAAGCAGATTCTCACTGTTTTCAAATTCAAGCAGGTCAAATGACCAGTCCTGGATTTCTGTCTTTGAGCTCCTAAGGTCAAAAACCACTCTGGTTCAAAGTATTATATAATTCTGTTGCAGAAAACAAAATCAATTCTAACTAGCAGGGAATTAAACTTGTAGTGTGGTTGCAAGGGCTGGAGGAACAGTTTCTAGGCTCAGCTTGAGAGATGAATTTTTTTTTTTTTTTAAACGGAGTCTCACTCTGTCACCAGGCTGAAATGCAGTGGTGCGATCTGGGTTCACTGAAACCTCCGCCTCCGGGTTCAAGCGATTCTCCTGCCTCAGCCTCCCAAGTAGCTGGGACTACAGGTGCATGCCACCATGCCTGGCTCATTTTTTGTATTTTTAGTAGAGGCAGGGTTTCACCATGTTGGCTAGGATGGTCTCGAACTCCAGACCTCGTGATCCTCCTGCCTTGGTCTCCCAAAGTGCTGGAATTACAGGCATGAGCCACCGCACTTGTCCAGAGAGAATTTCAGAATAATATTGCAGAAATGGTCAACGAAGAAAGCCAAGAGATCAGGAAGTTTAAGTCACTTTCAAGCAGAATAATGAGGATAATCTTGATTTGGCATTTATGTTCACTAATTTTTCTCCTCCTCACCCTAATTAGGCTAATTTTTTTTTTTGGTCTTGGAAAAGTTGTCAGGTGAAACAATAGTGCCTAGCAAATCAGGCCAGCTCCACCCCACAAAATTTATATCTCAAAGAGAAAAAGCTTTGAACTTCTTAAAGCATGTGCAAGTTCAAAATAAGAAACAAAATTCTCTTGTGAAATCAGATTCACCAGTATTACATTAAGTTCAATTTCATAGCTAAAGCGAAGTTCCATGCATAATTGCAGAATCATTTAACTTAACAGCCTATGTGAAAATTTGTTTGAGAACAGCAAGGCAAAGTCATAGAAAAGATGTCACTTTTGTATAGTACTATTAGTAGATGCATTTATGACATGTGAGTTGACACAGAGGAAGCCACTACTCTAGAAAATATTTAAATCAAAGAATGACTGATGACTCTATGGACATTTCTAGCAATGTGCAGTTAATAAATCTAGTTAGGACTGCCTAAAGAGAAATGCTTAGAGAAAAACATTATGTGTCCTACAAAGAGGTACCAAAACAAAGTTCTTGAAATAAGATATTTAAAGTACTATATGAATATGTCAGAACAAATATGTTAGAAACACTGTTGAAATGGATATGATACTGCTTTTGTGGTAGGTTAGAGGCTTTACATAAAAAGTTTATTTCAAATACTCTGAGTAAAAGAATCCATCATTTTAATTACACAAAAATGTTAGTGTAAAAATTTTTCTGTGGATCTACAGTCCACATTAAATGATATTCTCAAGATAGTGAATCCAAGCCACTATAGTCATATCTGTTTTCAGCTCTATGCAAAGAATTAAGATTTAAAAAAAAAAACACTCTTTCCTGGTTCATAGCACAGAGGATAACCAATGAAATTTTTTGTTAAGAATAGCTGAGCTCAAATAACAATTGAAATTTATGTGAGTATAAATTATTCTTACTTTACAGAGTCGAAGATTAGTTGTCAGCTTAAAAAAATGTGTTAACTAACATTTTGAGCATTTTAATACACATGATCCAAGTTTGGAAGGACCACAAGAAATATAGTAATATGCACTGTCAATATCCATGGATTTAAGAAACCACTACTGATGTTTAATAAGTGTCAGACTTTGTATGCTAAAGAATTAGACCAGTTAAGCAGTATCTATTTTTGCTGGAAGAAACACTTTATTAAAATTTTGAAATAATAAGCAAACATTTTAAAAGGTTCAAAACCATTTGTTATCACAAACTATTTCAATGTTGGATTTGTCAAAGAAAGGAGTTGTATTTAAAAGTGATAAGCCTATGAAATATGGTTTTAAAAGATCAGAGAACAAATGATCTGATAAGAGCAAGAAAGCAGTTTTAATTCATTAAAGACAAAGCAAGAATTTGCTACTTTTTACATTTACTTGTATAAAGTTTCTGACCAAATCACCTTAGTGAAAAAAATTATCTAATATTCCTTCTTATATATTTATGATAAAGAAAATAAAATAAAAATTAGTGTGGATATATTAAATACTGATTTTATAAAACATTTACTAATATAAATAGCCTCATATTTTTAAATGAGATCATTGGCTTTGCCCCTGCAAATATTTTACACACACACACACACACACACACACACACACACAATCTCATTTACAAGTTGAAACTGCAGCATGTAATTTATTTTCTTTTATATTTTTGTTTTCAGAGACAGAGTCTTGCTCTGTTGCCCAGGCTGGAGTGAGCAAGGTGACTATCGAGAATATGCAAGATTTTGATGAGAAATTACTGCATCCATAGTCCTAGCCACTTGGGAGGCTGAGGCAGGAGGATCACTTGAGCCCAGGAGTTTGAGGCTGCAGTGCGCTATGATAGTGCCACTGCACTCTACCCTATTGACTTCCCCAAATCTCTTCCAGTTTGACTGGAAGGCTCAGTGTGACTTACAAATATTATCGTGTCTTGGTGTGAAAAAGTTTGAGAGGCACTCATCTAAAGCCTTACCAACCACCATTAAGTTCCTGGTTGGATCTACAGAATTTTGTTCCCAACAGTCCTAGTCTAGTAACTTGGCATTATCTATACATGCAGAGATAATGAAATGTGTCTTTTATGTAATTTTGAATGAAACTTAGTCTTACCTTCCCTAAATCAGCCAATTTTCCTTCCTGATATTGAAGTATTTGAGCAGGAAATTAACTATGTTAATTCATGTTAATTTTGCAATGTTATAGTTGTAGGTGAACATAAACTAGGACTAGAAGAGGTGCGAAATAATGATGGATTTTCCTACCCCACCCCAGAAAACACTCTTGCTGCATCTAAGTTATTATGGACCTTCAGACTCAGCATCTTTCTCCCCTAGACTGTCATAGTCCACATATCTATTTCCATGTCTAGATGATGTTTTATCTCCTGTGCACTACCCACAAGTACTTTGGTGCTGTGTCAGAAACTAATTAAACCACATGATCGTATCAGCTCTCCCATTTTTAGCAACCCAAGAGTCTTAGCACAAAAAACTTCATTTGACTCAGTAGATACATTCTAGAAAATAGGTTTTTTTAAAAAAGAATTTTTGAAATCTAATTATACTTTGAGAACAGTAAGAGAGTTTACTATTTAGAGAAATCTGAGAATGAATTACTTCACAGACAAAAAGCAAAGAACCTTTACTAGGGACTGAATGTTAGTGTCCCCCCACAATTTATATGTAGAATCCTTAATCCCCAATGCGATGGTATTTAGAAGTGGTGCCTTGGGAGATAATTAGGATTATACTAGGTCATTAGAGTAAGGTCCTCATGATGTGATTACTGCCCTTGAGAGAAAAAACATGAGATCTCTCTCTGCAACATGAGGATACATCAAGAAGGCAGCTGTATGCAAACCAGGGAGAGAGCCCTCACCAGATACTGAATCTGCTCACACCTTGATCTTGCACTTGTTGCCTCCAAAACTGTGAGAAATAAATGTGTGTTAACGCACTTGTGGTATTTGTTATAGCAACCTGAACTGACTAAGATAACTCTTCAGTAAAGAAAGCAATTGTCTATTATTTATCTACTTTTGAAATCTAAATTTGCCTCAAGCGAAAGGGTACATCTGTACAATACTAGGTAGATGATCATAATACATTCCCTTTAATGCAGTCTTTGAATTCATTTCCATTCAAATTGAATTAGTCATATGGTTTATTGTTGTAAATCAACTGAAATTAGTCAAAGATATATAATAAAAATGTAAAGACTTCTGTCTTCTTTCACATTCAGTTCAGTGTTACCTATGAAAGGAAAGCCATAAACAGTATGGTAACCCTTCACCATTTCTAGAGCTTAAGCATACATAGTTTGCTAACATGTACCGTAAATAGTTGCTATTTCTCTCAACAGTAGATTGCCACAAGGCAGTTTCTTCCACCACATTGTGTTATTTAAAAGTTATCTGCTTTCTTGGCTGCCGTTCAAGGGAGCTCTTTGCCTGTAAATCCTCTTTACCTCATGCTATGGGGGAAGCAAAATCTTGGCACAATTTCAGAGTGTTTGTATTCTTGTACCGAGAAGAAAAAAAATTAACGGCTCCAAAGACTGACACTACTCTGCAAATGGTCATGAAACAGTGGGAAGCCCAGTTGGCTATTCAGAAGGATAAGACTACCAAGTGCCCACAGCAAAAAATAAGATCCCCTCAGACGAGAGGCAGCCACTCTATAAAGAAGATCATTTAAAAGCCTGAATGATAGAGTTTCAAAGTAAATAAGGCTCATTGTGTACTTGACTCCAGGCCTTTAAAATCAGCTTAACTTAGTGGATGAGGTCCCTAAGTAGCAATCATTTACTTCTTAGACAAGTTTTTACCTTCTTTTGACTCTGAACTTGGTTTCTGTAATTTGCATTGGAGACAGCAGCTTGTTTGCTAGTGGTTGTGAAGTTTAAGAGAAAATAGGGTACATTTCACTTAGAAAAAGAGTGAAAACAGATGTCTGAGACAACCTACTTCTTTGAGATAATATCTTCTGTGAGGGATGCTCCAAAATGGCTTATTCCAGTGGTGGAAGAAATCCTTCTACCTGGAATGTGTAATCCATACTGGTGGATAAACAGTAGGTATTCCTGTCAGAGCAACGTCTTGGTAAAAAGTGATTCCCCTAGATTGGCTTCTGACATTTAGTTTGTCTTAAAAAAACAAACAAACAAACAAACAAAAACCAGAATAACTGTGCTTGTTTAAGAAAGGATCCCCTGAACTGAGAAGAACTAGATTGATCTAAAACCCAGTTCCGAACCAGCAGAATAAACCATACTGAGTAGAATGTGGTTGAGGGGCTCCCCTAAGAAGGCCAGTGTGTTGAAAGTAGAGGGAATGGATCAATAAGCTCTTCTTTTTGCCTGTTGTGGTGGGCTGTAAGGTAATTCTATAGCATGTGGAACTATTGAGGCCAGGATCCTGGGTCTGATCTCTCTAGGGTTTTCTGGCCAAATTGGGTCAGAGATTTTGGCTTGATCAAGATGGTACAAGATTATTGCTAGCAAAGGAAGTCTGGGCTTGAGTCTTTCCAGTAACATGTGGTGACTATCACCCTGATTAGAGAGGGTCCTATGGCCTGATTTTAGAGGGCCCTTGGTGTTCGAAGGCCTAGGCCAGTCTGCTTGCATCTGGTTACAAGGCAGCATTATTTTGGGCACAGTAAGTTTTGTTTCCACAAATCATTAGAGTTTGGGGTCTAAAATTGTGCAGAATTATCCCCACCCAAATCTCATGTTGAAATGTAATCCCTGATGCTGGAGGTGGGGCGTGGTGGAAGGTAATTGGATCATGGGGCAGTTTCTCATGAATGGTTTAATACCATCCCCCGCTTGGTGCTATTGTCACGATAGTGAGTTCTCATGAGATCTGGTTATTTAAAAGTATGTGGCACCTCCCCACTCTCTCTCTTACTCCTGCTCTGACCATGTAAGATGTGCCTATTTCCCCTTCACCTTCTGTAATGATTGTAAGTTTCCTGAGGCCTCCCCAGCAGCAGAAGCTGCTATGCTTCCTATGCAGCCTTCAGAACTGTGAGTCAATTAACCCTCTTTCTTTACAAATGACCCAATCTGAGGTATTTGTTTATAACAATGTGAGAATGGACTAATATACTTTCATTTCAAAATTGTTATATTTTCCATCACTCATTTCAAGATTTTAAAACATATGCAAATACTTAACACTTACAATTAACTAGGGTTTGACTCAAATACTTGTACAATAGAAAAAATAAGCAAAAGATGATGCATGATGATCAACTATAGGATCTTTTGAAATAAGTGGAAGGGAAAGATTCCCACTGATTTTTTTTATTATTATTATAGCAGCTAGATATATCTAATAGTGAGAACTTTTAATTATTAAATATTTAAAGTTTTCATTTTTAGTTTCAAGAAGAGTATAATCTGTGATATTAACAAATGAAATAAGGTGATGAAAATTATGACTGAAGAGATTAGTTGCCAAGTCAAAGGGTTAAAACTTGTTAAATTTTTAATAGACCTCAAACTTCAAGGCATCTTGAAGGAGTTAATAATTTTTTGAACAGTTGATTGCAGGCATGGAGGATTTATTTTAAAGATGACTCCTGTAAGAATTAAAAAAATAAAGAGGAATAAAATATTCTGCAATGTTTATTTAATGAAAGACTGAGACCAACTTCACACAAAGACTAAGTAACAAAACAAACTATTAAATAGAAAGAATTTTCTATATCACATTAATCCATTTTTCATCATGGAACTGATATATTGAAATAAAGAAAAAGTCCAAAAAGAAAAAAATACCAAAATAAAGAGATTTCATTTTCTGTTACTCAAAATAGGATGAGATTTTTACTTCAGCTTTTATCTCTACCTTTTGTAAACATATTTCTACCTCTGCTGAAAGGAAAATGTAGTTCTACATATATTCCACTTCTTACATAACTTTTTTCATTGCATTCACAGCATGACTACTTGGTCCTTATACATGAGACCTTATACATACAATACTGGGCTACTACTGGTTGATACGGTTTGGCTGTATCCCCACCCCAATCTCATCTTGAATTATAGTTCCCATAATTTCTACATGTTGTGGGATGGACCCGGTAGGAGATAATTGAATCATGGGGGGCAGTTTCCCCCATACTGTTCTTGTGGTAGTCAGTAAGTCTCATGGGATCTGATGGTTTTATAAGGGGAAATCCCTTTCGCTTGGCTCTCATTCTCTCTTGCCTGCCACCATGTAAGACATGCCTTTGCTCCTCCTTCATTTTCCACTATAATTACAAGGCCTCTCCAGCCGTGTGGAACTGTGAGTCAATTAAACCTCTTTCTTTTATAAACTACCCAGTCTCAGATATGTCTTTATTAGCAGCATGAGACCAGACTAATACTGTAAATCAGTACTGGTGGAGTGGGTGCTGCTGTCAGGACACCTGAAAATGTGGAAGTGACTTTGGAACTGGGTAACAGGCAGGGGTTAGAACAGTTTGGAGAGCTCAGAAGAAGACAGGAAAACATGGGAAACTCTGGAACTTCCTAGAGACTTACTGAATGATTTTGACGAAAATGTTGATAGTGATAAGGACAATGAAATCCAGGCTGAGGTGGTCTCAGATGGAGATGAGGAACTTACTGGGAAATGGAGTAAAGGTGACTTTTGCTATGTTTTAGCAACCAGTCTGGAAGAATTTTGTCCCTGGTCTAGAGATTTGTGGAACTTTGAACTTAAAGGATATGATTTAGGGTATCTGGCAAAATAAGTTTCTAAGCAGAAAAGCATTCAAGAGGTGACTTGGGTGTGCTGTTAAAAGCATTCAGCTTTAAAAGGGAAACAGAGCATAAAAGTCCAGAAAATTTGCAACCTGACTATGCAGTAGAAAAGAAAAACCCATTTCCTGAGGAGAAATTCATGCTTGCTGCAGAAATTTGCATAAGTAATGAGGAGCCAAATGTTAATCACCAAGACAATGGGGAAAATGTGTCCAAGGCACATCAGAGATCTTCATGGCAGCCTCTTCCATCACAGACCCAGAGGCCCAGGAGGAAAAAATGGTTTCATGGGCTGGGTCCAGAGTCCCCCTGCTGCATGCAGCCTAGGGACCTGGTGCCCTGCATTTCAGCCACTCCAGCCATGGCTAAAAGGGGCCAATGTACACTTTGGGCCACAGATTCAGAGTGTGCAAGGCCCAAGTCTTGGCAGCTTCCATGTGATGGTGAGCCTGAGGGTGCACATAAGTCAAGAATTGAGGTTTGGGAACTTCCACCTAGATTTCAGAGGATGTATGGAAACACTTGGATGTCCAGGTAGAGGTGTGCTGCAGGGGCAGAGCCCTCATGGAGAACCTCTGCTAGGGCAGTGCAGAAGGGAAATGTGTGGTCAGATCCCCCACAGAGTCCCCACTGGGGCACTGCCTAGTGAAGCTTTGAGAAGAGGACCACCATCCTCCAGACTCCAGAATGATAGATCCACCTGCTGCTTACACCATGCACCTGGAAAAGCCACAGACAATGCCAGCCCGTGAAAGCAGGAGGGGGTTGTACCCTGCAAAGCCACAGGGGTGGATCTACCCAAGGCTTTGGGAACCCAGCTGTGGCATCAGTGTGACCCAGATGTGAGACATGGATTTAAAGAAGATGATTTTGGAGCTTTAATATTTGACTGCCCCACTGGATTTTGAACTTAGGGGGCTTGGAGTCCCTTTGTTTTGGCCAATTTCTCCCATATATAATGACTGTATTTACTCAGTGCCTGTATCCCCATTGTATCTAGGAAGTAACTAACTTGCTTTTGATTTTACAGGCTTATAGGCAGAAGGGACTTGCCTTGTCTCAGATGAGGTTTTGGACTATGGACTTTTGAGTTGATGTTGAAATGAGTTAAGACTTTGGGGGACAGTTGGGAAGGCATGGTTGGTTTTGAAATGTGGAAGAGGTGAGGGGTAGAATGATATGGTTTAGCTATGTCCCCACCCGAATCTTATCTTGAATTGTAGCTCCCATAATTCCCATGTGTTGTGGGAGGGACCCAGTGGGAGATAATTGAATCATGGGTTCAGTTTCCCCCATACTTTTCTCGTGGTAGTGAATAAGTCTCACAAGAGCTGATAGTTTTATAAAGGGAACCCCTTTTGCTTGGCTCTCATTCTTTCTTGCCTGCCACCATGTGAGATATGCCTTTGCTCCTCTTTCACCTTCCATCATGATTATGAGGCCTCCCCAGCCATGTGGAACTGTGAGTCCATTAAACCTCTTTCTTTTATGAATTACCCAGTCTCGGGTATGTCTTTATGAGCAGGATGAGAACAGACTAATATACTGATCTTACTGTTTAACATTCAAATTCTAACAGTCATTAAACAACACTTGTGATTTTTTTTTAGTCAATTAATGCTGATTGTACACATTATTTTTCATGTGGGCTTGCAATTTTGAATGTTCATTACATTGCTGAGCATTTTTTCTTTTTTTGAGTCTCACTGTTTCCCCAGATTGGTCTAGAACTCCTGTACTCAAAGCATCCTCCCAACTCAACCTCCCATACACATCTTTGAGCACTTCAGTGAACATAATACAACTCAAAAAGTATTATTCTAAGGTTGGCATTACTAATTGCATCACTTGGAAACTAATTAACATGAATAGAAATGCATACTTTATACTTACACAAATTAACTGTGTTAAAGAGTATTAGTTTTGTGAAAAGAAATATTTGTAATTTCTGTACTCTAACTACAAAATCTTGAATTGTAATTGGCTCATCAAAATGAACAATAAGCAAATGACACTAGAAGTTCCATCATCCACTAGTCCTGAATACAGCAACTTAGGATGTGAGGGATCTAAGATGGTCCTCCAGGTATCTTCAATCAAGACAAAACTCACCTTAAGAGCTAAAGTCAAGCTGTCATTTATTACTTTGGCCTTAAAACCGAGGCCACTAGATTCTGTTTCCATGACAATTTGCCCTCTGACCCAAACAAAGCATCCAATGTTTTGGATATATGTAACTGGTAGAAATATGTCAATATGTAATTAAGCATGAATGTAGATTTGCCAATATTATAACTATTAGAAAAATTATGTGATGGTTAAAACTACCTTATAAAGCATTGTTGTGCAATACCAGAAATATTAGAGAAACCAAAATTCTTTAAAATAATATTCATATTCTATAATTTATACACATTTCCATGCCTTAAGGTAAAAGAACTGAATTTTGAAGATTTTCTATAAACATATAAAAATACTAAGTAATG
Source organism: Colobus angolensis palliatus (assembly GCF_000951035.1). Classification (NCBI taxonomy): domain Eukaryota; kingdom Metazoa; phylum Chordata; class Mammalia; order Primates; family Cercopithecidae; genus Colobus; species Colobus angolensis. The sequence goes on from NW_012119932.1 coordinate 3,755,347, forward strand.
TATAAACATATTTTTATTGACAAATAAGAAATGATGAACTGAAAGTTTAAATGATCAAGTAAAAATAGAGTCCACTGACTGACTCTTCGGTTATTAGAACTGCTGGTCTGAATAAATGCTGAAAATACAATTGCTGACCCTGTGTTTGGGAGGTTATTGTTTTTGTTGCTTGCTTTTTTCTCCCGCCCCCCCGCCCCCGCTTTTTAATTTAATTTTATTTTTTTTGAGACAGGGTCTTGTTGTTTCACACAGGTTAGAGTGCAGTGGCACAACCACAGCTCACTGTAGTCTCAGCCTCCCAGGCTCAAGTAGTGCCCCCACCTCAGCCTCCTGAGTAGCTGGGACCACAGGTGTGTCCCACCATGCTTGGCTATTTTTTAAAAAATTTTCTTTTAGAGATGGGGTCTCACTATATTGCCCAGGCTGGTCTTGAACTTCTGAGCTCAAGCAATCCTCCTGCCTCAACCTCCCAAACTACTGGGATTAGAGTTATGAGCCATCACACCTGGCCAACCCTGCTTAAGTAAAGGATATATCAATAGAAGTGTAAAGAACTTTCAGATAAAATGACTCACTATAGAACCAAGTACAAGTTGCAAATGGTCATGAGAATAATGCCTAAAATATACAAATTAAAACTTACCTGAGCATGTCATATGTCCCTAATAATTTCCACAGTTTATTGGTATGTAATTCAAGAAAGATTATTTACTTGTCCCTTCATTTATTCTAGAAGTCTGATACTACTGGATCATAGGAAATAGCTGAAATCAAGGAAATAACTGAAAAACCTCAGAGAGAATAAGCAATGAAAAGCCATCATATTTTTTTGGAAATTACTTTCTCTTTTCATTCATAAACATCTTTTTTATATACATTAGAGAACCAGTGGTTCTCTTTGTTGGGAACCTGAATCTTTCATTTGGAGAATTTCATCAGCTTATCTTCTGCTATTCATATCGTGAAAGCTGTGTTTGTTTCTGTTTTTATTATTTTAAAGAAGACTGCAGTTGCATCTCTTGCTCTTTTTTTTTTTCACAAGTTAGATTTACTTATTTAATAAACTGAGCCCATCATTTTTTAAAGAGAGAATTAATCATGAGTTGTTTCAGTAGATACAAAACTGATATTAAAGCCATTACTTCTATTTTAAAACCTTATTCAGTGTAACTCTTGGGTATCCCTAGAAAACATCACATGCAGAAAGGTGCTGTTTTAAATATGAGAAGTTTATGGTTTTTGAAACTCTAATTCAGGGAAAGATCAACATCTCAATCCCAGCAGTTAGGGAGTAGAGAACCTCCACATGGGAAATAAGTTTTCTTTGTAGAAACACAAATATTTATGAAGAAGAGAGAGTGACGGGATATTATCATTCAGATTGTCCTGTCTGTTTATTCTCCATTTGCCTTATAAAGAAGAAATAGAAATACAGAGGAACTGGAATGCCCTTGACCTCAGAAAGTTGAATGCTAACATTTCCTTACCCTTGGAGAATGGGAAATTTGTTTTTTGGGGACTAATGATTCAGGATCCAGGCTTAATGGAACTTCAGTGTCCTCTGTGAAAAAAAAATAAGAGGACAGATTGAGTTTAAAGAAAAAAGCAGAGAGTCTCTGAAAAACACAAGGTTGGTCAGGGGCTTCTCACAAACTGGAAGGGGTCTTCTTCTCACTAATGTCCTTTGTTTTTGTTCCAAGATCCCATATTGCACTTAGTTGCCAAATTCCCTGAGTCTCCTTCAATATGAAACAATTACCCAGTCTTTTTTTTTTTTTTTCTGTCTTTCATGACCTTGACACTTATGAAGAGCATTGACCAATTATTTTGTAGAATGCTTCTTAGTTTGGGTTTGTCAATGGTTGCTGATGATTAGATTGAGGTTATGTATTTTTGGCAAGAATCCCACAGAAGGGATGAGGTGCCCTTTTCAGCACATCATATCAGGAGGTACATGGTGCCAGTTTCTTTCTCTGGATAGTGTGCATTTGATCACTTGTTAAGGTGGTATCTCCACTATAAAGTTACTCTTTTTCCCTTTGTAATTAGTGAGCACCTGTTGAGAGATACTTTGAATCTCTGCAATATCCTGTTTCTCATCACAAGTTTACCCTTAATTTTAGCACCAAACAGTGATTCTTGCCTACAATTATTACTATCTTGTTTGCCTAACAATAAATTATTTCTATCATTTCTTCCCCACAAATTAATCAGACTTGTATTGTTAAAAAAAAAAAAGAGTTCTCCTTTTTCCTCAACTTACATAAGAATATTGGAAAATATATACTGAACAAAAATTTTGGAAACAAGGAGAGCTTTCTAAACAAGGCCCAAAATAAAAGTAGCCATAAATGAAAAGATTGATAAGTTTAAGCATATAACCAAAAGAAAAAACCTTACATGAAAGCACTATTCATACACAAAACCAAAATATCATGAACTAGAAAAATATATTTCAAATGTATATTACTACCTATGTGGTAATATTATATAATATATGCAAAACTTCTACAACTTAAAAAATCCAACAACCTATGGAAAATGAATAAGGAATATGCCAGTTAATAGAAAAGGAGCTACTACATAATGACTTTCAATCATGTGAAGTTGACTCAACTTCAACCTCACGTGAAATAGGGCCACTGCCCATGGTTATACAGATTGGACATCAAGAATTTGAGAAGGCACTATTCATATCGGGGTGCATTTAAAACAATCTTCCCAGATTTATGCAATGCACAACTTGCACAACCATATGGCAGCCCTGCACATATGAGAAATGTAATTTGTCACCATAATGTGATACCATTTTTCACTCATCAGAACATCAAAAATCAAAAGTTTGGTAACGCTCTCTGTTAGATTATGGGAAAACAGGCACTCTCAAGCTTATGGGATTTTAAATAGGTACAACCTCTGTAGAATAAATTGTTAATATCAAAGATTAAATGCACATACCTACACATATAAGAAATGACGTGTTCGAGAATATTCATGTCGCATTATTTGTAATTGCAAGGGAACAAAATTAACATAAAAAATCTCTAAAGAGGGGACTGATTAAATAAATGATGAGTTATTTACTGATGAAATCCTATGCACCTGTTTTAAAAAAAGGAATGACAGGCCGGGCACGGTGGCTCACGCCTGTAATCCTAACACTGTGGGAGGCCGAGGTGGGTGGATCATTTGAGGTCAGGTGTTTGAGACCAGCCTGGTCAACATGGTGAAACCCCATCTCTACTAAAAATACAAAAGTTAGCTGGGCGTGGTGGCATGCTTCTATAGTCCCAGCTACTTGGGAGTACTTGGGAGGCTGAGGCAGGAGAATTGCTTGAACCCGGGAGGCAGAGGTTGCAGTAAGCTGAGATTGAGACACTGTACTTCAGCTGGAGTGACAGAGTGTGACTCTGTCTCAAAAAAAACAACAAAAAAGAATGACATGTACATATTGGTTTGGAATAATCTCACATAGCTGTTAGGTAAAAAACACAAGGTGCAGACTCATGTGAATATTTATGCTACCATTGGTGGAGAGGAAGATGCACAAGCAGGTAATTACAGCTGTCCCATCTTGGGAGGAGAATTGGATGGCTACAGAGAGTAGGAAAGAGACTGATTTTTATGGTATAATATTTGGTACCTTTTGTGTAACATCATTACATTACCTATGTAAAGATAAAGTAATGTTTAAATTGAAAATTAAAGCAAAACAGGCTGTATGTAGGCAGCCTGTACCCAAAATACCCCACCAGCCTTGACAAAACCAGGGGTGTATCCAGTTGACTATAATCCGGGAATAACGGCCTCACCCATAGGGGCAGTCTGAGGTGATAGGACACATAGCCAACCCATTCTGCTGCTGAGACCACCATGCCAGTGTTCTCCTGATCCAACCATCAAGAAAGACTGTAATTCCCTAGAAATCTATGAATTTTCGAAACAAATCTATCCCCATCTCTCTACTGCCAGTGGGCACTTACCCTATCCCGCACTGTAAGAAACTTGAATGTTCCACTGTCTATTTCACCAGTGACCTTTCTCGTTTTTCCCCTCTGCATCTCAGGAGGATAAGAAAAAGCAAAAAACTTACTTGTATTTTGCCCACACTCCATCTCTGGAATTAGAAAGTTAGTCCTTCATTAGATAAATAGAAATTCAGAAGCAAAATTTTGATAAACCCAAGAAAGAGTCTTGAAAATTTAAATTTGATTAATTAAATTTCTCTCTTCATTTCTCTTTCAGGATTTTGGCCCATCATATATTTCTGAACTAAATACCTCCTTTTTCAGTAATATGTATTAAAGAGAATAGTAATGATGATATTTATACCGCTGCTTTGTTTTAGTAGGGTACTTCATATGGTTTGCCTGTGTCCTCACCCAAATCTCATCTTGAATTGTAGCTCCCATAATCCCCAAATATTGTGGGATGGACCTGGTGGGAGGCAATTTAATCATGACGGCAAGTTTTGCCGATGCTATTCTCATGATAATGAATAAGTCTCATGAGATCTGATGGTTTTATAAAGGGCCTTTCCTCTGCACACTCTCTCTCTTGCCTGCCACCATGTAAGACATGTCTTTGCTCCTCCTTTGCCTTCTGCCATAATTGTGAGGCCTCCTCAGCCATGTGAAACTGTGAGTCCATTAAACTTTTTTTCTTTATAAATTACCCAGTCTCAGGTATGTCTTTATTAGCAGCATGAGAACAGACTAATACAGTATTTTATTTAAGAAGCATTGTCATTTTATAAATGTTTTATACTTCATTTGAGTGACATGAACAGGGCTAGAGATACATGTACCATATTTACAAGAAAATTTTAGTCTTTTATATAAACCCTATCACTAAGTCACCAGTTCTCAGTCTAGAGGATTAGAGGAGAGAAGAGTAAGAGAAGAAGACAGAAAACTGCCAGCTTCAGGAAAGACAAAGAGTCAGCTCCAAAGACAGCTTTTAGGAGGAGGTGATTTAAGCTGAATTCCACAAAATTATCACATTTTAGCCAGGTTAAGAATGGGTATATCTCATTTCAGATAGAGGAAATAATATTGACAAAATACATTTTGCAGATGGCAAGAAAGTCATCATGACATGAGCTGGTGGACCCCATGAGAAGGGACAGGAGATACTTCAGACTTTGGGAAACTACTTTATAAAATAAGCAAACAACTGAAGTTCATAAAATGAGACCAGTTTGCACCAAAGAAATCCTACATGCACAGGCAGATGTATGTATCACCAGTACAAGGATCCCTTCTCCTTCCACTAAACATGGTCTTTCTGAGGGAAGGAGCATTAAGAGAAAGTTGGAGAGTTGTTCTCTCTGTTGGTACAAAAGCTCAATGAGCAGCCAAGTACTAGGAACAGAAGCAAGCCCTTTCCAAGTACTGCCATGTGTTCTTCTCCCCAGATTAAACCACATTGAACTGGGATGGAATAAAAGCAACCTTTGAAAAAATAAAAAATGAAAATATTATTACTCAGGTGCCCTAGTAAACATCCTAAAGTAGTACAGCACCAGAAAACTGTTGACCGGGATTTTGGGGACTAAGATCTCTTTATATAGCAAATTTTGGGGAATATTAATTATCCCACAAGATATAAGAACCTTAATCTCAGGTCCTTTTTGGGCTTATAAAATCTGCCAGCAAAAACCTCACTTGGGTGTTGATGGGTTTTCCTCTGCCCAGCTGTGGCCTGGCTCTGAAAGAAGAAAAAGAGGCAAATGTTGAGCAAGACTATTTGAACTCTCTCTCTCCCCAGGGATAGACCACAGCTAGCTTCCTCTGACTCCACTAAGAATTTATATTCTTCTGAAGACCACATGACAGTCTTTTCCTCCTATTACTATGACTTAGGTCATCTGTCTTACAAAATAATACCCCTGCAAAGGTTTGGATGTTTGTTCCCTCTAAACCTCATGTTGAAATTTGATCTCTAATATTGGGGTTGGAGCTAATGGGGGTCATTTGGATCACGGGGGCAGATCCTTCATGAATTGATTAATGCTTTCTTTCAGAGGTGAATGAATTCTCACTCTATTAGTTCTTATGAGAGCTTGTTGTTAAAAAGCTGGAACATCCCACCTTCCCATGTGACCTCTGCACATGCAGCTCCCCTTCATCTTCTTTGATGAATAGAAGCAGCCTGAAGCCCTCACCAGATGTAGATGCTCAATCTCGAACTTTGCAGTCATTAGAACCATGAGCCAAATAAACCTTTTATTTAAATAAATTACCCAGTCTCTGATATTTATAGCAACACAAAACAGACTAAGACAGCCTCTTACTATGCTAAATGAATATTTGCCTCCTACCTGGGCCTGTTTTCATTAAAAGGTGCTCTGAATTTAGTGGAAAATACTTCTTTGTGAGCCAAAAATTTGGGAAGTGACCTTTCTCAATTTGTTTAACTTTGATTTCCAAATTCCTTCCATGATGGTGGAGTGAAAAAGGAAGGGACATGTCACAGGTTAGATTCTTCAGGAAGTAGTTGTGGTGACAGAGTTAGGGGTGTCAACGTTTAATTATGAAGTAAAAGTTGCAAAAGGAAAAAGGGAGAAAACAGGACTGGGTAGCAGGAGCCATCAGACCACAGTACAGACAGGGTAGAGTCTTTGCCACTGAAAGACAGAACTCCAGAGCAAAGACTGCTCTTCTGGAAGAGTCCTGCACTGGGGACCATACTGAAAATGCTGTGACATTGTCTTAAAAGCTGAGGCAGATCCTGGATGGCAGCTGCCCTGAAGATCTCCCAGAGCCTCAGCGAACTTTGTGTGCATGAGAAATAAATTTTTTTTGTCTTCAGTCCCTGAGACTTGGGAATCTTAGATATGTGGATTCATGACTTTCATCAATTTAGGGAAATTTTTGGCAATATTTCTTCAAATATTTTTCTGCTCTACCTCCTTGACTAGCTTCTCCTGACTGATACAAAGTACCTAGATAAGAATCTATTTACAGGTCCTTCTAATCCCTCTTAGTAGCTGCTGCTTTAGTATGTACCTTATATATACAAAACTGGGTATTTGTTTTCTAGGGCTACTGTGACAAAGTAGCATAGACTGGATGGCTTAAAACAAGAGAAACTTATTCTTTCATAGTTCTGGAAGCTAGAAATCTGAAATCAAAGTGTAGCCATGTCCTTGTTCTCCTCAGTGCTCTCCAAGTCCTTCCTTTGGCCTCTTTCTAGTTTTTCGTGGTTTCTGGCAATCTTTAGTATTCCTTAACATGTAGATGCATCACTCAAATATCTGCCTGTCTTCATGTGATCTTCTCCCTTGTGTGTCTCTGTGCTTCTGTCTCCACATGGCATTCTCCTCTCTCCACATGGTGTTCTCATCTCTGTGTCTGTGTCCAAATGTCCCCCCATTTTATTAGGACACTTGTCATTGGCTTAGGGCCTACCCTAATCCAGTATGACTTCATGTTAACTTGATTACCTCTGCAAAGACCCTATTTCAGGGAAAAAAAAAAAAATCACATTCAGAAGTACCAGAGGTTAGGACTTCAACATATCTTTTTGGGGGATGTGATTCAGCCCAAAACAAACTGTATTGCTTTTATTTGCTTATATGCAGATTTTCCTTAATAAACTGATAGTGTCTTAAGAACAGGAAGCTCTTTACGCTTACTCTCTTAGTTTCTAGCCTAGCATCTAAATTATATTTAGGTACTCAATAAATGTGTGTAGAAGGTGACAACTGAATTAGAGCACTGCTTGCATTGATAAAGATCAATTTGAGAAAAGAACATAGGTAAAATGGTAGTATACTAAATAAGTATTTCCATTTTGGGAAGCAAATCCAAGTTATTATATAGAGTCCCACTTAAACATATTTTGGTTGTAGGCAGGAGAAAAATCCAACTGATACTGTCTTAAGAAATTTATTGGATCATGTATCTAAAAAGCCCATGGTATAGGTCATTTTTATGTGATTCTGTGGCTCAATGATGCAACCAGGAGAAAATACAGATTTCTTCTTCCAGCCGTGACAGAGAACCTGATACTGAACTAGCCATAAACAACTGGAAAATTGGACAAAATATCTGCAACAAACAAGTTTTTATTTGCAGGAGAGGTTTTTTTTTTTTTTTATTTCAATGAGTTTTTGGGGAACAGATGGTGTTTGGTTACATGAATAAGTTCTTCAGTAGCGATTTCCATGATTTTGGTGTACCCATCACCCAAGCAATGTACCCTGTACCCAATGTGTAGTCTTTATCTCTCACACCCCGTCCCACTCTTTCCCCTGAGTCCCCAAAGTTCATTATATCATTCTTATGCCTTTGTGTCCTCATAGCTTAGCTCCCACTTATGAGTGACAGCGTACAATGTTTGGTTTTCCATTCCCGAGTTACTTCACTTAGAATAATGGTCTCTAATTCTACCTAGGTTGCTGCAAATGCCATTATTTTATTCCTTTTTTCCTTTTTATGACTGAGTAGTATTCTATAGTAAATAAAAACCACATTTTCTTTACCCATTGATTGATGGGTATTTGGGCTGGTTCCATATTTTTGCAATTATGAATTGTGCTGCTATAAACATGCATTTGTAAGTATTAATATCTTTTATATATAATGACTTCTTTTCCTTTGGGTAGATACCCAGAATTGGGATTTCTGGATCAAATGGTAGTTCTACTTTTAGCTCTTTAAGGAATCTCCACACTGTTTTCCATAGTGGTTGTGCTAGTTTACATGCCCACCAGCAATGTTAAAGTGTTCTCTTTTCACCGCATTCATACCAACATCTATTTTTTTTTATTTTTTGATTATAGCTATTCTTGCAGGAGTAAGGTGGTAATCTCATTGCGGTTTTGATTTGCATTTCCCTGGTAATTAGTGATGTTGAGCATTTTTTCATATGTTTGTTGGCCATTTGTATATCTTCTTTTGCGAATTGTCTATTCACGTCCTTAGCCCACTTTTCGATGGGATTTGAAAAAAGTTTTTAGATACTGGAAAACAAACATGGTGAAACTGATGATCATCATTGTTTTCACCTAGAGGCCCTTTACAGATTAAAACTATTATGCACAGCAAGCAATACCCCAACATATCACTTTGACATGCTGGCTGAATGAAGGAAGCAGCCTCAAGGTCTCTCTCTGACCTTTCCCTGCTTCCCTGTTTCTCTGATCCGCTTATTTTCCCTAAGCACTACGAGTGACTATCTTTGCAATTTCCCTGTCTGATTAAGAAAGTTTCTTTCTAAAAAGAGTGCAGTTGTCTTAAGACCTCCTTCCTAGGAATCACATCAAACAACAAGGAAGGATTAACTACCAGAGAAGAGACTGGGAGTTACCATACCTAAACAAACTTTTCACTATTTTCCTGAGGGCAGGTCTGAGAGATTACCTGGGAGGCTTTATCTGCATAATAAGGCAATCTGTGTGCACAGTGAAGCGCTGTTCCTCACCTTCCCACCACTTTCCCCCAGAGCTCAGAAGAACTTTGTTTCAGGCCCTTGTTTTTTGGGCTCATTCATTTCCCCCGAGAAGCATTCACTTCTACATCCCTATCTCCTCTACCACTGTGAAGAAGGGTGTATAACATCTGGTCCTCACTGGGTTATAGGGTAATCATTCTCCTGCAATTCCCCCCATGCTGTGCACACTAAATAAATTTGCGTGCCTCTTGCTCCTATTAATCTGTCTATTGTCAGCTCATTTTTCAGTGAAAGGGAACAAAGTGGACCACAATAGTTTCATGAGCTGAGGAGAGAGGGATTGGAGTTTGGGAATGTCAAGGTAAATGGAGTTTGCAGGGCAGAAACCTGGGGAAGAGGGAACTGTGGAGAGCTCCAGAAACCTGCAAATCTTCACAAAGTTCTATTGAGCTTTTGGCTGACTACTAAGCGTCCACATGGAGTGCAAAACTCCATGAGGCCTTGCAAAGGAGCTGTAAGCCAAAAAAAAAATTCCCAGAGCATAGATGGGGGTGAGAGATGTTTTGATTTTTTAACGAGCTAGAATGGAGAGAATATATTGAAAACATGGAATATTTAGAAGGCACCAAAGAAGGGTTGCAACTTAATAATAGTGCTGAAGTAGCCTGGGGTAAAGGCTATTTTAGACCTACCTTACCAAAGCTTATAAATAGTTACCAAAAGGATCAACCTCATCCAAAAAATAACTTGCTGCCCATAATAATAAATTCAATGTTCTTTAAAGTTTTTAAAAATCCAGACACTTAACAACATAATATCATGTCTAGCATCCAACAAAAATTACTAGATATGTAAAAAAACAGAATACTGTTTCCCATATCTAGGAGAAAACAACCAGTTAATAAAAATTGGCCCAGAATAATAGTGATGATGAAATTGGTAGAAAAGGACTATAAAATTGCTGTTAAAAATATGCCAGGGCCAGGTGCTGTGGCTCACACCTGTAATCCCAGCACTTTGGGAGGCCGAGGCAGGTGAATCACAAGCTCAGGAGTTCGAGATGAACCCTACCAACACAGTAAAACCCTGTCTCTACTAAAAATACAAAAATTGGCTGGGTGTGGTGGCGCGTGCCTGTAATCCCAGCTACTTGGGAGGCTGAGGCAGGAGAATCATTTGAACCTGGGAGGCAGAGGTTGCAGTGAGCCGAGATCACACCACTGCACTCCAGCCTGGGTGACAGAGTGAAACTCCATCTTAGAAAAATAATAATATAAATAACATAATAAAAATATGCCAAGAAATGAAAGAATACATTAACAAGGAAAGAAATGAAACTATCTACTAAAAACTTCTAGTATTGAAAAATACAATATCTGAAAAAAAATTCACCAGTTGGACTTAACAGCTTATTGGACTCTGCAGAAGAAAAGATCAGTGAACTTGAAGATATATCAAACAGAAACTCTTTAATATAAAACAAGAGAAAAATGGCTGGAAAAATAATGAAAGATCCTTAGTTATCTATGAGACACTATTACATATGTGTGATTGGAGTCTCAGAAGGATAGGGAAAGCAGAAAAATATTTGAAGAAATAGTGGCCTCAAATTTTTTTTAATTTGATGACAACTATAAATCCATAGATCCAAGAATCTGAAATCCCAATCAGAATAAAAACAAAATTACACTAAGACATATTATCAAATTGCCAAAAACTGTGGGGTTTTTCCCCCGAGATAGTGGATGGGAGGCATTGTTACCATGCCTCTCCCACTTGGAAAGACAAAATATGTGTCGAGATTACACTGTGAACTTTTTTCCAATAAGCAACACAAAAACTTAACAGGAAAACTGAAAGAAAACACAGGCCCTTTGAAGAAAGCGTTGGGCCCCAGCCCTACACCATGAGCCAGCCACTCCCCGAAGTGTGGGAGGGAGACAACTGCCTCCAGGATACGCACCCCCACTGGGGAACCTAGCAATTCAGTTCATGGGGGAAAGCCTTACCCCTACCCGGGACTGAAGCTGATTTAGTGAGCAGTGGGGAGAACACAAGAAGAACCAGCATCAAGACAGGCTTTGTGTGCACTCACAGTCTGCCAGGGATGAAGGGAAGCCATTCCTGATCCCACTTCACAGACGACCTTGCGGAAGTCTGCCAGCTAACTCAGATGGTGGTCACAGGTTGAGAGAGGTTCCCAGCTGAGATTCGCATGATAATCTCCAGTGGGGACACACTCCCTTGGCCAGAAGTGAGGGACAAATGGGAAGTGTACCACAGCCACAGGCGTAGGAACTGGGCACCCCTGATTCTTGGGCAGACTGGGAGGGGTGTGCCCCGAAAGCAGTGGTTGCTATCTTCCCCAGAAAGGCTTATGGCCTGGGGCAGTTTTAAGTTCTGGAGCACAGATTGCCTTGAACCTAGCCAGCGATTTCTAGCAAACACTGTGGGTGTAAGATACCTTTGCCAAGTATGGGAGGTGGGTGGGGCTTACTGCCTCCTGTTACTTCCCACTTTCCATACAGACTCTTCTGTGCCGCATAGGTAACTGTACTCCTTCCTGGAACATTACCTCTGCCTCCAGAGAACTGCCTTCTAATCCCTACCGGGGCCACTGCTTGCACCTACCTGCATGTGGAGAGCCAGAGCATGAACTTGCGTGACCCAGCTACCACCAAACTTTGCCCTGCCACCCACCCTGGTAGCTTAACACAAAGGTCTGAAACTTTTGGGAGTTCTATGGCCCTGCCCATTGTGTGAGTCACCAAAATACCTCCCCTAGGTAACATAAGGCAAGCACAAATCTCACTGCTAGTACAGTAGCTGGTGCTATTTTGTAAGCACTGCCTCCTGGCTAAAGGCCACCTGGCACACAACCTTTCACAGCAAGGGTCCCCAGTCCGTAGCCACAGACCAGTACTGGTTGGTGGCCTGTCAGGAACTGGGCCGCACAGCAGGAGGTGAGTGGTGGGCCAGGAAGCATTACTGCCTGAGCTCCGCCTCCTGTCAGATCACTGGCAGCATTAGATTCTCATAGGAGCCGAACCCTATTGTGAACTGCACATGGGAGGGATCTAGGTTGCATACTCTTCATGAGAATCTGTCTACAGTTTCATCCCAAAACCATCCCGCATCCACTACAGGTCCATGGAAAAATTGTCTTCTGTGAAACTGGTCCCTGGTGCCAAAAGCTTTGGGGACCACTGCATTATAGCATCTGTAGGTACAAAACAACACAGCATGCAGGAAGGAGAAAGCTTGTACATGATCTCAGCTATCACCATTGCCTGCATTACTCGAGATAACCAGGAGATCCTGAGTCTGTCCACGTGACCAGTTCATTACTATTACAACTGGCATTTGAGAAAGTCAACACACTAAGGCTTTTTATAACCAAGGAATCTAATCTCACAGAGCTCATGTCACTCCCCGGCTACCCCCATAAGAGCTGGTGCTGATATCCACAGCTGGGAGACTTGAGAACAGGTCACATCACTGGACCGCTTGCATACATTTCCCAGCACCAGTGTGGAGAGTGGCAGCCCCACCGGGCAGCTAGGTCCAGAGGAGCAGCAGCATTCACAGTAGTCTGGCCTCGGGGACTCCTACTCCTGGATGAAGGGGGAGTGCAGTACAACAAGGGAGCACCCCATGGGGCAAAAGAATCCAGACAGCAGGCCTGCAGTCCCAGAACTTTCCATTTGTGGGAGGTTTCTTTCATCAGAGGCACAGTGCAGTGCTGGGCTCAACAGGGAGCTGGTCTGCAGCTCCACCCAACCATCAGGCAATTCTGGTGCTTGTGAAAGGCCTTGTAGAAGGGGACTTCTCTGTGTCCACCACTGCAGACACAGCTGGGGCTTCTCCCACAAGAGCTCAATAGGTGTGTACCTATAGACTGTCTTTCTGGAACAGTTCAGGGTGACTGCATTCCCACAGGAAGAGTACCCTCCAGGTTCAGGTTTGGATGGGGGTTAGAGTCACAATCCATCTCTACATTGAACACGAGCATTCCTGCAGATGAAAAGAGGTGCCTGTCTGATCTGAACAGCTGGAACACCAGGTCAGGAGTGTGACTGGGAGGTGTATTGCTTTCCTGCTGTCCTAACAGGGGAGGTGAGGTGGCTCCCTGTCTTCCCCTTGAATAGATCTCAGTGCATTTTCCTGAGATGTCCCCCAGCTGGCTCTGTCAAGGCTGGGCCCTCTGCCCATTATTGGGTATTGCATTTACCAACCTGCTTTAACCACAGCTGGGTTTTATCCATAAACATCTCCCCTACTGACCTGAAACCTGAACTGTTCAATTCAGTAAATAAAACACAAATACTGAAGGAAAAAGATAAATAGTGAATACCACTGGAGAATGAAATAAGCTTCAAGAGACCTCTGCCATTCCAACCCGATAGGAGACAGTGAAGGTGCATACACACTGAGCACATTGCTACTACAACCAGCATCTGACAAGGCCATGATACAAAGACTTTATATAACCAAGGAACTCATACAGTCTTCACTCCCAACAGCACCCAGGGTCAAATTAGGTTACAATAAACTATAAACATTAAAGTCACATCCTAGAAAGTGGGCGGGGGGGAGGGTTAAAAAACAGTCAAATAAGAAGAAAACAGGTTTTATAACACCCCCAAAAGATCACATTACCTCTCCAGCAATGGATCCAAACCAAAATGAAATATTTGAAATAATAGATACAGAACTCAGGGAGATACAACAGAAAGGTAAAAACCAACATAAAGAAATTTTAAAAGCAATTTAGGATATGAATGAAACATTTTCTAAAGAGACAGATATTTTAAAGAAAAACCAATCAAAATTTCTGGAAATGAAAGACATATTAGGTAATTACAAAATTCAATGGGAAGTTTTAACGATAGACTGACTAGGACAAGTAGAAGAAAGAATTTCAGAGCTCAAAGACAAGTCTTTCAAATTAACCCAATCACACAAACATAAAGTAAAAATAATTAAAAGAAATGAACAAAGTCTCCAAGAAATATGGGATTATGTAAAATGGTCAAATCTAAGAAGTTCTGGTGTTCCTGATAGGGGAGAAAAAGCAAAAATCCTGGAAAATTATTTGGGATAATAATTGAGGAAAACTTCCCTGGCCTTGCTAGAGATTTAGTCATCCAAATACAAGAAGCTCAAAGAATTCCTAGGAGATTCATTGGAAAAAGGACACCAAGGCATAGAGTCATCAGGCTATCTAAAGTCAACATGAAGGAAAGAATTCTAAGCAGTGAGACAAAAGCATCAGGTAACCTATAAAGGAAAACCTATCTGACTAATAGCAGACTTCTCAGTAGAAACCTTACAAATCTGAAGGGATTGGGGTCCTATCTTTAGCCTCCTTAAACAGAATAACTGTCAGCCAAGAATTTTGCATCCAGCAAAACTAAGTTTCACAAATGAAGGGGGAAAAGGTATCTTTCAGACAAGTGAATGCTGAGCGAATTCGTCACTACCAGACCAGCCCTAAAAGAAATGTTTAAAAAGAGTGCTAAAGCTTGAAACAAAAGGTTGATATGTACAAAAATAGACCCTCTTGAAAGCAAAAAACTCACAGGGCCTATAAAACAATAACAATGAAGAGAACAAAATACCTAGGTAACAATCAACATGATGACTGGAACAGTATCTTGTACCTCAATATTAATGTTGAATGTAAATGATCTACATGTCCAAATTAAAAGATACGGATTAGCAGAATAGATTAAAAAATCACAAACTAACTATCTGCTATCTTTAGGAGACTCACCTGACACCTGAGTATTCCTATAGACTCAAGGTAAAGGGGTGAAAAAAGATATTCCATGCAAATAGAAACTCAAAGGAAGCAGGAATAGCTATTCTTATATCAGATAAAACAGATTTTAAAGCAACAACAATATAAAAAGACAAAGTAGGTAATGATATAATGATAAAAGGATCAATCCAACAAGAAGATGTTATAATCCTAAATATATATACACCTAACTCAGGAGCTCCTGGATTGATGAAAACAATTACTACTATAGCTAAGAAAAGAGATAGACAGCAACACAATAATAGTGGGGGACTTCAACAGCCCACTAACAGCACTAGAGAGATCATTGAAATGGAAAGTCAACAAAGAAATGCTGGACTTAAACTGAACTCTAGAACAAATGGACCTAACAGAAATTTACATAACATTCTATACAAGAACTGCAGAATATGCATTCTTCTCATCAGCATATGGAACATTCTCTAAGACAGACCATATGATAGGCCACAAAATAATCTCAGTAAATTTTTTTTAAATCTTTTTATTTAAGTTCTAGGGTACATGTGCACAACATGCAGGTTTGTTACATAGGTATACATGTGCAATGTTGGATTGCTGCACCCATCAACTCATCATTTACACTAGGCATTTCTCCCAATGCTATCCCTACCCCAGCCCCTCAGACACCAACAGGCCCCGGTGTGTGCTGTTCCCCACCCTGTGTCCATGTGTTCTCATTGTTGAACTCCCATCTATGAGTGAGAACATGCAGTGTTTGGTTTTCTGTCCTTGGAATAGTTTGCTTAGAATGATGGTTTCCAGCTTCATCCATGTCCCTGCAAAGGACATGAACTCATTCTTTTTTATGGCTGCATAGTATTCCATGGTGTATATGTGCCACATTTTCTTAATCCAGTATATCATTGATGAAAATTTGGGTTGTTTCCAAGTCTTTGCTATTGTGAATAGTGCCACAATAAACATTCGTGTGCATGTGTCTTTATAGTAGCATGATTTGTAATACTTTGGGTATATACCCAGTAATGGGATCACTGGGTCAAATGGTATTTCTAGTTCTAGATCCTTGAGGAATTGTTACATTGTCTTCCACAATGGTCGAACTAATGTACACTCCCACCAACAGTGTAAAAGCATTCCTATTTCTCCAGATCCTCTCCAGCATCTGTTGTTTCCTGACTTTTTAATGATCATCATTCTAACTGGCATGAGATGGTATCTCACTGTGGTTTTCATTTGCATTTCTCTGATGACCAGTGATGATGAGCATTTTTTTTCATGTGTCTGTTGGCTGCATAAATGTCTTCTTTTGAGAAGCATCTGTTCACATCCTTTGCCCACTTTTTAATGGGATTGTTTGATTTTTTTCTTGTAAATTTGTTTGAGTTCCTTGTGAATTCTGGATATTAGCCCTTTGTTAGATGGGTAGATTGCAAAATTTTTCTCCCATTCTGTAGGTTGCCTGTTCACTCTGATGGTAGTTTCTTTTGCTGTGCCGAAGCTCTTTCATTTAATTAGGTCCCATTTGTCTATTTTGGCTTTTGTTGCCATTGCTTTTGGTGTTTTTGTCATGAAGTCTTTGCCAATGCCTATGTCCTCAATGGAATTGCCTAGGTTTTCTTCTAGGGTTTTTATGGCTTTAGGTCTAACATTTAAGTCTTTAATTCATCTTGAGTTGATTTTTGTATAAGGTGTAAGGAAGGGATCCAGTTTCAGCTTTCTATGTATGGCTAGCCAGTTTTCCCATCACCATTTATTAAATAGGGAATCCTTTCCCCATTTCTTGTTTTTGTCAGGTTTGACAAAGATCAGATGATTGTAGATGTGTAGTATTGTTTCTGAGGGCTCTGTTCTGTTCCATTGATCTAAACCACTGTTTTGGTACCAGTACCATGCTGTTTTGGTTACTGTAGCCTTGTAGTATAGTTTGAAGTCAGGTAGCATGATGCCTCCAGTTTTGTTCTTTTGGCTTAAGATTGACGTGGCAATGCAGGCTCTTTTTTGGTTCCATATGAATTTTAAAGTAATTTTTTCCAGTTCTGTAAAGAAAGTCATTGGAGGCTTAATGGGGATGGCACTGAATCTATAAATTACCTTGAGCAGTATGGACATTGTTATGATATTGATTCTTCCTATCCATGAGCATGAAATGTTCTTCCATTTGTTTCTGTACTCACTTATTTCCCTGAGCAGTGGTTTGTAGTTCTCCTTGAAGAGGTCCTTCATATTCCTTTTAAGTTGGATTCCTAGGTATTTTATTCCCTTTGTAGCAATTGTGAGTGGGAGTTCATTCATGATTTGGCTCTGTTTGTCTGTTATTGGTGTATAAGACTGCTTGTGATTTTTGCACATTGATTTTGTATCCTGAGACTTTTCTGAAGTTGCTTATCAGCTTAAGGAGAGTTTGGGTTGAGATGATGGGGTTTTCTAAATATACAATCATGTCATCTGCATACAGGGACAATTTGACTTCCTCTTTTCCTCATTGAATATTCTTTATTTCTTTCTCTTGCCTAATTGCCCCGGCAAGAACTTCCAACACTATGTTGAATAGGAGTGGTGAGACAGGGCATCCTTGTCTTGTGCCAGTTTTCAAAGGGACTGCTTCCAGCTTTTGCCCATTTAGTATGATATTGGTTGTGGATTTGTCATAAAGAGCTCTTATTATTTTGTGATATATTCCATCAATACCTAGTTTATTGAGAGTTTTTAGCATGAAGGCTGTTGAATTTTGTTGAAGGCCTTTTCTGCATCTACTGAGATAATCATGTGGTTTTTGTCGTTGGTTCTATTTATGCGATGGATTATGTTTATTGATTCATGTATGTTGAACCAGCCTTGCATCCCAGGGATAAACCCAACTTAATTGTGGTGGATAAGCTTTTGGATATGCTGCTGGACTCAGTTTGCCAGTATTTTTTTAAGGATTTTCACATCGATGTTCATCAGGGATATTGGTCTAAAATTTTCTTTTTTTGTTGTGTCTTTGCCAGGCTTTGGTATCAGGATGATGCTAGCCTCATAAAATGATTTAGGAAGGATTCCCTGTTTTCCTATTAATCGGAATAGTTTCAGAAGGAATGGTACCAGCTCCTCCTTGTACACCTCCATCCAAATACTGCACTTTCCTCATGGTCTTAGCAACCAGCAGAGCAGGAGATTCCCTCCCATGCCTGGCTTGGTGGGTCCAGTGCCCACGGGGCCTTGCTCACTGCTAGCACAGCAATCTGAGATTAACCTGCAAGGCTACAGCCCAGCAAGGGGAGGGGTGAGCACCATCGCTGAGACTCGAGTAGGTAAACAAAGAGGCTGGGAAGCTCAAACTGGGCAGAGCCCACCACAGCTCAGCAAGGCCTACTGCCACTATAGACTCCACCTCCATGGGCAGGGCATAGCTGAACAAAAGGCAGCAGACAACTTTTGCAGACTTAAACATCCCTATCTGAAAGTCCTGAAGAGAGCACTGGTTCTCCCAGCATGGGGTCTGTCATGACTTCCCTTGGCTAGGAAAGAGATATCCCCTGACCCCTTGCCCTTCCCAGGTGAGTGACACTCCATCCTGCTTCAGCTCGCCTTCCATGGGCTGCACCCACTGTCCAACCAGTCCTAATGAGATGAACCAGTTACGTCAGTTGGAAACGCAGAAATCACCTGTCTTCTGTGTTGATCTCGCTGGAAGCTGCAGCCCAGAGCTGTTCCTATTCGGCCATCTTAATCACGGCTTGTCTCAATAAATTTTTAAAAATCAAAATCGTATCAAGTGTCTTCTCGGACCACAGTAGAATAAAACTAGAAATCAACTCCAAAAGGAACCCTCAAAATTATACAAATACATGGAAATTAATCAATCTGCTTCTGAATGACTTTTGGGTTAACAATGAAATCAAGATGGAAATTTTAAAGTTATTCAACATGAATGATAATGGTGACACAAGTTATCAAAACTTCTGAGTTACAGCAAAAGCAGTGCTATGAGGAAAGCTAACTGCACTAAATACCTACATTAAAAAGTCTGAAAAATCACAAATTGACAACCTAACATTACACTTCAAGTAACTGAAGAAACAAGAACAAACCAAACCCAAAGTTACAAGAAGAAAAAGAATAAGATCAGAGCAGAACTAAATGAAATTGAAACAAAAATACAAAAGGTCAATGAAATAAAGTTATTTCTATAAAAAGATAGTTGATAGACCATTAACTAGATTAACTAAGAAGACAGAAGATTCAAATTAGCTCAGTTAGAAATGAAAATGGAGACATTACTACTGACATTGCAGAAATACAAAAGATAATTTTACACTGCTATGAATACCTTTATGCACATAAACTAGACAATCTAGAGGAAATGGACACATTCCTGGAAAAACACAATCCTCCTAGCTTGAATCAGGAAGAAATAGAAATCCTGAACAGACCAATAACAAATAATGAAATTAAATCAGCAAAAAAATAAATAAATAAAAACACAAAATGCCAACAAAAAAAGCCTAGTGCCCCATGTATTCACAGCCAAATTCTACCAGATATTCAAGAAATAACTGGTACCAGTCCTACTGAAATCATTCCAAAGGAATTGAGAAAGAGAGAATCCTCCCTAACTCTTTCTATGAAGCCAGTGTCACCCTGATACCAAAATGAGGAAAGGACATAACGAAAAAAGAAAACTATAGACCAATATCTGTGATTAACATAAATGGAAAAATTCATAACAAAATACTAACAAACTGAATCCAATAGCACCACAAAAAGATAATTCACCATGATCAAGTGGGTTTCATCCCAGGGATACAGGAATGGTTCAACATATGCAAATCAATAAATGTGATATGTCACATAAACAGAATTAAGAATTATATGATCATCTCAATAGATGCAGAAAAAGCATTTGATAAAGTCCAGTCTCCCTTTATGATTAGAAACCCTCAACAAACTAGACATGGAATGAACATACCTCAAAATAGTAAGAGCCATGTATGACAGACTCTCAGTTAACATCATATTGAATGGGAACAAGTTGAAAGCATTCCCCCTGAGAACTTGAACAAGACAAGGATGTTCACTTTCACCACTTCTATTCAACATAACACTGGCAGTCCTACTCAGTGCAATTAGGCAAGAGAAACTTATAAAGGGCATCCAAATTGGAAGAGAGGAAGTCAAACTATCCCTGTTTGCCAATAATATGATCATATGCCCAGAAAACCCTAAAGACTCTACTGCAAGACTCCTAGATTTGATAAGCAAATTCAGTAAAGTCTCAGGTTACAAAATCAATGTAAACAAATCAGTAGCACTACTATACACCAACAATGACAAAGCTGGGAATCAAATTAAGAACTCAATTCCTTTTACAAAAAAAAGGTGCAAAAAATTACCTACGACTATACTTAACCAAGGACATGAAAGATCTCTACAAGGAGAACTACAAAACACTGTTGAAAGATATCATAGTTGACACAAACAAATGGAAATAGATACCATGCTCATGGATTGAAAGAATTAATATCATGAAAATGACCATACTACCCAAATCAATCTATAGATTCAATACAATTCCTATCAAAATATCATTATCATTTTTCACAGAATTAGAAATGCAATCCTGGAATTCATATGGACCCCACCAAAAAAGCTCGAATAGCCAAAGCAATCCTAAAGCAAAAAGAACAAATCTGGAGGCATCACTCTCTCTGACTTCAAATTATACTACAAGGTTATAGTAACCAAAATAGCATGGTACTAGTATAAAGGTAGATACATAGATCAATGAAACAGAATAGAGAACCCAGAAATATAGCCAAATATTTACAACCAACTGATCTTTGACAAAACATAAATTGGGGGAAGGATACTTTATTCGATAAATGGTTCTGGGAAAACTGGATAGCCACGTGAAGAAGAGTGAAAGTGGGAGGATCTCTCTCTCTCTCTCTCTCTCTCTCACCATATACAAAAATCAACTCAAGATGGATCAAAAGCCTAAATCTAAGACCAGAAGCCATAAACATTCTAGAAGAAAACCTAGGAAAAACACTCCTGGACACTGGCTTGGCAAAGAATTGATGACTATAGCCCCAAAAGCAGATGCAACAAAAACAAAAATAAATAAATGAGACCTAATTAAGCTAAAAAGCTTCTGCACTGCAAAAGAAATAATCAACAGAGTAAACAGACAACCCACAGAATAGGAGAAAATATTTGCAAACTATGCATCTGACAAAGGACTAATATCCTGAATTTACAAGGAGCTCAAACAAATCAGCAAGAGTAAATTAATCACATCAAAAAGTGGGCAAATGACATGAATAGGCATTTCTCAAAAGAGGATATATAAACGGCCAACAAACATATGAAAAAGTAGTCAACATTACTAATCATCAGGGAAATGCACATTAAAACCACCATGAGATACCCTTGTACCTCAGCCAGAATGACCATTATTAAAAATTCAAAAAACAGTAGATGCTGGCATGGATATGTTGAAAAAGGAACACTTTTACACTGCTGGTGGGCTGCTAAATTAGTACAAGCTCTATGGAAAATAGTATGACGATTTCTTGAAGAACTAAAAGTAGATATAGCATTCAATCCAGCAATCCACTACTAGGTATCTACCCAAAGGAAAAGAAATCATCATACCAAAAAGACACTTGCATGCATATGTTTATTGTAGCACAATTCACAATTTCTAAGTTATGGAACCAATCTAAGTATCCATTAAATGATGACTGAATACAGAAAATGTGGTATAATTACACTAAGGGAGGAGGCCACCCCTCATATTGTCTTGTGCCCAATTTCTGCCTCCGAAGAAAGAAGAAGTAAAAACTAAAAGGCAGGAATGAAATCTACAGGCAGACAGCCCGGCGCCGCACCCTGGGCCTGGTAGTTAAAGATCGACCCCTGACCTAACTGATTATGTTATCTATAGATTCCAGACATTGTATGGCAAAGCATCGTGAAAATCCCTATCCTGTTCTGTTCTGATTACCAGTGCATGCAGCCCCCAGTCACGTACCCCGTGCTTGTTCAATCAATCACAACCCTCCCACATGGAGTAAGCTCTTAAAAGGGACAGTAATTGCTCCTTTAGGGAGCTCAGTTTTTGGAGACGTGAGTCCGCCGATTCTCCCGGCTGAATAAAGTCCTTTCCTTCCACAACTCCGTGCCTGAGGGGTTCTTGTTTGCGGCTCGTCCTGCTACAACACCGTGGAACACTATTCAGCCATAAAAAGGAATAAAATAATGTATTTTGCAGCAAGTTAGATGCAGTTGGAGGCAATTATTCCAAGTGAAGTAACTCAGAAATGGAAAACCAAGTACCATATATTCTCAGTTATAAGTGAGAGCTAACCTATGGATGTGTGAAGTTATGCAGAGTGATATTAATTTAATGGACATAGGAGACTCAAAAGGGGGAAGAGGGATGAGGGATTAAAAAGTACATACTGAGAACAATGTACACTACTTGGGTGCACTACAATCTCAGACTTTACCACTACACAATTCATCCATGTAACCAGGAACCACTTGCACCCCAAAAGCTATTAAAATAAAAAATATATATTTAAAAAAATAAGCTGTCAAAACCCTATGATAAAGAGAAAAATTATAAAGCAGTCACAAGGGGAAAAAAGTACATTAGAGGCAGAGGAACAAATATAAGATATATAGACATATATAGAGAATTTTTATACAGTCTCAGAAAAGGACATAATGGAATCTCCACTCATTTAGGAGGGAAAAGGGCAAATATTATGCTTAAATAGAAAATAGCTTCCTTCTGGGAAGAAAATTTTATTGTCTGCTTCACTTAATTTTTTGTATCATGCTGTTTGATTTTAAAGAAAAAACTTGCAAAACCTGCTATCAGATTTTAAACTTTCATATTTGTAAAGTACCTTGAAATGTATTAACAAATCATTGTCGCACAGCAGATTTTCTAGATTAATCTTAATTAGCATATTCCTTGTTATGTAAATGATGCTTTTGCTGTGCTAGAAAAATGAATTCTAGCACAATGTAATTCTTAAGTAAGTTGAGCAACCGTTTTGCTCTGTTAATTGCCACTCAACTTTTGCATTATTTATTTATACCCTTTTTGCACTGTGACTTTAACACTTCAAGGGATAGGGTGTATGCAGCACTTTGTAAACCAGAAATCACTGGGGAAAGGTAATGTAAAATTGTAATCTTTAGTTAAACTAAGCTCTGCTACAATGGTTTGGGGTGTTACTTCTCAGTCCTATATATCTAGTGATATTAAATCTTCTGTGTCTCTCTGCCTTTTACATTTTTTAGTAGGGAATTATACCATGAGGGTTAAGTAACTAAAGACAAAATAAAGTATGCCAATGGCATTCGAAATCTGAAGTTTTCCTAAGAATGAATCTGCTTTTTTTTGCCCTTTGGCTTTATATATACTGTTAGAGAAGGAATGAAGTCTGTCTGTCTCAGGCACTGCCAGTTCTAAGACACTGCAGAGTGATGAATTAACTTGACTCAACGAGAAGTCCTGTCTTTGTGCCTGCTCTCCAGAGTTAACCTTTAAACCCGTGGAATTTCTAGAGTAATGGGAGTGTCTTTGTTACTCATGATGGGCCCCTTAAACCACACCCGATAGTGTGTGTTAATGAGGTGATTCAAGGTGGACCCTTGGTACCTTACACGAAGAGATGACTCAGTATGAGGCCCAGGCCACACCAATAGGCTTAAGGTGAGCACTGGCCACACCAGAAAGAGGCCACTCAGTATGAGGCCCAGGCCACACCAACCATGTGGTTAGGGGGTTGGGACTTTGAGCCATGTGATGCTAACCTGATATCCAAGAAGGGGAGGGGGCTAGAGATTGGGTTTAACCCTGTGGGCCGTGATACAATCAGTCATGCCTATGTAATGGAGCCTGGAGAAAATCTCTAGATACCAAAGCCCAGGTGAGCTTCTTAGATTGATGACACTCTGCAAATAGCCAAACATCAACACCAGGAGAGTAATGCATCCCGAGGGCATGGAAGCTTTGTGTTCAGGACCCTCCCAGTCCGAGATCTTGCCTTATGATCTTTTTCTTGGGCTGGTTCTGAACTGTATCCTTTGCTGTAATAAAACTGTCATCCTACATATAACGCTTTCCTGAGTTCTGTGACTCATTCCAGCACATTATCAAACCTGAGGGAGTCCATGGGAACCCCCAAATTTTTGGCTGGCTAATCCAAAGTGAGGGTGGCCCTGGGGATCCCTGAACTTGTAGCTGGTGTTGGAAGTCTTGGACGGATGTAACATTCTGGAGGACTGTGCGTTTAACCTGCCTTTTGTTATAGGAGTGTCAGCTGTGTTTAATACCTTTCCTCACCTATTGTAAGAGTCACAGCCAACACTCCTATAACAAAAGATAGGTTCACAAGAGAAAAGCATAACTATTTAAACACAGATTTACATGACATAGAAGTCTTCAAATATGAAGACTCAAAGACCCAGGAATACTGTCTATTTTTGTGCTTAGGTTCAGTGAGGAATGGACAGCCATGTAGAAATGTGATTGGACAAAAAGGCTATGATCTAATGGTGATAGACTGAGGCGGGGAACCTAGCAAGAACCATCTGCCCAGACTTTTCTTGGCCTCTCTGAGCGTCACTCCTTCCTCCCGAGAATAGGGCAGGACTTCAGGAAGAGAGTGACTTTTCTAGCTCTTATGGCTTGCTTTGTGGGAGAGGAGTTCTAGTTTTTATGACTCATTTTGCGGAGGAGGAATTCTGAAATTTATTACTGGCTTTAGGGAAGAAGAGGGGTGGAAGACACATAGTAAGACTGTTCCTGGATGGAAGATCTTGATTGTGAATTGTCCAAGTTCTTGGCTTGTTGAACAAAGACTTGAACAAAATGCCCAAAGCAACAAAAGAACAAAGCAGTGAAAGACAAACGGCAACAAAATAATGGAGTAACAAAGGCATAGATTTACTGAAAAAGCAAAAGTAATTCACAGTGAGGGCAGGCTCAGGCAAGAGGCCCAAGAGCCTCCTCTACTGCAATGCTCCCCAGGCTTTTTATAAAGCCAAAAGAATTTGGTAACACCCCTAGCTGCCCTTTAGGGGCCTCCGATTGGTTACACTCTATGTACAATTGGCCTGCAACTAATCAGAGGCTGAAGTGGAGACATGGTCCACATCAATCAGAGGCTGAAGTGGAAACTTTTGTCTTGTTTTTACAGGAGGGAAGAGGTGGCCTGTATGCTGCCCAGTCTTGCCTAGAACTGGCTACACCTGCTGTTCTCTTGCTTATGCAAACACCTATTCCTTTGCTTATGCCTCAACCCTTGGCTACCCTAATTATCTATCCTCCTGCCTCAAGAGGTCAGAGAGATCTTGTTTCTGAGGCTCTCCAATGTCTCTCAGTTTAAAGTACTCAGTGTGCCAAGTGCCATAATTACGAGTATCATGTTCTGAGCCCCAACAGGGCTAAGGCTGGGCAGTCTTTGTTCTTGTGATCCTTATGGACCACTGAAGACGCCAGAGAAAAAATTATTAATACCTATGTGAATAAACATGAGACACATAACAGTGGGCCTTACCTAGTCTTAGGGATCAAGGAAGTTTCCCTAGAAGTGGAAGAACATTTGAAGAAGAGAGATAAGTCCATGCAAAGGCTCTGAGACAGGAAGCAGCACATTACAACGGAAGAATTTACAAGGGGCTGCAGTGTCTGGACAGCAGAAAGTGGGGCAAGCAGAGGTGGGAGAGAAAGAAAGTTGTCACTTCATGCAGTCTGAAGCATGCTGTTAAGGACTTTGGAGTTTGTTTTAGAAAAGTAGAAAGACTTTGAAGTGACAATTAGTCTTGCATTTTTAATAATTACTTAGTGGGCATGAGGAGAGCCTAAATCCACTCCAGTGACCTGGCTGGGACAAGTGTAGTCCTAGTAGCACAGTCAAGGGCAGTGGAGGAACGTGGTTGCATTCAAGATCTGCAGGAGCTAGAATCAACCATGCTTGGTGATCAAATGGAAATTGGAGTACTGATGTAGGAGATCCCAGGTGTCAGGCATGACTAGGGACAAGAAGGGGCTGTTCACTGTGAAAGGAAAATGAATCTTGGGACCCCGAAACCACTAAGCCAAAGGGAAAAGTCAAGCTGGGAACTGCGTAGGGCAAACCAGCCTCCGAATCTATTCCTAAAAAACATAGCTACTAAGATTTTTTTTAAAAAAAGGCTACACACCTTCCTCACAAGGAATTTGCCTGTGGACAAAGGACCGACAGAACTCAAAGTCATTCCTCTGCTCACTGAGATAAATGCCTATCTGATTGCCTCTTTTGGAAAGGCTAATCAGAAACTCAAACGAATGCAACCATTTGTCTCTTACCTACCTATGACCTGGAAGCCCCCTCTCCACTTCCAGTTGTTCCGCCTTTCCGGACAGAACCAGTGTACATCTTACATTGATTGATGTCTCATGTCTCTCTAAAATGTATAAAACTAAGCTGTGCCTCGACCACCTTGGGTACCTCGACCACATGTCATTAGCACCTCCTGAGGCTGTGTTATAGGTATGCATCCTTAACTCTGGCAAAATAGGTTTCCTAAATTGACTGGGACCTGTCTCAGATATTTGGGGCTCACATCACTGAGGCAGAAAACACTGGAAGAGGACAGGTTTGTTGGGGAAGCATCCTCAGCTCAACTGGATTTGCTGAACCCGGCATTGGTATAAACCTTGTGGTTGGAGATGTCACTGTAAAGCTATATTGTGGGTCTGGAACTCAGAGGAAAGTCTGGGGCTGCATATGTAGATATCAAATGCATGTAAGCTCACCTACATAATTGTACCAGGTTTGTTTCCCAACATGTGCATTAATGAAAAGAGTCAAATTATGTAAAATATTTGAAGAGATTTATTCTAAGCCAAATATGAGCATCTATGGCCTATGACACAGCCCTCAGGAGGTCCTGAGAACATGTGCCCAAGGTGGCCGGGGCGCAGCTTGGTTTTAGACATTTTAGAAAGGCATGAGATATGAATCAACTGCATCTTAAATGTATTTCTTAAAAATACATTGGTTTGGTCTAGAAAGGTGGGACAACTCAAAGTGGGGGGCAGGGGGAGTGCTTCTAGGCTATAGGTAAATTTAAACATTTTCTGATTGACAATTGGTTAGAAAGGAAATGTTCGGGTTAAGATAAAAATTGTGGAGACCAAGGTCCTTTTGAAGTCTTATAGTGTCTGCCCTTAGAAAGAGTAGATGACAAATGTTTCCTATTCAGATCTTTAAAATGTGCTAGACTCTTTCCAGAGTCAGACTGGAAAGTAAATCAGCATATATAGGGTTAAATAAATCCCATCTGATGAGAATTTATGGTTTGTAGAGCATGACTCCCCAGACCTCTTAGACAAGAATTTAAGCAAAATGAAAAAACTCAGAGCTTAGTCCTCTCGTGGCAAGCAAATACACTAAGACAGTAGGTTGCAGCAGAGAAAGAGGTTTAATCATAAGGCAGCCAAATGAAAGAGATGGGGGGAAACCTCAGGTCTGCCTCCCCGAGGAGGCTAGGGAAAAGGGATTTTAAGAGGCTTGGACAAGTAGTGGGCTGAGTTGTAGAGACGGTTGTTAGGTTGAAGAGTGTAGAGTGAAGTCACAAGATAGAAGAAACTGTATTCTCATGTTGATTCCGTTCCTCTGTGGGATTCTTCGAACTGGTTGGCACCGCTCATTTTGCTGCAATTCAGAATCTGAAAAACATCTTAAGCAATTCTTAAATAAAAGCCTTATGATTCTAATGTCAGAGAGTCTAGCTATGGAAACAATGAGAATTTAGTATCTAGTATTAATGAGAATGCAAATGGTCAGTATCTAGTGAGATGTGGCTAGTCCAAATCCAGGTGTGCTGTAAGCCTGATATGCTCACTAGATTTGCGTTTAGTAGGCAGCTACAAGGAAGTGGGCCAGAGTGCAGCGTGATCAATGCTCAATTGTAAGTATTACGTTTCTGTCCAGAACCTGGCATGCAATTCTTGTTAACTCTGTGAGGGTGGTTTCACACAGGCAGAAAATGTGCACCAAGAGAAGCTCTGGTACAACTTTACCTACAGGGTCTGCTCAAACTTGGCAACACTTTGGAGCGTTACCAAGGAGTGAAGGCAGAAGGTGGGTGGAAGGGCAGAAGGTGGGTGGAAGACTCAGAGAAAGTAAAACTTCAAAGTATTTTTCAGGTTTGGATTATAATCCAGGAAGACACAATGCCAAACGCCATAATCCTTAATGTGTAAGTCCCAAAAGATCAAAATCCCTAAAGGATAAATTAATTCTCTAACATATAAAATCCTGAAAATCAGTCCAGGCGCCGTGGCTCATGCCTGTATTCCCAACACTTCGAGAGGCGGAGGTGGGAGTATTGCTTGAGCTCAGGAGCTTGAGACCAGCCTGGGCCACATAAATCCCATCTCTACAAAAAAATACAAAAATTAGCCAGGTGTGGTGGTGTGTGCCTGCAGTTCAGCTGCTCTGGAGGTTGAAGGAGGAGGATGGCTTGAGTCTGGGAGGTATAGGCTGGAGTGAACTGTGATCACGTCACTGCACTCCTGCCTGGGCGACAGAGCGAGATCCTGTCTCCAAAAAATTAATTAATTTGATAAACCCCTGAAAATCACAGTCACAAGATGGTTGCATTATGTTAGGCAGAATAGGGAATGCCCATTTCCATGTATATCAAATCATGGAAGAATTTCTAAAAGAGCAACACCACATAGAAAATTAATGTGAATATATTCACCAAGGAAGGCTGTGCCCAATTAAAAAAAAAAAAAAAAGCAACTACTCATTGCAATGCAAGACTTCAAAATACCATGAATGATTGTGATAGCCAGCCAGCTCTTGTGGACTACCTATGTGCAATTGCCCATGATCTATCCCTATGATACACTTTTCCATATGTCAAATTTTCTTTTCAGTTTGTTTTTGTTTTTCAATTTTTTATATAGATTTTTTTTTAACTAAAAAATGGGAATTGGAAAGGTTTAATCCCTTGACTCATCTAGTGTTGCCAGCCCACTTCCCTGCTGAGCCGTGAGACTGTGAAATACCATAGTTCGTCATGACGTTCAGATACGTCAGGGGTTCAGTCCTATCCTGTGAGATAGAACAAATGATGGAACAGGGAATACTCAACCTCCCCTCAACACCAAAAGATTTTGCTCTCTTCAGAATAAGGAGTGACAAAATAGTCACCGCATTAGTCAGGGTTCTCTAGAGGTACAGAACTAATAGGATAGATGTATGTATGAAGGGGAGTTTATTAGGAGAATTGACTCACGCGTTCACAAGGTGAAATCCCACAATAGACCATCTGCAAACTGAGGAGCAGGGCAGCCGGTCCGAGTCCCAAAACCTCAAAAGTAGGGACGCTGACAGTGCAGCCTTCAGTCTGTGACCGAAGGCCCGAGAGCCCCTGGCCAACCACTGGTGTAAGTCCAAGAGAGCAAAAGCTGAAGAACTTGGAGTCTGATGTTCAAAGCCAGGAAGCATCCAGCACAGGAGAAAGATGGAGGCTGGAAGACTCAGCAAGTCAAGTCCTTCCATGTTCTTCTGTCTGCTTTATCCTGGCTGTGCTGGCGGCTGATTAAACGATACCCACCCAGACTGAGAGTGGGTCTGCCTCTCCCTGCCCACTGACTCAAATGTTAATCTCCTTTGCCAACACCCTCATAGCCACTCCCAAGAACAATACTTTGCATCCTTCAATCAAGTTGACACTCAACATTAACCATCACAGTCACTAAGCTATGCAGAGACTGGGTTTTTTTAGCCAATATCATTTTCCATCTTTAACCACTTAAAGAGCTATGTGGCAGACCCACTCTTGTGATGTCCTCTATCTTTCGGGTGCTTGAAAATATCCAAGACACTTTTGCCCTCAAAGAAAGGCACCCCACAAGGAAGGATAGGGCAGAAAGAGAGAGAAAGAGGGAGCCATTGCAGTCACAGCAGGAACAAGGCGTTCTGCTTCCTGGGGGAGCCATGCTGATCTGTGCTGCTATTGCACAGCTCTCTGCGGAGGAAGGGCCTTAAAGTCGTGGACTCTCCCCTCCTAGGAGAAG
>NW_012119932.1:3785885-3789062 GCF_000951035.1 Colobus angolensis palliatus
ACACCCAGCTAATTTTGTATTTTTAGTAGAGACAGGGTTTCACTATGTTGGCTAGGCTGGTCTCGAACTCCTGACCTCAGGTGATCCACCAAAGTGCCTTCCAAAGTGCTGGGATTACAGGCATGAGCCACCACACGCCAGCCTTTCACCCTTTCTGTAGCTCTGGAAAGACTACATATATAAACCTGGGTTTCTTTTCCAAAAATTTTTTTAGAAAAATGTATAAAATGCTTGGATGTTTGCTTTGTCTCTCGCCCTCCTAGCCATGCACTATATTTATAGTGTGTATATTGTATACCCAGTTCTTAAGCCAAGAGAAAAGTTTGCTTGATCAAAAATGATCACAGCTTTGCAACATCCCTTAGAAGCTGGTATAACTGAGAGCTATTTTCTTATCCTTACTCCACTCATATCTAATGACCACGTGGAGAAAGAAAGCAGATTCAGAACGTATTTGAATTACATCACCCTATATTCGAAACTAAATAAGAGCCAAGAGAAATATACACACACCCAGTTTTTTAAGTAGTCAGGGATGTCCTTCCTTTTCAACTTTCCTTTCCCGGCATGGCCCCTTGAGGGCTTCTTCAATTTGTGAGGATCCATAATGCAGGTTCATGAACCAGGATTGGAACTGCCCTGAAAACCAAAGGACTGGCTTTCACCAGTTACTTTACCAGTAAATGTGCATCAATTACTTTCACACCTACCTAATGTATAAGTGAGTCTACTTTATGGAGTGAGGGACAAGAAAAGCAAGGTCTTGATATTTGTGATATCAAAAGAAAATTTAAAGGAAACATGAGGGAGCCTCTGTTAATGTTCCATCTCATGATCTGGGGTCTAGTTAAGCAGCTATATTCTTCATGAAAACTCATCAAAATGCACTTTTTATGTATTGTTCTGTATGTTTTTATGCATGAGTAAAAGGTTCACATTTTAAAAATCCATCATCTGGCCGGGTGCGGTGGCTCACACCTGTAATCCTAGTACTTTGGGAGGCTGAAGTAGGCAGATCACTTCAGGTCAGGAGTTCAAGACCAGTCTGGCCAACATGGTGAAACGCCGTCTCTACTAAAAATACAAAAATTAGCTGGGCATGGTGGTAGGTGCCTGTAATCCAAGCTACTCAGGAGGCTGAGGCAAGAGAATCACTTAAACCTAGGAGACAGAGGTTACAGTGAGCTGAGATTGCTCTATTGCACTCCAGCCTGGGTGACGGAGCAAGTCTCTGTCTCAAAAAAAAATCCATCATCTAATTTGTCTAACAAAAGTCTAAGAAGGAGATGATGTCCAATCCAATTGGTGTTATCCAATATGGTACCCAGCAACCACATGTGGCTATTGAGT
The DNA here is from genome assembly GCF_000951035.1 of Colobus angolensis palliatus. Classification (NCBI taxonomy): domain Eukaryota; kingdom Metazoa; phylum Chordata; class Mammalia; order Primates; family Cercopithecidae; genus Colobus; species Colobus angolensis. Next base: position 3,787,236 of record NW_012119932.1, read on the forward strand.
ACTTGAGATGTGGCTAGTCCAAACTAAGGTATGCTGTAAGCATAACGTGGACACTAGATTTTAAAGACAGAGTATGAAAAGATGTAAAATATTTTATTAATTTTATATTGATTATATGTTGAAACCATATAGTACAGATATATTGGGTTAAATCAAATACATTTTAAAAATTAATTTCAATTGTTTCTTTTTGCCTTTGTTAATGTTGCTACTAGGAAATTAGAAATTATGTATGTGGCTCTCATTATCTTCTTTTGAACAGCGTGGTCCTACTGTCTCTAACTCTCCCACTAGACTGGGTGTGAAGTTAGTTACTGTAGATCCTGGCCTCACACACTCACACCTAATGGATATTTTCAATTCCCATAGAAATACCACAGAATATTTTATATTCTAGGGGGGGGAAAAGAATAATTACTAATCTTGATTTGTAAATTTGGCTTAAATATATACACATTATACATTACTTTTGTTAAAATTAATAATGGCTAGTGTAAAATGTTTTCAAGTTGAAAATAGTAAAAGTAACACCTCTAAAATGAACAAATCTAGCCAGGCACAGTAGCTCATGCCTGTAATCCCAGTACTTTGGGAGGCCAAGGCAGGAAGATTACTCAAGCTCAGGAGTTCGAGACCAGCCTGGGTAACATAGTAAGACTCTATCTTTACAAAATAAAAAAAATTAGCTGGGAGTAGTCCTAGCTACTTGGGAGGCTAAGGCGAGGGGAACGCTTGAGCCCAGAAGTTCAAGGTTACAGTGAGCTATGATTCTGCCACTGCATTCCAGCCCAGGTGACAGAGTGAGACACTGTCTCTAAGAAAGATAAAAATAAAAAAATAAAAGTAATGGACACATTTGAAAAGTTTCAATTCAGTCAGTCATGAGTGCAGAACCACCACGGCAAAGGGAAAGAATATATCCTTTCTTGGGTTTATAGTCTTCCCCTTTGTCTAATATTTCTGCTTTCTGTTGTATACTTTTTCATAATTGGTATTCAAGCTGTGAAAAACATTCTTCTATCAGCAGAATCTGGCACTATAGCAGGCTCTTCACATAGCAGGGCTGGCATTTTTAAAATTCACTCTGGATTTGTTAAGTGGTTTATAGCTGAGAAGCCAGATGAGCTGACTTTTCACTGTATAAATTTTGAGAAAGCACAGAGGCAAATATCTCCTTAAGAATTATGATATTCTGTGGGCCATATCATAGGCACATTATTAAAATATGTGCTCTTTTGACTATTATAGTAATCTAAAATTTGCTAATTATATAATAGCTCACTAACGAAGCATAATCATAGATATACATTATTTGATGTATGTCCCAGTTGTTGGCAAACCTTGAAACTAGTTACATATTATTCCTAGAAAAATCAAAATTTGTCCCAAAAGTGTTAGACTCGAGTCAAGACTAGAAGTGCTTAAGTAGGCTTAGGAAAATTACAATTTCTTCCATGATAGTCACCGGGGAAACATCTATCAATGAAGTTTAAGAAAATTGAGCACAGTAAGCAAGAGTGAAGGACGAATCACAGCAATTGCCTTTAAGCATTCTCCCGTTTGCAGAGATTCTAATCCTCACTCTAAAATGAATTATTTCACCACAAGGGGTGTGCAGTGAGAGCATTTTGTTTTTGTTTTTGCTTTTTCAGAGACAAGGTCTTACTCTGTCGCCCAGGCTGGAGTACAGTGGTACAATCTTTTTTTTTTTTTTTTTTTATTTAGTTTTTATTTCATAATCATAAACTTAACTCTGCAATCCAGCTAGGCATGGGAGAGAACAAGGAAAACATGGAACCCAAAGGGAACTGCAGCGAGAGCACAAAG
>NW_012119932.1:3789637-3870281 GCF_000951035.1 Colobus angolensis palliatus
TTTATGAAATAATTATTTAATCACAGGGTCTTTGGTATATAACATGTTTATACATACACATACACACACACAAACACAAATACACATATTCACAAATATGCTATGTGTGTGGTTTATTATTTTAAATTTTACAACTAATATGTATAACTGTTAGAAAACATAATAAAGGAAAAATACTTGCTCTTCCTTATGGCATATAAAAGGTACACTTGGTTTACTTTTTCTCGATATTGTACTTAGGAGCATATTAAGCTGGTTTTCTAATATAAAATTCTCTATTGACACTAAAAGAAACAAGTTATATTAACAGAGGCAAAATTTTGTGATAGCGTGGTACAATCTTAACTTACTGCAACCTCGAACTGCTGGGCGCAAGCATTCCTCTTGTGTCAGTCTCCTGAGTAGTTAGGATTATTCCTAATTTTTTTAAAAATTATTTTATAGAGACACGGTCTTGTTATATTTGCCCAGGCTGTTCTCATACTCCTGGCCTCAAGTGATCCTTCTGCCTGGGCCTCTCAAAATTTGTGTTCTTTTTATAGGTAACACTAACCATTTTACATTCAACAGTCATTGGAAAACTCAAAGATTCAACATCTGTAGGACAAACATTCTTTGAAAGTAGCAACACTGTTTAACAAATTTTAGTTGATATTCAACTTAACTATGATACTCAGAACAAAAAGAGTGGGGAAAATAAGAGAGGGAGGAAAGAAACGAGACTGTCAAATCAGGGAAAGAGGAGGAATGAAAATGCATAGTACATTTTCTGGAAGTCATGAAAGTCATCAACCTGAGTTTAATATTTGATCTGAATGATAAAGGAAGATGGTACTGGTGCTATCAGAAGGGAATTCTAGTTCATTTACATCTCACAAAACACATCAACAACCTAATCTAGAAGATGAGCTACCATAGTTATATGAAGACTTTTCCAGTATGTGAATCATAGGATTCTTCCCTTTCTACTTGTAAAGCCCATCCAAATTCTTTGGAAATTTCTCTGATTACAGGAAACAGCAGATAGACTGATGAAATACCTGTAGTTACATAATGCTAACTAGTTAATTTTTAGATCTTCTTAGGTTGAGAATTTAAAGTCTATTGTTCTTGTATCAACCCAAAAGGCATCTCTACCAGGCATTTGTTAGCTAACCCCTCAGCATACATTAGGTTAATTTTATGTATCAACTTGACTGGGCCACTGGGTGCCCAGACATTTGGTCAAACATTATTCTGGGTGTGTCTCTGAAGGTGTTTCCAGGTGAGATTAGCATTTGAATTGATAGACCTAGCAAAGCAGTATATCCTCCCTAATGTGAGTGGACCCCATCCAATCAATTGAAGACCTGAACAAAACAAAAAGGCTGAGTAAGAGAGAACTCCTCCTGGCTGACTGCTTGAGTTGGAACATGGGTCTTTTTCTCCCCTTCAGACTCAAACTGAAACATCAGCTCTTCTTGAGTTTCAAGCCAGCTGACTTTCAGACTGGAACTTACTCTATCAGCTCTCCTGGTTCTCAGGCCTTTGAACTTGCACCGAGACTATGCCATCAGCTCTCCCTGGTCTCCAGCTTGCCAAGTGCAGACCTTGGGACTTCTTTGCCTCTGTAATCATGTAAGTCAATTTCTTACAATAAATCTACATATGTAAATGTGCATATTTATATACACATTGTACTTTTACATGTATGTGACACCTATGAATGGATGGCTTCTTTTGGACTCATGGTGTATAGCTCTAGCTCTGTCCTGGGGAGAGGAAATTTGTGGGAAAGACCTTTTCATTTCTCCAGCTACTTCATTTCTCTCATGTAGATGGGCTTTGCTGCCCATAGACAGGATGGACTTGTTGGCCCTGCCCATCATTGTGAGAGGGGAACAGGAATGCACCATCCCCAACTATCCCACCTCACGACATCTTCTCTGAAGCAAATACATACAGGAATCCATGAAAGTTTATACCATTCTTGACTGAAGGGGTTTGAGTGCCTACAGATTTAGGATGTGCTGGGACAAGTGAATAAGTTTATTTTTTTTCATCTACATCATTTTGTCTTTATTTCTTGCAAAAGAACACCCTGATTGTATTATGCACAGAGAGTATTCACATGCTCCCTGACCAGAGTTACTCCACAGTGAAGAACCCCAAATGCAAATCACTTCTCTAATTCTGAAAGAAAGAGAAAGATGGTACTGGTGACATCAGAAGGGAATTCCAGTTCATTTACATATCACAAAACACATCAACAACTTAATCTAGCAGATGAGCTACCATACTTACATCAAGATTTTTCCAATATGTGAATCACAGAATTCCTTCTTTTTTACTTGTTTTCCAATATAACTCTATGAAATATATTGTGTCAAGAGATAATCCCTGGAAGTAAATGACAGTATGTTTCTGCCAGTAGGGAACTATTACATGTAGTGTGATTGTGTTATATGAAACTGGAGATGTGATCCTTAATTACTCCATTTTTCTTTTACTTTATTTTATTTGGTGACATATTAATCTCTCCAGATCTGGTTTCTTGTGGAAGAAATTGAGATTGTGCACTATAGTGATTTTTTTCCTCTGTATCTTTCTACGCTTATCTTTGTAAGAAGCAATGGTTTGTCTACAAAAATGTGTTACCTCACTATTAAATTTTAGAAACCAAGACCTACTATCTAATATATGTCACTTATTTTCAGGTTGCTTTACTCCTGGAGGAAAAAAAAAAAAAAATTGCCTGTTAGTGATTTTTCTTTTCTTAATTTAAAGGAAGGTGGAAATGATTTTTCTTTTTTAATTTAAAGGAAGGTGATTTATCTGGGAAGAATTGTCAACACATAAATGATCACAGGCCATGTACAATCAAGTTGACTGAGAGTCAGAATACTGTAGTGTCCAAATAAACAGACTCTAAAAGGAGAAAACACAGTTTTGAATCCTGGCTCTTCAACTGAATAAATGTGTACCTTTGGGCATAGCATTTTACCCCTCTGATCCTGTTTCCTCATCTGTAAGCGGGGATAACAATATCTAGCTCACAGATTTGTAAGGATCAAGTGGGATAAGTTTTGCATGCGCCTGGCACATGGTATTCATTCATTCTATGTTACCTTGTATTATTTACCATTCCCCACACAAACTATTTTGAAGAGTAACCTTCAAATTCTTCCACCAAGCACATTAGGAAAATATAGAGGGGGCTGATGAGAACTGGGCAGGATCCCAAGTTTTCTGCTAAGCAGTTTGGGGTTCAAGTCAGGGCTACAGCGTAAAAGGACCAAGGTGCGAGTTCTATCTCCTGAGGGATGCTGCGGCCAGGGCTTGGAAATCAAGTAGCTCTGGTTTGAAATGTTAGCACCACTGCCTCCCAGCTGGGCGATTTTGAGCAAGTCATTTAATACTCTGCAATCTCATGTTTCCCCCTTTATAAAATGGGAATAATAATGTCTCCTGTAAGGTGGTGGTGAAGAATTAAATGTGATCTTATATATAAAGCATTTAGCATAGTACCTAACAGTAACATGTCAACAAGTGATAGTAGTTTTATTTAATATTGGGGAAGGGTTTATATTTTCCTTGTAAGTGTTGATGTTCTTTAGGCTGGTCCAGTTCTTCAAAGGGCAGGAGTGTTTTGCAACTCATTGTGCAATCAATTTCCAAGTTCCTCTTTAGACCTGTGGGGTCTATAATGGTAGAAATCAGTTCAGACCCCACCAGACAATAGGTTGGTTTATTGCCTTCCTCTTAGGTCTGGCTGGAGAAGCTGAGGACTGAGTCCTGGTGAGCTAACATGTAGAAGGAAGCCACTGGGAGGTCCTGCAGGAGGCCCTAGTTCACAGCATCTTTACTTCTTCTTCCTTTATTCTGCATTCCACATAACATGAGAAACACAGGTGAATCTTTAGTTAATGTGTTAAACCACCTTAAAATAGGTAGTTGAGCAGATGATTATGTTTTATATGTTGCCATTTATTCTCATCAAAATGTTGAAGATTCATTTTGCATTAGTCATTTTATAACTTCTGTAGAGAAAATGCGAAGCTGTAAATTTGAATAGTTCTATGATACTGCTACATCTTTTTGGGAACAGTGGGTTAGACTGCTGGACACATAAAGGGTTATTTACAGGAATTAGTAGTATCTGTAATCATCATTATTGCAAACAATCGCTTTCTTAGCCTGGTCTAGGTGATTCTGCATGTGTAGTGACAGTATAACAAAGTATCACATTTACATGTTTAATTCAATCTAATTTTTTTCCAAATAGTCTTGTTCATTTTTAATGTCTTCTTTTATCCAGAAATACTTTCTTGCATATGATTCTTTTTCTGCATAATGAGATTGTTTAGAAATGTCTAGTAGGGGCCGGGCGCGGTGGCTCAAGCCTGTAATCCCAGCACTTTGGGAGGCCGAGACGGGCGGATCACAAGGTCAGGAGATCGAGACCATCCTGGCTAACACAGTGAAACCCCGTCTCTACTAAAAAATACAAAAAACTAGCCGGGCGAGGTGGCGGGTGCCTGTAGTCCCAGCTACTCGGGAGGCTGAGGCAGGAGAATGGCGTAAACCCGGGAGGCGGAGCTTGCAGTGAGCTGAGATCCGGCCACTGCACTCCAGCCTGGGCGACAGAGCGAGACTCCGTCTCAAAAAAAGAAATGTCTAGTAGGATCCAGACATGTTGTTCTCACTGATTTTCTATTAAGGGGAAGTTTTGGAGCTTCCTATTGGGTATTTGCAAACATTCTGTCTAGGTTTGAGAGAGGCAGGTGGACACATGACTTCCCCTTACATTCATTCATGAAAATTGATTCTAGTATTTTTTGTTTTTTTGTTTTTTTTTTTTGAGACGGAGTCTCGCTCTGTCTCCCCGGCTGGAGTGCAGTGGCCAGATCTCAGCTCACTGCAGGCTCCACCTTCTGGGTTCACACCATTCTCCTGCCTCAGCCTCCTGAGTATCTGGGACTACAGGTGCCCGCCACCTCGCCCGGCTAGTTTTTTTTTTTTTTGTATTTTTTAGTAGAGACGGTGTTTCACCGTGTTAGCCAGGATGGTCTCGATCTCCTGACCTTGTGATCCGCCCGTCTCAGCCTCCCAAAGTGCTGGGATTACAGGCTTGAGCCACCGTGCCCAGCCGATTCGAGTGTTTTTTAAAGAAAATCCACAAAGGTTTCCCCTTTTCTACCCAAACATCTTTATCTGTAGATTTCAAATTGGTTATTTTTCATCTTCTTATTATTTAAATCAATTAAAGTTTTGAATTAGAAAGAAGATAATTCGATTAAAATTAAATTAATTTACCAAAACAGTAAATCATCTTGGGACTAAACTTTCTTAAATTGCGTGTGTTCTTTCATTGTTCACTCAGTCCACTTTTTTTTTTTTTTTTTTTTTTTTTTTTTTTGAGATGGAGCCTGGCTCTGTCACCCAGGCTGGAGTGCAGTGGTGCAATCTCAGCTCACTGCAACCTCCATGTCCTGGCTTCAAGTGATTCTTCTGTCTCAGCCTCTCAAGCAGCTAGGATTACAAGTGTGCACCACCACGCCCAGCTAATTTTTGTATTTTTAGTAGACGGAGGTTTTCACCATGTTGGCCAGGCTGGCCTCAAACTGCTGACCTCAAGTGATCTGCCCGCCCCAGCTTCCCAAAGTGCTGGCATTGCAGGCATGAGCCACTGCACCCCGCCAAATTTTTTCTTTTCTTTTCTTTTTTGTTTTTGAGACAAGGTCTCACTCTGTTACACAGGCTGGAGTACAGTGGCACAATCACAGCTCACTGCAGCCACCTCCTCCTAGGCTCAAGTGACCCTTCCACCTCAGAGTCCCACACAGTAGGGACTACACGCGTGTACCAAGCCTGGTTCTTAATAAAACACACACACACACACACACACAAACGGGGTCCCACTCTATTGCCCAAGCTGGTCTGGAACTCCTGGGCCCAGGCAATTCCCCTGCCTGGCCTCCCAAAGTGTTGAGATGAGATTGCACACATGAGCCACTGTGGCCGATCTTTACTAAGCAATCTTTAATGATCAATCTTTATTGAGCACTGACTGTTTTAAGACATTAGGGAAAATACTGTGAGTGAAATAGAGATAGATTAGCAACCGTCAGGAACTTCCCTCTGCAGATTTGTAGTTTCATAGGGAAACAAGATTCAGATGCAAATGCTTGTAACAACATTGACAGAGAAATCATGTAGAGCAGAGGAAAGGAAGAAAGATAAAGTATCAGCCATTGGAAGTTGGACAGGAAGGGATTAGTCCTGGCTTGAAGGAGGATTTGTACCTGCCTTTGTGTATCCTTTCCTTCATTTTCTGACTCGCATTCATTCTTTCTTTCACTATTTAATGATGCTCTTACCCTCTGGAATGGTTGAGTTAAAAATTATGACCAGGCAGGTGCAATGGCGCTCCTGTAGTACCAGCTACTTCAAAGGCTGGGGCGGGAGAATTGCTGAAGGCCAGGAGTTCAAGACCAGCCTGGGCAACATAGTGAGACCCTGTCTGGACACCAAATTGAAAAATTAGTCGGGCATGGCAGCATGTGCCTGCAGTCCCAGCTTTTTGGGAGGCTGAGGTGGGAGGATCACCTAGGCCAAGGATTTCAAGGCAGCAGTGACCTATGATCATTCCACTGCACTCCAGCCTGGGCAACAGAGCAAGGTCCTATCTATTAAAAAAAAAAAAAAAAAAGACAGACATTTCACCAGTTCTTGCAGAGCAAAACAGACATAGGCTCTGGGCTATACAATATATACAAGAACCAAAAAAATAATAATACAAGTGCTGATTTTGGATCTAAAAGATTAAGTTCTGTTGTCTGCATGTTAATTTAGAAATAGTCCTCCTCAACATTAACATCTATAGATGTTTGACCTAAGGTTTGAAATATTAGGGAATTTATTCTCTTTCTTTTTTTCCTCTGTTGCCCAGACTGGAGTGCAGTGGCATGATCTCGGCTCACTGCAACCTCTGCCTCCTGGATTCAAGTAATTCTCCTGCCTCAGCCTCCCAAGTAGCTGGGACTGTAGGCACACACTACCATGCCCAGCTAATTTTTGTATTTTTAGTACAGGTGAGGTTTCCCTATGTTGGCCAGGCTGGTCTTGAACTCCTGACATGAAGTGACCCGCCTGCCTTGGCCTCCCAAAGTGCTGGGATTACAGGCGTGAGCCACCACGCCCAGCTGATTCTCTTAACTGATAGAGGCCAAAAGGAGCAAGGATCGACACTGGCCAAGGCCTGACCTCCACAGAAGTGCTCCCAGAACAGAGGGGCCCCAGGAGTAACAGAGAAAAATTCAGGCTGAAATGTTTGCAAACAGACATCCCCAAACACAGCGTTGGCATGAAGGAAACTCAGAGCACATTAGTCACTGCTTCAGTGGAGGAGTGGGAAGACCAGCCTCAGCCTGCTGGTGAAGAGCAAACTTTAAAATAACCCTACTAAATTAGAAAAGTGGTCAGGATGCTTTTTAAAGTTTGCTGAAGATAAATGCAGGGTAGGAGTCCCTCCAGGAGAGGGAAGTGAAGCATACAAATAGAAGATAAGATGTGACTGGCTACAGGGAAGGATGTCTTAAAATGAGCCAGCAATGAAAATAGATAAGCTGGAGTCAGTCATAACAGCAGCTTTTTAAAGACTGCACAGTGCCAGGATGCAAAACCAAGTTCCCAGAGGAACCATGAGATCATCCTCCCATTATACATGGTACTAGTCAAACTTTTCTAAGAGCACGGTGTCCATTCCTGAGTTCTAGAATTAAGGGGCATGGAGAACTTGGAGAACATCATATTCCTAAAGTCAACCAGGATTAGAAAATAAGACTTCTGCAAAAAAGTAAGGGCTCGAGATTGTTCCTTGTGAAGAGAAAGCCAAGAGTTGATTAAATTGGCATCTTTAATTGGCAAGATTGTGTATGTGTCTAAGTATGTGTGTATGTATGTATCTATATATATGTATTTAAATTCAGCCATTTTTTTCACTAGGGTACAATCTTTTTAGTTATAATATAAATATTTGGGGTTACATGTTAAGAGAATTGTCTAAAAATGGAGTTCAAACCCCAGTTTGAACAAACTCTTCTCTAAATTGAAAGCCATTTGCTTAGAGATCAGAGGCCTCCTGGAGGGCCTGATCTTCTTGGTCTGATTTGACTTAATATTGGTAGGGATTACTGCCTAACGATTTATTTTTCTTCATTCCATTATTATTTTTCAGGCATCTTTCTTCTTCCTGGTCTACAGTTTGAAATAGTGTCCTCCCTTATCTATAGCTTTACTTTTTGTGGTTTCAGTTACCCGAGGTCAACCACAGGCCAAAAATATTAAAAGGAAAATTCCAGAAAGAAACAAATTATAAGTTTTAAACTGGGCAGCATTCTGAGAAGGGTGATAAAATCTTGAATTGTCCCACCCTATCCCACCTGGGACATGAATCATCCCTTTGTCCAGTGGATCCACACTGTACTACCCACCCACTAGTCATCAATATCATTTGCTCCTGACATCCAGTCACTTTCATCAATCATGGCTCGATGATCCAGTTTCACCTGAAGCAGATGGTCCTCCTAATTGTCAGAAAATCAATAGTAGCCCAACCCTACATCACAATGCCTATATCATTTACCTCACTGCATCCCATCACAAAGGCACTGTGGTATCCCACATCATCACAAGAAGAAGGGTGAGCACAGAACAGTAAAATATTTGGAGAGAGAGACCACATTCCCAAAACTTTTACTGCAGTATATTGTTAGAATTGTTCTATCTTATTATGAGTTACTGTTGTTAATCTCTTCCTGTGCCTAATTTATCAATTAAACTGTATCATAGGTATGTATGTATAGGAAAAAACATAATATCTATAGGATCCGGTACCATCCATAGTTTCAGGTATCCAACGGGGGTCTTGGAACCCATCTCATGCAGATAAGGGGGGACAACCATATTCTCCTGTATATGTTTATAACAAGAATGCTGTGCTTCTAGGCACCAAGTTGTCTCCCAGCCCCTTCCCCTCTGCCATCAGAGAAACCCTCCCACCTCCTCCATTCTTCCTGAGCTTCCTTCACACATCTTGAATCAGTCAAAAGCTGTCTCTTCCCAGAAGACACTCCTTCTGATTGCCCTGGAATGCCCTTCTCCCATATGCACCCTAGTATGGAGGTGGGCTGCCACTGTCCTTGCTCCTTGTTCTACTTGCATCCACTACTATTGTTTCCTCTTGCAAAAATTCCCGCTTTTTTGGACTTCATGGTTTTCAGCTTAATACACTCCTTCTTGTTAGTTTCTTCTAGCCAATTCCTGGTCACTCCCTTCCCAACCATTTGTCAACGTCTTAACATCTGGACTCCAAGTCACACCATCATGCCCAATAACTTCAACAAACGCATGGCATTCCGTTGTACCAAATGGTCTCTGATTCCTCAAGTTCTCATCTGCAGTAGCTCTTCCACTCCACTCAAATCATCCACCCTAGTGCACACACATTGGGTCTTCCTGTCACTCCCCAGTCCCCCACTTTCACAGTCACCGAAGCAAATGTCCTCTGAGCATCACTACTTCTCCTTGCCCTGGCTGGCTCGGCTCCTCCCACTGAGGCCATTCCTCAGCCCTGTCAGCATTTCAGGCTCGCAGCTCCATCCTCAGTCTCTCAGTGCCTTGACCTTGTCCCGTTGGCACATCCCCCTCATCTGGCTGATGCCAAGGGTTTAGCAAGTTTATAGCCCTTTTGCCAATACTCTATATTCCCTTGCCCTTTGAGTTTGTTTGTTTGTTTGTTTGTTTCCCTCTTCTGGCAAACTCTCACCCTAAGGAACCCAACTGTTTGCATTCCAGCCCCCAGCAGCTGAACTCTTCGGAAGAAAGGCATGCAATGGAGCAGACTGGCTTTATTGTAAATGCATAAAAACAAATCTCAGGGCCTGGTGCGGTGGCTCACACCTGTAATCCCAGCACTTTGACAGGCTGAGGCGGGCTGATCACTTGAGGTCAGGAGTTTGAGACCAGCCTGGCCAACATAGTGAAAACCTGTCTCTATTTAAAATACAAAAATTAGCTGGGCATAGTTGTGCATGCCTGTAATCCCAGCTACTCAGGAGGCTGAGGCAGGACAATCGCTTGAACCCGGGAGGCAGTGGTTGCAATGAGCCCAGACTGGACCACTGCACTCTTGCCTGGGCAACAGAGAGAGACCCTGTCTCAAAAAAAAAGAATCTCAGATGGACCCTCTTACTAAATATTTTGATTAACTCACTCTCCTACTTTCCATCAAAACTTCTATAAAGCTTCTCCCCTCCTTTGGTGACAGCCACTCTCCCACATGCACACACAAACACATGCATCTGCCCCTTTTTCCTCAAACTCAGCAGAAACTTTGCCTTCTACAACACAAAGAAAAGTGAAGCTGTAACAGAACGACTCTGTAAATTGTTCAGAACACTCTTTCCGGGCTTTGGCAGTACAGGACTTTTTTGTCTTGCCCTCATCTCTCTGGCTACCCCATTTCCTTTGCACAAACCTGGCCATTAAATATCCACCATGTGATGCCAGAACTTTTTCTTCACTCTGTGTGCTTTTCTTAGGCATTCTCAGCAATGACAAACTTGCACAGATGACTCACAAATGCGTATCTCCAGACCAGACATTCCATCGGCGCCTCCGACCCATCTGTCCACCTGTCAACCTGTCATCTCCATGCAGCGTCACAAAGGCACAGCAAGAGTTCCTAACTAAATTGCGCATCTTCCCACCTTCCAAGCCATGCTCTTCTACTTCTCTTATTTCAGCAAAAGACACTACCATCTTTCCTGTTCTACAAGCCAGGTATCTAGGAATCTAGATAACCTCCCTCACCCACATATTGATTCTAACGCCTTGTCCTGCTCATTTCACCTCCTAAATACCTCTCAAATCCATCTCCACACTAACCCAGGCAACCATCACCCCCAGCCTGTATAACGTCAGTAGCATCTTCCTGCAACAGCTTAGACCACCACACTATTCATCCCGTAACCATATTTTACCCTTCTCTTCCACTCAGAAGCCAGAGTGATCTTTTAGAAACATAATTCTGAGAATGCAGCTCTTCTACTAAAACTCTTCAACAGCTTCCACGGTTTTAAGAATAAAGAGAAAACTCTTTATCCTGCTATTTCCTGAGACAGATGCCCTTGGTGGCTGTTTAGGCCATGCTTCTGCATGCCACAGGACCTTTCTCCTGTTGTTCCCTCTATTTGCAATTGTCAGTGTTCTAGCAAAAACTTCTCCTGTGGCTCTAATTGTCAAATTGTCACCACACAATCAATGGCTTGCTGCCTGATGCACACAGAGGCCAATATGATGGCACCGGAGTTTTGAGAAACGAAAAGCTTTATTGTCATTTAACTCACAAGAAGACAGGAGAAAATGCTCAAGTTTATCTCCTGGAGCTAAGTGCTGAGGCAAGTTTTATAAGCATAGGGTAATGAGGTGTGATCTGATTGGATCTTGTAATGAGGTGATGCCAGGAGGCATGAACTGATTGGATCCTGCCATGAGGTGATGACAGCACTCAATCTGATTGGATCCTGGGTTCTGCCTTGTGGTGCCTGCTGCTGCTTCTTCTTTCTTTCTTTTTTTTCTTTTTTTTTTTTTGAGACGAAGTCTTGCTCTGTTGCCCAGGCTGGAGTGCAGTGGCATGATCTAGGCTCACTGCAACCTCTGCCTCCTGGGTTCAAGCGATTCTTTGCCTCAGCCTCCCAAGTAGCTGGGAATACAGGCGAGCGCCACTACGCCCAGCTAATTTTTGTATTTTTAGTAGAGACAGGGTTTCACCATATTGGCAAAGATGGTCTCGAACTCCTGATCTCATGATCCGCCCACCTTGGCCTCCCAAAGTGCTGGGATTACAAGCGTGAGTCACTGTGCCTGGTGCGGTGTCAGCTTCTTAATTCAGTCTCTGCTCCTCAGGCTGAGCATTTAGGTTCTTGTGGTTGCACACTTGGGCATGGTCAGGTTACATAAGCTTCAACCTGGGGGCTCTTGGCAACAGAGAAACAACTCACAAGTTTGCTATATAAAAGTTGAGCCAGATTGGTCTGGTATGGTTAGAAAGTCTCCCTACTATAAAATATCCTTCAATATGGCTTCAGTTTTACAAGTATTAGTATGATTATTTGACTGATGTCTTTCTCCCCTTGCTAAGGAATGCTGCTGTGTGAGCACAGGGACCCTGTAGGGCTTGGTTCCTTATTGTCTGCCTAGCACATGACAAACTGTCAAGCACAAGGTAGGCAATCAATCAACTTTTGTTAAAGGAACAAATGAATAAGTGATCAGTTTTATGTCTTTGTGTATCTCTACAGAAATATTGATTAATTTATCATCTAACCTATAACTTAGTTCATAGGAGAGGACACCATTCTTTAAAATCAATTCTTGGCCAGGTGCAGTGGCTCACACCTGTAATCCCAGCACTTTGGGAGACTGAGGCAGGTGGATCACCTGACGTTAGGAGTTTGAGACCAGGCTGGCCAACATGGTGAAACTCCGTCTCTACTAAAAATACAAAAATTAGCCAGGCATGGTGGCGGGTGCCTTTAATCCCAGCTGCTTGGGAGGCTGAGGCAGGAGAATCACTTGAACCCGGGAGGTGGAGGATGTGATGAGCTGAGATCATGCCACTACACACTCCAGCCTGGGCGACAGAGTGAGACTCCATTTCAAAAATAAAATAAAATAAAATAAACTCTTTGCTGTATAAGTAGCATATCATAAATTGTCTTTTATCCCACGTCTCCCTCTTAGATGACAAAATATGCAACTATTCTGTTTGCATAGCAGTTTTGTTTCAGAGTTCCCTAATATTTTATAATATTACTCCACTTACTGTAGAATTTGAAATTAAGGAAATATTTGGGTTTTCAGTTTGGACCTTTTGATTTCTCTTCCCTTTTTTCACTCACTGATTTGCATTTAAACTTCTACTTCTCTCTACTTACCAGACTCTGCTTCCTAACAGAGATCTTCCAGGATGAAAGGGCTTGTGGTTGGAGCTCAGCCACGTTGGTGCCGGGCAGTCATAGTGGCTGCATTGTGCAGGGCGGCGCCTGTGACTGTCAGAGCCCGGCGGCCTCTGCTCCAGCTCTGGGACAGATTGTTCTCACTGCTGTTGCTCTGATTAGTTGTTTTTCTGATTCTAAACTTGGCTTTGCAGTCTGAGTTATTTCCTATTTAACCTCACATGCAACGTGGCATCTGGCCATGCCTCCTGAGAAGGCTTCTCTGATTCTGCCAGTTGAAATATAACTTGGTTTGTGTATGTGGGCTAGACCCTCTTGAGTCTGTGCCCTGGGAAGGGAAATACACGTTCTTCTGGTGAAGGTGACCCAGACCCAGAACTAAGCACATTTGCAGAATGGCTGGATTGGTCTTAACGTCCCCTGCCTACCCACACATTCCAGCTTATTCCTCCTTCTTCTACTCCCCAGCCCAGGCCACTTCCCACTTGGGACCACTAACCCTGATCCAGCAGCTTCTTACCTCCTGTGGCTCCAGTCACTCATATGTCCTCTCTGTACTCTCCCTCTCTGCCCATCTACGTGCATTTCCTTCACACACTCTTCTTCCTCTTGCCACTAAACACAAGTATCCCTCAGGCCACCACCTTGACATCTTCTCATTGCACTTTGCCCACACTCCTTGGGAAGTCTTTACTCTGGAATAGGTAGCATCAACTCGAACCTCCATCCTGACTTTCAGATCCATATATTCAATGCCACTTGCAGGGTTTACCATTCACTACTGTTTCATTGGACAGTATGATGCACATAAAAGTGTTTGAGGCAAAATAGAGAGGCTGACAGTTCCATAGGAAGCCAGTAGGAATGGTGCTTCTAGGGGTGGAGAGCCTTGCAGTGGCCTTCAATTCCCATCACATAGGATCTATCTGACTGTATTATCAAGCCCAGATATGCTTCCTTTGCAGAGGGGACAGGTTGCAATAATTATCCTCCTGTGTGATGATGTCTTAAGTGGCAAGTGACATTCTTGTCAACCACCAATATGGCTAGGATATGAGTATGCATGATGCATTCTACAGTATATTTTCTCTTTTGAGGTTTAGAAAGATACAAGAGAAGTCTTAAAACTGTAGAACAAGGGCCAGGCGTACGCCTGTAATCCCAGCAATTTGGGAGGCCAAGGTGGGTAGATCACGAGGTCAGAAGATCAAGACCATCCTGGCTAATATGGTGAAACCCTGTCTCTACTAAAAATACAAAAAGTAGCCTGGCGAGGTGGCGGGCGCCTGTAGTCCCAGCTACTTGGGAGGCTGAGGCAGGAGAATGGCATGAACCCGGGAGGCAGAGCTTGCAGTGAGCTGAGATCGTACCATTGCACTCCAGCCTGAGCGACAGAGTGAGACTCTGTCTCAAAACAAAAACAAAAACAAAAAAACCTGTAGAACAAAATCTCTTTGATAACATCATGGGGAAATTGCCATTGAAAACCCAACAGTAGAAATGTTTGGGCACTAGTATACAAATGCATTTGATAGCTAATGTTGTTTTTTGAATTTACCCAATATTAATATTGGGCACTATTTACAAGTAAATGAACAGCTGCAATGCAGTGTAACTATTAATGATAAAATGTCTGTTTGCTTTACAAAAGAAATACGATCCCTGGAAGTCCTTGGCTTTGCACTTAAATTAATTAGTGAATTGAATACCTGTCCCTTGGATTGCTCATTTACACTCTTGCTGAAGAAGGTGGCTAACTTGTCAGAGGAAATACTTTCAAATTGGCTAATTAATTGCATCCATCCTTATGTGACCACATTCCCATGGAAATAGCAAAAGGGCATCCTAAGGACAAACAAAAAATATCTGCACAGGCATCATACTTGTCATCAGCTCTAAAGTAATGTCATTTGTAGACATCTACTCAGTAAAAGAGCTGCTTGACTAACAGGGCAGATTAGCTTCAGGAAAAAAAAATGTATATGTATGGAAATTGTGATTACGTCTTATCTAATTAAAGAATATATGGTATCAAAAACTAAGTTTTAAACATTTAATATAAAATGAACATTCACAGATACGAACAGTGCTCACATGTAACAACTGGAAAAGAAAACAGAATCAAATTAAAGATGCCAAGTTATACACACACACACACACACACACACACACACACACATATATATATATATATTTTTTTTGAGACATAGTCTCGCTCTGTCACCCAGGCTGGCTTTCAGTGGTGCAATCTCGGCTCATTGCAACCTCCATCTTCTGGGTTCAAGTGATTCTCCTGCCTCAGCCTCCCAAGCAGTTAGGATTACAGGCATGTGCCACCACACGTGGCTAATTTTTGTATTTTTAGTAGAGACAGGGTTTTGCCATGTTGGCCAGGCTGGTCTCAAACTCCTGACTTCAGGTAATCAGCCTGCCTTGGCCTCCCAAAGTGCTAGGATTACAGGTGTGAGTCACCTTGCCCGGCTAGTTATTTATATATTTCCCAGAAAAAAATAGCGGGAGCCTGAGGGATTTAAATCTTTATAGGCTAAAAGTGAGGCAGGAGAATAGTGTCTGGAGGCAGGAACATAAGGCTGATTCACACTGACTTCCTAGAACTAAATCAAATGGAAACGCTTCCGTTATGACAGGAAATATCCTCTCCATTTACATAGGGCATACACCAAGTAACCAGTGGAAACCTTTAGAGGATATTTAAACCCCAGAAAATTCTGTAACGGGGCTCTCAAACCCCTATGCTCGGGCCCACTCCCACCCTGTGGAGCGTACTTTTGTTTTCTATAAATCTCTCCTTTTGTTGTTTCATTCTTTTCTTGCTTTGTTTGTGTGTTTTGTCCAAATCTTTGTTCAAGATGCTGAGAATCTGGACACCTTCAACCATTAACAAAAGGATTCAAAAAAGCCCAAAGGTTGACCTAATGTATCATTCTACAGAATACAGGGCATCATCCCTTGCTTTGAACTGTATCTAAATTAGCCTGCAATGTTAGATCCTGGACATAGCAGGTCGCATTCTAAAAACCTCACCAATGATGCCACCATATTGCATCATTCAGGTCCACAACACCTCCATCCAAATTCCCTCCAATTCACAGTCAAGTAGCTAAAACAACCACATTAAAATAAATCAAGTTACTCCTGATAGGCATACTAGTCTATGCGTTGCTGGAAACCCCACTGGAGTCCCAGTTCTGAGGAGGTGTGCTTTAGACTTCTCCAATAAAACATGTTTTGTCAGTGGGCGAGGTAGTTCACATCTGTAATCCCAACACTTTAGGAGGCCAAAGTGGGAGGATCACTTGAGTCCAGGAGTTCCAGACCAGCCAGGGCAACATAACAAGACCCCTGTTTCTACAAAAAAAATTTTAAAACTTAGCCGGGTATGGTGGTGCTCGCCTGTAGTCCCAGCTACTCAGGAGGCTGAAGCAGGAGGCTTGCTTGAGCACAGGAGTTGGAGGCTGCAGGGGGCTACGATTGTGCCACTGTACTCCAGCCTGAGAAACAGAGGGAGACTCTGTCTCTAAAAAACAAAAACATGTTTTGTGAAAGATACCTCATTAACAGAAGGTAGCATGCACACTCCCTAGTTTGCATGTTCTGAATAATACTTTTGACTCCATCTAGAGTCTGTCCTCTCCTCCCAGCACTCCTGACTTGAATGAATGACAGAATGGATGTGACAGCGATTCAGATATTTGTTAAAAAGGTAATGTCATGCAAGAGGTAGTGACAGGGTGCAGACCTTGGGTTTCACCTGTTGGTTTCTGGAGTTTATCTCATAGCTTTAGCTTCATAATCTTGCATGATGTGTGCTGAGAATCATGCTGTGGCATATTTCCAATGCATTTCTAAGGATCAAGGTGCATTCCAAGTTGGTTGAAGGATTCAATCTAGTGAATGTGGTGGGTGGATGGATCAAAGTGAATGTGATTCTGGTTTCTTGCTTGTTGCTGCCATGTCCCTCACGGTTTGGAAGAATTGAAAATTGGTTTTTAATATCATTAGCTAGAATTCTAAGTCACCTTCCTGTGAGACCAAAAGGGGAAAAAAATCAGTTTAAAATGCAACTTTTCACAGTCAGATTTTTAAAATATGGGCTTTGCAGTATCAATGCAGGTTTGGGAATGTTGGCTTATGGGCTAACGGCAAAGCAGGTGTGATTCTCCTCAGCTCTGGGGCTTTCATTTTTTTGTTCATTCATGCATGCATGCATGCATGCATTCATTCATTCACATCAAGATAGTGGAGAAAATTCATACTTTAGTCTTTATGACTTGATTCTCACTCAAACCTCTCAGACAAAGGAAAGGAGTACAGCTCTTTGGGTTGGGTTGAGGTGGGAGAGTTTGTTTTAAATCACAACAATACAGACATAGATAACTCTATATAGATGTTGGAATCGTAATAAAATGCAACATTAATGACAAACATAATTCTTAAAGATAAGATAATGTTTCTACATAACCACATGGTGGTGTTAATTATGTCAGTTTAAATTGCCAGATTATATATATATATATACATATATATACACACGCACACACACACTTCCCAAACTGGGAAGTAAAGGAGTAAAACCCTGTTACATTTTTCATCTGACCCAAAAGCAAGTCACTGATTCTTTATGTTAAAATATAATGTAATTATTGACATTAAAATGAGAGAAAAGAAGTCTGGGTATTTTTGACTCTACTAACACTTCTACTTTAAGTGTTAGTGGAAACATAATAAGTTCAGATCCCATCTTCAGAAAGGAGGCATTTATTCCTCCAGCTGCTGGGAGTGCTGCCTGCTGACGGCTTACGGCTCAGTCCCTCCCCAGGAATTGCCTGCAATTGGAGGAGCTTTCTTGATCCTAAAACATGATCCCTCTCCAAGAACAGCCCACATCCATGCCTGGCCAAAACAGGAATATAAATATATACCTAGCTGCCCCTTGACCCCCTCCACCCCCACACCTCAGTATGGAACATTCTAGAAGGGCCATCTCAATCTCAGAGCTCCACATAAGTTTAGCTAAGGCAACTTCTCTCTCAGCTCAGTCCTACATCCCTCACCCCCTTATAAATGCTGCCCCTTGAGTACACTTCCTAGCAAACCTCTGCGTGCAGATCTCCGGTTGTTTCTTGGGGATCCTGATCTATGACAATATGTGACTTCCAAATCGCTGGAGGGCATAAAGAGCAAAGTCAACATAGTCTTTATAACTAAAGTCAAAAACAAAAATCAAATAAAATTCTAAGAGCATGAAGAGTGTTTTTTAGCTGAAAGTGTGAAATGAGATGACACACATGTATGTGTTCAAATCTCCTCCGTGAAAAGACAAAGACACTCCAGTGGATCAAAACAACAAAATCCAACTTTGTGCTCTTTTGTCAGTGTTATTTCTTTCATAGATGTCAGCTGAGGTCATCTTGACCCTTTAAAATTAAAATAAAATTGGCCCGAGCCTTTAGTTCTGTGTCCTTAGGGAAGCACAGCGCCCGTTTCTGATATTTCTGCAAATTCCTGGGTACTTAACACTTCGCTGTCACTTCTGCTCACCTCTAGACATTTGACCTCATGCATGACTCCCGCATAACTCAAACCCTTTCCTTGATTCTCCCTCAGACCTCTCACACAAAGCAAAGGAGTGCCGCTCGTTATGTTGGGTTGAGGTGGGAGAGATTGTTTTAAATCGCGACAATACAAACATCTTCAAATTGGATTTGATATTCATTTTCTGAAAGTTCCTTGACCACTGAAAGCAGTTCATCATGCAAGTTTCCTGAACAATGATAATTTCCTCTCTAAACAGAACTCTGAGAGCAGCCAATAAAATATTTTTAATCCTATTTTTATTAGAAAAAAATGTGGAAACTCCTGAGAAGTCCAACTATAGGGGAAGAGTTACTTAAATGATGGTAGTGCCAGATGGTGGGAAACTGGAGACCCAATTTTAAGGTTAATTCTCAAAGAATATTTAATGGCATGGTAAAATGTTCTTGGTATTGAATTGACAATTTAAAAAAATTGTATAAATTTTGTGATCTAAAACATATATAATTTCATGTATATTAATGTAAAAATTGAAAGGAAATGCACTAAATCATTAACTGTAGTTTCCAAGTAGTGTAGTTTCTAGATAGTGAGATAGTTTCTAGATAGTGAAAATAAACTTAAAATAATTAATTGTTAATTACTATTAATAATAATAAATAATTTTATTTTCTGTACTTTTCTGAATTTTTTTTTTCCTGAGATAGAGTCTTGCTCTGTCACCCAAGCTAGAGTGCAGTGGTGCAATCTCAGCATACTGAAACCTCAGCCTCCTGGGTTCAAGCAATTCTTCTGCCTCAGCCTCCCGAGCAGCTGGGATTACAGGTGTGCGCCACCACACCTGGCTAATCATTTTTAACTTTAAAAAAAATGAATACATACTTCTTTTGGAATCAGGACAAATAAGCAATGCTATTTGAAAATGTTTATTGGGGATTTACTTGGGATTAGAAATAATTATGGTGAGGGAGGAAAAACGTAATCATTTACATCATTCTTTCTTCAAACCTGCTCATTTTATGTCATGATGGAAAATCGGGGACTTGTGAAAAGGGTGGCAATATTTCCTGTTGCTTTGCTGAGTATTTGTTGAAAGTGAGAAAAAGAAAGAGAGTGGCAAGTAATACAAATTAGCTGATTCAGCCGGGTGCTGTGACTCACGCCTAATAATCCCAGCATTTCGGGAGGCCAAAGTGGGCAGATCACGAGGTCAGGAGTTGGAGACCAGCTTGGCCAACATGGTGAAACCCCATCTCTGCTAAAAATACAAAAAGTAAGCTGAGCATCATGGCGCGCGCCTGTAATCCCAGCTACTTGGGAGGCTGAGGCAGAAGAATTGCTTGAACCAGGGAGGGGGAGGTTGCAGTGAGCCGAGGTCACGCCACTGCACTCCAGCCTGGGGGACAGAGTGAGACTCTGTCTCAAAAAAAAAAAAAAAAATTAGTTGATTGATTCTGTGCTTGCAAATTCAC
Organism: Colobus angolensis palliatus; assembly: GCF_000951035.1. Taxonomy (NCBI): domain Eukaryota; kingdom Metazoa; phylum Chordata; class Mammalia; order Primates; family Cercopithecidae; genus Colobus; species Colobus angolensis. Next base: position 3,809,667 of record NW_012119932.1, read on the forward strand.
AGGTGGCACAGACTTTGTATTAAGTATAATTATTTTGTATTTGTCATATAATTTTATAAAGTAATATTTCTATTACATATGCAGTTGTCTAATTCATTTTTTAATAAATTCACTATTTAATTTTAATGTCATAAAAGTAATGTGCTTTTTAAACTAAAAAACATGAATTTTTAAAAACTATTATGTAATATTTAAATGATAAAAATAGGTATAATAACAGGGCTGCAGTAGTCTCCTCTATGAATTGGTCACTGTTTTAACTATACCATTGATAATTTTTAGTGTAAGACCAGGAAAGTACAGTGCTGTGTCTTTACTGACAGGACTTCCCCACCACACCACACTCCACCATTAAAATGGGTTCCCTGTGACATAATCACCCAACTGTCCCAAGAACATGAAGGGTGCTAACTATATCCAACGACAAAGGAAATGTTTTAAATTAATAAGCCAATGTTCACTAAGAAAACAAGTGGATGATGAGTTAAAACCGCTATTATTGAGATGTCTTTTGTAAAATCTGAGGAAAAGGAAAGAGGAAAAGCATTTCTGCCAAAAGGATTCAGATTCTCCTTTTATTCACCCATCAAAATCCGTTAGGAAGGAAATTCCTACAAGAGGATTTCTTGTTCTTGGATTTTCTTCATCTCAAACCAGCAACACGCTCTTTATCAAGGCAGAGTTTGAATGGTTGGATTCGAAGGGGATTGTGTTTCCTAAGGTGGGGTCCAGGGCTCCTTTGCTCAGAATCACTAAAGACCTTCTTAAAATGCAGATCCCAAGCCTTCCTCCAGAAATTCTGATTCAGCAGATCCAAAGTGGAGCCTGAGAATCCATTATTTTACAGGTTTCCCAGCGATTCCTATACACATGAAAGTTTGAGACCCACTGGGCCCAGCGATTCTCTATGATAGTTTTAACAAACTCTCGGCAATGTTGAAGGATGAGAACCTGGTAAGTTTCTTTCTTTTTTTTTTTTTTTTGAGACGGAGTCTCGCTCTGTCGCCCAGGCTGGAGTGCAGTGGCCGGATCTCAGCTCACTGCAAGCTCCGCCTCCCGGGTTCACGCCATTCTCCTGCCTCAGCCTCCGGAGTAGCTGGGACTACAGGCGCCCGCCACCTCGCCCGGCTAGTTTTTGTATTTTTAGTAGAGACGGGGTCTCACCGTGTTAGCCAGGATGGTCTCGATCTCCTGACCTCGTGATCCACCCGTCTCGGCCTCCCAAAGTGCTGGGATTACAGGCTTGAGCCACCGCGCCCGGCCGAGAACCTGGTAAGTTTCGAAGGCTCATGGCTCACTGGACCTACAGAAGGTTTTCTATCCCTTTAACAAAATGTCTTGCCTTATGAACTATAGTCCTTAGGAAACTGGTGAAAAGATGGCGATCTCGAGAAACAATCTAATCTCTCCCCTTCCAGCCAGACTCAGCTGAAATTTAGTACCATCAGAGGCGGTTTTTGTTTTATCAGTTCAGATTCACCAATAATGATGATGCTAAATAGTCTCAAAACACATAGTTTAATGCATATTTTGAAATATCATTTGAGGTGACTATATACTCCAGTATCAGAATTATCCATACTTAATACACATAATGTATTACGTGTGCATATGTGTGTGGGTACTTTGTTCCCCATGCGCATTGTAAGCTGTAGACCACAGTTTTAAAAATAGCTTTTATCAGGCGGGCACGGTGGCTCATGTCTGTAATCCCAGCACTTTGGGAGGCTGAGGTAGATGAATTGCTTGAGCCCAGGAGTTCAAGACCAACCCAGGCAACATGGTGAAACCCGTGTCTAACCAAAAAACACAAAACAAAACAAAACAAAAACTAGCTGGGCATGGTGGTGTGCACCTAGTACACGTGTAGTCTCATCTACTCAGGAGGATCATCTGAGCCCGGGGAGGTCAAGGCTGCAGTGAGCCATGATTGCACCACTGCACTCCAGCCTGGGTGACAGAGTGAGACCTTGTCTCAAAAAAACTACTTTTATTATTTTTATGACTATAAACATAACACAGAGTTGTACAAAATTCAAACATTGCAGAAATAAAGTAGAAAGTAAAAATCTACCATAAACCCCATTGCAATCAATATATATGCCAATGGATATACATGTGTGTGTGCATCCAACATTTTTCTACACATATGGAACATTTTTAACGTACATGAAATCACATACAATGCTATACCATTTAGCAATGCATGTTGGACTTGCTTCCAAGGTAGTACCTCCATCATGTTAATAGCTGGATAGTATTCCACTGAACGGCTATATGATCACATTACGTTGTAACACTTCTATTTATTATCAACAAAGTGGCACTTTATTTATCATAAGCAATTCTTGCTCCTACTTAGTCTTGAGATCTCTGCTCATTCGTCTTTTCCTCAAGATTTCTTCCCTGACCCCCTAACTTAGGTTTACTTCCCTACTATGTGATCTCATAGCACTGCATGCGAATCTTTCCACTGCAGCCTGATCCAACTCTAATTTTATGTGTATTTGCATGACTATTCGAGGCTCTCTGAGGCTTCTACTAAGCTGTGAGCTTCATGAGTGCAGGAGTGTGTCTGTTGCTGCCTCCTACCACATCCCCAGTGACCAGCATAGTTTTCGGGAAAGGGTAGGCTCTTAAGAATGTTTTTTCTTTGTTTTGGTTTTTGTTTTTTTTTTGAGATGGAATCTTGCTCTGTCACCCGGGCTGGAGTGCAGTGGCACAATCTGGGCTCACTGCAATCTCCACCTCCTGGGTTCAAGTGATTCTCCTGCCTCAGCCTCCCGAGTAGCTGGAACTACAGGTGTGTACCACCATGTCCGGGCTAATTTTTGTATTTTTAATAGAAACAGGGTTTTACCATGTTGGCCAGGCTGATCTCGAACTCCTGACCTCAGGTAATCTGCCTGCCTTGGCCTCCCAAAGTGCTGGGATTCCAGGTGTGAGCCACCGTGCCTGGCCAAGAAGTATTTTCAACAGGTTCATAAATCACTCTGCCCATTTCAAAAGTGGCTTCTTTAGGATAAACTACAGAAAACTTATTGGAAAGCCCAAACCAAAAGGAATACTGTTTTATTTTTAATAGATTTCAGTTCATATTCATGAAAATATTATTACAGAAAACCTTCCCTTGGCTTTTCTAGACAATACAGATCATACATAAATAGTAGTGTATATTAATATAGGATTTAAATGTTAGTATTTATACATTGAGCTTATATCCTAGAAATGTTGACTTATGGGGTACATAATTGAAGAGTGCTAGGATCACTGCACTAAAGGCAAGAGATCCTTGAAGAAACGGAGACCAGGCCCTAGAAGGGCACTGAAAGCTCTCCACTGTCTCACTCCTACTTTCTCTTCCAGCCTGTCTCCTGGTTATCAGCCCCTGCCATCTATACTTTAGCTTTGTCACGTGTTCTTTTTCCCCCACCCACCCTTTCTTTTCCCCTCCGCCCTGCATTTGTTCACACCTGGACTGCTCTTCTCTCCAGTCTTACCTGTCCTCTAACTGCAGGGTCAAATGTGATTTCCATCATAAAGCACTCGGGACCGCCATAATAAAATGAATTCTTTCCCTTGTGTGCTCGCCAAGCCCCTTCTTCCTTGTACTATTGTAGTACTTACTATTTAAGAACTTGCATTACACTTACCAGGTGGGCTCCCTCACTTAGATTATAAATTCCTTTAGAGTACATAGACATTGTGACAAATAAATAAACAATTATAGATATAGATGATAGATAGACAAATAGGAACTCTTTATGAACGAACTCTTCATTTATTTATCGAATAAATATTTGTAGGGTATCCTCCAATGGCAGTCACTGTGCTAGGCTCAGGGTATCACAATCTTTAAATAATCGTCTAAAGCAGAGGGAATTAAGGTGACAATAAGTGCCTAATGGCATGATTACATTAGCTAGCCCAATAGTTTAAAATTGGATTTCTGACTGAATTTATGTTTCATTACACTACCTGATACTCTCTTAATGAGTCTTTCAGTGTATTCATTAATTGACAACATTATCATCTCTATATTATATATTCAGGCTTTAAGAAGTTTGTTAACTTTTCAAAATTATATCTGCCAGTAAGAGTTGCCACTTCCCAAGTGGTGGGAAGAAGTCTTTTTTTTTTTTTTTTTTTTTTTGAGACGGAGTCTCGCTCTGTTGCCCGGGCTGGAGTGCAGTGGCCAGATCGCAGTGGCCGGATCTCAGCTCACTGCAAGCTCCGCCTCCCAGGTTCCCGCCATTCTCCTGCCTCAGCCTCCCGAGTAGCTGGGACTACAGACGCCCGCCACCTCGCCCGGCTAGTTTTTTGTATTTTTTTTAGTGGAGACGGGGTTTCACCGTGTTAGCCAGGATGGTCTCGATCTCCTGACCTCGTGATCCGCCCGTCTCGGCCTCCCAAAGTGCTGGGATTACAGGCTTGAGCCACCGCGCCCGGCCAGAAGTCTCTTTTGCAGCCACTAAACTACCAGGTTTTACCCAGAGGTACAATTAGGTTCAAGGTCAACACTATTGCTCATTCTTTGTTCTTACAATATCAATACACAAACCCTCTTCCACGATAGAAAACTCTGCCTTCACAAATAAATAACAGCAAGATTTGATGAGCCTTGACTTCCTTCTTCACTGCCAGTAACTGCCATTCTCACAACTGGAGACATCATGGACTTTATCTCTAATCTTGATTAGACAGGCAGGCATGGTGGCTCATGTCTATAATCCCAGTACTTTGGGAGGCCAAGGCGGGCGGATTGCTTAAGACCAGGAGTTCAAGACCAGTCTGGCTAACATAACGAAACCCCATCTCTATTAAAATTACAAAAATCAGCTGGGTGAGGTGGCATGTGCCAGTAATTAGGAGGCCGAGACATGAGAATTGCTTGAACCCTGGAGGCAGAGGTTGCAGTGAGCTGAGATGGCGCCACTGCACTCCAGCGTGGGTTGACAGAGTGAGACTCCGTTTCAAAACAATATTAATAATAATAAATGATTAGAAAATTCACGTCTATAAAGTCCCTCCTAGTTGTGCTCAAGTTGTGAATTCAGAACAGATTGGCATCAAAAAATTTTGTACTTTCTTAACAGCTGCTAGTTTCTTCCCGTTTTAATACCTGATGACAGGCTATTTCACCTAATAGGCTACTTGTGCTGATAAGTTAAATATATTTTATCTTTCTAGTACTATCCTCTTCTCTCTGACTCTCTTACCTCTCCTCTTCTCACACAAACTAGAGGGAACAAACCAACTATTACCCGATCTTTATACCAAGTAGAGAGGGCAGGACTGTTTTGATTAAATCTTTCCAAATCTCGAAGGTTTCTATATACCTAACTTCCCCCATACTCTCAATTATTTATTCCTTCCCATTTAAGAGAAAAGTTTCACTTTCCCTCTCTATTAGTCAGTTCCCCCCCTAGCCATTTTTTTCCCATAAAGTCACTTCCCTTGTTAATTCTCTAATAATCTGCTGAGTTTAAACTATTTGTAAACACACACTTTTAAGATAGCATATCATCACTACTCAAGTCATTAAATAATTTTTAGATCAATAAAGATCTGTTTAGAACTGCTCCTGGATTTTAGATTTTCAAACAGAAATTTATCTCACTATCCTCCCCAAACAAAACAAAAATACAAACTTAGATTGTTTGTTTACTGTATTCTTGCCATCTCATGAACTATTAAATGTTAGATGTAACCCGAGTTTCCAAATGACCCCACAAGGAAACTATGCTCTTAGGCATTCATCTTTCGTTCATTAATTCAATAAACATTGACATCGGCTCTGTATCAGGCACTGGGCTGCACCATGGAGCTCCAGACCACGGGGTGGGGGAAGTTCAACAGAGCTTCCTAACAGCTGCTACTCTCAGCAGAGCCCTATATCCCTAAGCTAGCTTTCTGCCTGACCAATCAATAGCCTGTTCTGCACTTTTCTTTACAAGACCACTGAAAATAATAAAAGGCACTAGGAAAGCCAGTGTTTTTGTTTGTTCGTTTTTTTTTGTTTGTTTCTTTTTTGAGACAGAGTCTTGCTGTGTTGCCCAGGCTGGAGTAGCATGATCTTGGCTCACTGCAATCTCCACCTCCTGGGTTCAAGCGATTCTCCTGCCTCATCTTTCTGAGTAGCTGGGATTACAGGCACATGCCACCATGCCCAGGTAATTTTTGTATTTTTAGTAGGACAGGATTTCACCATGTTGGTTAGGCTGGTCACAAACTCCTGACCTCCCATCCTCCCGCATCACGCTTGGATTACAGGCGTGAGCCACCTCCCCGGACAACTAGTGTTGTTACTCATATGTTTGATACATAGCATTTATGTAGCCAATCTGTAAATTTCTTAACATTTTTGTTATAAAAAGTTTACAGAGAGAAAACTCCCTGCCCAACTCCCACAAAATCTTATAGTCCAATATTTCTTACTTGAAATTACATTTCTTTATATCCTGTGGATTTACAAAACTCATTTTTCAGCTTATATTCAATTAATAAGAGTGACTCTTTTTATGTCTTTATAAAATGGGGAAAGATGGCTAAACTGGCAAAACTTCTTAGAAGTATAAAGTGGTGCGAGATGCCTGGAGAAGTTATTTATCAATAACAATGTCAACAGAAAAGGATTTTCATAGCAAGAAAGAGAAGGATCTAGTACCACACAGCTAGAGATGGAAGAATCGCTTTAATTCTTACAAATGATCCATGAGCCCATTCATAGAGTTGGGTCCTCTAGTTTGAGGCTTCTGTCAAGAGCAGTTACCCAGCAGTCTCAGGAAAAATAACTCCTAAGAGATATTGGTATGTACAGTCATTGAGAAAGAAGAATCTGATAGATCTGAGCCTAGGCAAGTAGCAATTATGTAGAACGCAACAATGGCGGCCAACTGTTTTATTCCTATTCCTTTGATAACACCTGACTCCCAAGTGAGAGGATGTTCAGCCATGATAGTTGTGGTTAAATGACTACTATATTTTCCCCAGTTACTAAGGGATTTATATTACATGTAGGGGGAACTTCCTGATAGCAAACTAGTTGAACATTCAGGTGGGAGCTATGCCAGGTATATTTTAGGTATTATCCTAAAATTACTGACTTTTCATCTGTATGCCCATTGTTTACATATGTTTGCATTGTAAAAACATGGCATTGTTATCAAATTATATTTGTTGATGGGGGACAATGAACCCTTGTCCCCCTTAGTGTCTGGATCCCCAATACCTAGCAAAGTGCCTGGTCTGCATTGGTATTTAAATAAATGTTAATTGAATTACATTTTAAATATGAAATTATTTGGTAATTTCCATAACACCTTTCTGTTATATAGTTAGAGGACCTGTGGTAAAGAAAGGTTTCATTTTCTGCTAAAGCTATGAAACATTAAGTCTCTGCTTAAGGAGAAAGATCAAACTTACATTAAGACATCCAATTTTTATAGATAGGTATTTTGTTTTTCTTTTGGATTACATTGTATAGTTAAGGATCATAAGGCATTTTTAAAAATAAAGAGGTAAGAGCCAGGTGCCATGGCTCATGCCTGTAATCCCAGCACTTTGGGAGACCGAGGCAGGAGGATCACGAAGTCAGGAGATCGAGACCATCCTGGCTAACACGGTGAAACTCCATCTCTACTACAAATACAAAAAACTAGCCAGGTGTGGTGGCGGGCGCCTGTAGTCCCCGCTACTTGGGAGGCTGAGGCAGGAGAATGGCATGAACCCGGGAGGTGAAGTTTGCAGTGAGCTGAGATCATGCCACTCACTCCAGCCTGGGCGAGACTCGAGACTCAATCTCTCTCACTCTCTCTCTCTCTCTCTATATATATATATATAGAGAGAGAGAGAGAATAAGAGTAAGATAAAGTAATTGGTAATGCCAACCTGTTTGGACTGTGGAAAGAGTTTATTCTTCAGAGCATTTCCTTTCTTTCTTTTGTTTTTAGAGATGGGGTCTTGCTTTGTTGCCCAGGCTGTTCTTGAAATCCTGGGCTTAAGTGATCCTCCCGCTGCAGCCTCCGAAAGTGCTGTGATTGCAGGTGTAAGCCACTGTGCCCAGCCTAGATCATTTTCAATATATGTTTGTAAAAATCTAAATATTTCTTACATATTCCAACACATTTTAATAACAGTGGTTTTAGGCAAGCCACATGAGAAAATGAATCTTTATGCTTTTTCAGAACCCTTCCAAGTGGTCTAATTTGGACTAATGCCTTATCCTGGTTCTGAATGGAGGTGCAGAAGGTTTTGACTCTGTGTCAAATGTATCAAATCCTCCATTTCATCTGTTATTCTAGGCTTAAGAAACCATAATCTGCAGACTCCACCGCTGCTAGGTTTTGATATTAAGAAACAGTAATATAAGCACACGTGTATTATTTTTATCCTCAAATACGGTACTACAGTGCTGACAGTGGATAGAGCCTGCTTTGTAGCAGATATCTGTTATTTTAATCCCCTCCTCCCATTCCTGCCCTTCACATCTGTGCCTTCTCTCTATTGGCCAAGTGCTAGGATTTGTTCATGATACAGCTTTCAGATTCTCTTGTTTTGTGCCTCATAGGAAATTCATAAACTTCATAGAAACGAAACCAGGCTTATATTGTAATAAATCCCCCTTTATGAAATATCAAAGCTTAGAGAATTAATCTAACATGTGAGTGTGTTATCCTGTGCCCTAACTGCCAGAGAACATTCTCAAGACTACTCTTTCAATCACATGTGCTTAACAATGCATCAACCTCATTGCCCGGAAACTTTCATTTTGCTTCACAGGACAATCAAGATACTATCCATTTTGTCCCTTTGTCTTTTGGTACAATAAAATCTTCCAGTAGAAAAAAGTTAAAAAAAAAAAAAAGAAGAAGAAGAAAAAAGGAAAAGTTATGCTGCTTCCAATATACCATTGAACCAGTCAAAGTTCAGGACAAATTTACATAAAAAAATAGATATGTTCATGGCACATACACAAACATTGGCTCAACTTCCTTTAAAAATACCTTATTTCTTGGCCTTAACTATTTATTTTTTATGGATATAGACGATGTGTGTGTGTTCGTGTGAGTAAAAAGTAAACAGAAAATATTAACCAGATGCTATCAATTGTAGCGTGTAGTAAGTTTTGTTTTTCCATTAAAAAAAGTCAACAAAGCTTCTGTTTTCATATAGAACACTAAAACTATTAGAATGTATTTATTGTGTTTTTCAGCATGTCATTTCCCCAGAGACAGAGCACACAAAAGTAAGGGCTCTTTCTGCCTCGACTATCACAATTCATCTGCATCCTAAAAGCAAAGGCCGTTTTTGAAACAGTCATGATATTGTCCTTTCAGCAATAGCGCACTATAATACTTATCCATTGTTTCTACAGAGGCAAGAGGATTTATCCAATAGTAATAGCCACAGGCGAAGCAGGGAGTTCACCAGTATAAACACATCCTTTACAGCTTCTCCTGGGGAAATGCAAAAATAGACCACATAAGCACAATGTCACAAATTATTACAGGCTATTTTGACCATGCTTGAGACAAAGGTGACACTTTTCAGAAAATTAGAATCAAACCAAGTAGGCCCTTTCCCTCAAAAGCCTGCAATCTCCACTGCTAAAGCATGTGTTTATTTACTCTTGTTGTAAACTGTACATTTATAGTTTGTGTATCAAGACTTCCAGGAAGACCAAGATTCCTCAGTCCCTGAGGAGACTAACTGGCCTGTTCTGAAACCCCTTTTAGCTTGTGAGCAGTTCAAACACCACTTTGCTTCACACTAGCTTCATCCCATCTCTTAGCCCATCATCAAGAGGATGGAAGTTGGATTTGACCTTTTTTCTTGTTCAGTTACGCAACTGATTAAAATGCATGAACTGGGAAATGTTATGGGAAAAAGAGGTATCCTGGGGGTTGGGGAAGACCAAACCTGATGATACAGAATTCACATTTATCCATCATCACAGCCATTGAATCATCCATATCTTACTTGGTTGACTGCCAAGAAATCACCTCTCCAGGCCAGGCACAGTGGCTCATGGGTGTAATTCCAGCACTTTGGGAAGCTAAGGAGGGTGGATCACTTGAGGTCAGGAGTCTGACACCAGCCTGGCCAAAATGATAAATGCTGTCTCTATTAAGAATACAAAAAAAAAAAAAATTAATCAGGCGTGGTAGCACGTATCTGTAATCCCAACTACTTGGGAGGCTGAGGCAGGAGAATTGCTTGATCCTGGGAGGTGGGGGTTACAGTAAGCCAGGATCACACCACTATACTCCAGCCCGGGCAACAAAGGGAGACTTCGTCTTAAAAAAAAAAAGGAAAGAAAAAGAAAAAGAAATCACCTCTCCAATCTTCATTGAATTCAATTGTTGAGGCAATTCTCATTCTGTAGACCCAATCATAATCAGTCCTCAATTTTCTATACCTATCTTTCAACAGTAAAACAAGAAAAATAATCACAGGTTGAGTTTGGGCTCCTCATTCTTTTCCTGCTGGGTTCTAACCTGTTGTTACACTTGCTCTGCTCCCATTCACCCAAATAACTTGTTTGGTACAATGTGACTCTGTGAAAAGGGACAGGGCAAAGTTATTCTGAAGTAATAATGATGTGGCAGAGACAGGGGTCACTGTGTTCCAGTTTGTTTTGCTTTTTTCTAGTTACTTTATCATTTTGTTCAGATTGTCAGAGTAATATAAGCTTCCTTTAGAAAATCCAAAAAGTATATATAATTACATACAAAAAAAATAATGCCAACACCTGGAGATAAAACACCTGTTTTATCTACTGGAGTGATTTCTCCTGGTTCAAGAGTTTACCAACAATGGGAACGGCCAGTAAATCTTCACAAAGCCATGCTGTTATTTCTTTGCTTTCACCTCGACAGCACTGGAGTTTAGTGGGATTTATTACACTACATTGTAGCTGCCAATTTACTTGCAAATCATGCCTAGCCTGTAAGCTCCTTAAAGGAGTATCTGTCACACAGTAGTTGCCCAATAAATATTTCCTGAATTGAAATACATTAAATCAATCTAATCAGCCAGCATTGGACTTTGAGCACAATGGGAAGACCAAAATCAAAAGTTGGTTTTTGGTTCACAATGGTAGCCAAGAGCAAATCAAGTCTTATCTGCTGAGGAGTATATTTTCCTTTCAAAGTAAAACATCTACCATCCTAATTTAACAAGCTATGGAAGTATCTATGTCTGATGATTCTGACATTTTATAAAAGTCCAAAGAGAGGAAGAGAGGGGGAAAAAAGGCCACAGAATGATCCTCATTTAAGAATGTCTAATTAGTGGTTTCTTAGATATCTTATTTTCAAACTTTACTCATGTCTCCCAAAATAAAAATAAAAAAGCAGCATGTTATATAAGCAAGTGTAATCCAGACCTGAAGGCAGAGGATGTGGGTTTAAAATTTGGTTCTGCCATTTTCTACTCCTGACCTTATTCGAGTTACTAAATCATCAACAATTAAGCCAGATGTGGGGGATCCCTGGAGAAACTCCAACCAGCTTGCCCACTGAAAGCTCTACAGAATTTTTGACGTGCAACATGGGCTTGAGAAGCAGTGAGTGAAATGGGGACTCAAAACCTCTCACTGTTGCTTTTCATCCTCGGACTTCTGAAGGTAGGGGAAACCATGCCCCTACTCCTGGGCCTTTTCAGACCTTTTCGTGGCCTTTTCTTTACTTTTCGGGACCCACCAGTGAGCAGCAGCTCCCTCTGCTCTCCCATCCCTCCATGGCCCAAGGGTCCTGCACGGCCCGCTGGCCGGTTCCCAGCCCCTCAAGGCTCCCCCAGCCTTCGCCGTCCCTGGCCAAGGGGTTTAACTCTATCAGATGGACAGTAATTAAGCTTAAACTTGTTTCCCTGGTGGAGGAACCACTCGCGTAAGAATAAGATGTTCTTCCTCAGGTACTTTTAAACTGTTTCCTTGCTTTCCCCTTCTCTACCCCATCAGCAAATTAACTTCTTTTCTTTTCTTTCTTTTTTTTCTTTTTCGAGACATCTCGCTCTGTCACCCAGGCTGGACTGCAATGGCGCGATCTCAGCTCACTGCAACCTCCGCCTCCCAGGTTCAAGCAATTCTGCCTCAGCCTCCCGAGTAGCTGGGATTGCAGGCACCTGCCACTATGTCCGGCTAATTTTTGTATTTTTAGTAGAGACGGGGTTTCACCATGTTAGGCTGGTCTCGAACTCCTGGCCTCAGGTGATCTGCCTGACTTGGCCTCCCAAAGTGCTGGGATTACAGGCGTCAGCCACTGTGCCTGGCCCACAAGTTAACTTTTAAAATATTTTTTTTTTTTCTTTTAGAAGATACTATACTGGGCTAGACGCCCACCACCACCACCCCCAACTATCACTGTATTCTTTGCAGTTTGGGTTGTGAAATCAAGCCTCCATCTTGTTTTCCATCCTGAGGGCATGGCTGGTAACCGCTGGGCAAGGCTTTGTTTAGCACTCCTGCCTGAGGGGATGCCCCTCTCAGATTCGATGTCTGCAAATTTTCCTAGCCCTGTCTCCTTTTTTTTTTTTTTTTTTGAGATGGAGTCTCGCTCTGTCGCCCAGGCTGGAGTGCAGTGGTGCGATCTCGGCTCACTGCAAGCTCTGCCTCCTGGGTTCATGCCATTCTCCTGCCTCAGCCTCCCGAGTAGCTGGGACTACAGGCGTCCGCCACCTCGCCTGGCTAATTTTTTGTATTTTTTAGTAGAGATGGGGTTTCACACCGTGTTCGCCAGGATGGTCTGGATCTCCTGACCTCATGATCCACCGGCCTCGGCCTCCCAAAGTGCTGGGATTACAGGCGTGAGCCACAGCACCCTGCCCTAGCCCTGTCTCCTAAAGGGCCCCACCCAGACTGACTCTTCTGCCTGTCTGTGTGTGTACTGTGTGTGATGTCTGTAAAAAGAGCTCTAGTTACCTTGGCCTAAAGAAAGACAGGCGCTTGCAGCTAGTATCTTTTAAAGGGAAGATAAAAATCTGTGGTACCTTTCAGTTCACATAACTTTAATCTTTAAGAAATATAAACGCCCCTAAAGACTACTGGTAAAAATGCAGGTGAGATAAAAGGTTTCCTAAGTGTTTTGAGGTTACAAACTGCTTTTTGGGTTTTGAGAACAATTTGACTTGCCAGCTTCACAATTGGTAAGGCTTGGGGACACATGGAACTAACCACAGCCTTAACTAAGAAGGTAAACCTTGGCTGCAGTTAGCACACAATTAAAGCAACTTACTAAATTTTGTCTTAAAGTTAAAAATTGCTAGGATTTAATTAAAACTGCTAGAAATAGATTTACATGCAAGGTGTGTAAGAACAGTAAAATGTGTTTTTTAGTAAAAGGTTACAAGAAAGCATGGAAATGTAAACTTTTGCCCAGGGTTAAAGGATGGTTTTGAGTTAAATTAGCAAAAAGCTGAAGGTTCAAAGAAGTGGTGGAAGAACTGTAAAAATTATCTTGCAGAAGAGGTTCTCTGTGTGAGCATATTGACTATATTCAAAAAAGGGTATTATATGGTTTTTCTGTAAATTGAGCATTGAAATAAAAGCACAACAAGGTTTTCCTAAGGCACTAATCTGCTCTTTGGCAAAATTTGTAAAGGGTTTATAAAAGGTTTTGCTTCTTTAAAATTTCTGAGTCATCATTTTGGCAAAATAAATAACTTATGGTAATCTGGGATTATATTTCATAATATCAAGTGTTTTAAACCTCACACATTTAACAGCCTTCCCAAAATTAAACTTCAGTTTCAAAATTATCTTCCCTGGCACCTGGCTTTTTGAATACTTCAGAGGGCCTCTGAAGTGTCCACAAAAGGGAGATAAACAGGATTATTTGATATGTTTAGACAGATGGGATTGCCAAAATGATGCTCAATCTTCTTTAGGCTGTATCTTGGTGAATAATGCTAATATATGTTCCAAAATTGTATGGGATTTCTAAAATTCCAATGTCTGAGTACATGCTATCAATTATAATTAAGGTTATGTTAAGTTATTGTAAACCACGGAGATAACCAAACCTCTTTGTCATTTGTGTTTCTAACTTAACTACCCTGGACATATCGCTATTCACAGACAGTTGTTGTCTTGTTTTAATCCTTTTTAAAAGATGGTTTATAGTAAGCTGTAAGACTTTGACAGGTGCTGTCAAATGCAGGTTTATGATAACTTTGGATATTGTAACATTGGAATACAGGAAAATGTGCAGGACTCATGAAGAGCTGAAATGAAGCAAAACATGAGTTAACTAACTGGACTGAACTCAGGACACTGAAGTAACTTTTTTGACTTTTGGTTGGAATATTGCTAATCCATGTTTTTTCAGTCAAGGAAACTTATTTTGAACTATTTACAGCCTTTAATAATTGGGTAAAATATACTCCTATGAACAAAATTGGAAGAATGTTTGTCTCTCTCTGTCTGGTTCCTCTAGAATTTTGAAACTATCTGTGAGTATTCTTATGGCAATATAGTTGTTTGCATCAGTGCAGTAAGAATCCATTTTTCTTTTGCAACAGGACACAATTGGAGAAAGTAGTTATTCATTGGTGAAATGTGGGTGATATCCACTTCACTGAGTCGTTCTCAGGATGAAGGGAAATGGCAGGCAAAAGCACCCGGCAGAGCTCATGAATAGATTATAGGTGTTCCCAAAACGATCGTTCGCATCTGTGGAATCGTGCTTTCTTACCTTGTTTTCATGTCGTGCTTTTCTTCCTGGGCTTATTCACAACATTGCATAAAATAATTTTAGATATAATGACTAGTTTAGGTAATTAGTATCCTCTTCATTTTATAAATGGAATAATATTCAGACTCAGCGATTAGGGTTGTGTCTGCTTGAGACAATTATGCCAGTCATGCCGTATAATTTGGTTCAAAACATTTTTTCTCTTTTCCTTTTAATATACCTTTGCAGAGAATTTGTATGGGACAGTTTTCTTACTCAAACAGCTGACTGAATCACACATTCTTGCTGGGATGAATCAGTGAGGACACACTATTACCGTTCTGAGATCTAAGACTTTAGTATAAAAGTTTTAAATGGAAGTGAGCAGTCACCTCTGGGTAGTTTCCTGGGGGCAGGGCAACTGATTGATCACCCAAGTGACACTAGTTCTAATTCACCATCGTCCAGGATACAGCCCAAGTCGTACACTTGCAAATGCATTCCTGTCACTCTCCGGGGTTGACTGGGCTCAGGGACTCAGACCAACCAAGTTCACAAAAGATGAAGTTAATAAACCAGCAGGCCAACTGGTTCATTTATTATGAATGATACCAACATTTCCAGCCCCCACCCCATATGTGAACAATGTGGAAAACCAATTTGTGAGAACACCGATCAGCCCAGAATCAGAACAAGAGGTATGAGTTGTACAATTCTAATGTTCAATGACACTGAGCTGTTTGGGTTCTGTCCATTTCAATTTGTTCTTTTGTTGCCTTCCAATGTCCCAGGTAAAATGAAACCCTTTCAGGCATTGTTGTCAAAAACAATCTGGCCTGGGTGTACCATGACTGAATGTTTCAGCCAGGATTTTAGTGCCTGAAGTGGTCAGACCAGTTAATAATACCTCTCAGAAACACTCAACTTGTTGGCCAGATTCCTTGAATTTAATTGTGTTTAAGATTTTTGTTTAATTATAACAAGGGAATTACATAGATCCAGATAACACAAACTATTGCCATGGTTCTTAAGCAGAAACAGTCTTAACACACCTGGAGCCAGGTAGGGAGCGGTGCTGTGAGTCTCCCATCTTTCCTCACTTGCCCGTACCTGTGGCCAAGGGCAGCACATGTTGAAAGCGGTGCAGGAGGTGACAAGTGGCACAGACGTGGCCTGAGGGGGAATTGTGAGAACTGTGAGCTGGAGGTCATCTGTCTCCATTGCTTGGCAAGGAAGTGAAATGTTGCCGATTGTTCACTTAGTTCATTTTCATTTCTATACTTCACTTGATGTTTCTACCTTCTAACAAAACTGTCAGTGGGAGCACCTTAAAATGCCATTTAAAAATAATATGTAAAATCTCCTAGTTTTCCAAAGGCTTCAAGTAGGCAGATTTTCTTTTTTTTTTGAGACGGAGTCTGGCTCTGTCGCCAAGGCTGGAGTGCAGTGGCACGATCTTGGCTCGCTCCTAGCTCTGCCTCCTGAGTTCACACCATTCTCCTGCCTCAGCCTCCTGAGTAGCTGGGACTACAGGCGCCTGCCACCACACCTGGCTATTTTTAGTAGAGACGGGGTTTCACCGTGTTAGCCAGGATGGTCTCAATCTCCTGACCTCGTGATCTGCCCACCTCGGCCTCATATTTTCTAGGGAAAGCTACGCAGATACAACTGAAATGCTGCCCTAAAAGAAGGAGCCATGAGGCCGGGCGCGGTGGCTCACGCCCGTAATCCCAGCACTTTGGGAGGCTGAGGCGGGCGGATCACGAGGTCAGGAGATCGAGACCATCCTGGCTAACACGGTGAAACCCCGTCTCTACTAAAAAATACAAAAAACTAGCCGGGCGAGGTGGCGGGCGTCTGTAGTCCCAGCTACTCGGGAGGCTGAGGCAGGAGAATGGCGTGAACCCGGGAGGCGGAGCTTGCAATGAGCCAAGATCGTGCCACTGCACTCCAGCCTGGGCCACTAAGTGAGACTCCGTCTCAAAAAAAAAAAAAAAAAAAAAGAAGGAGCCATGAATCCCAATTGGAAATTGCAACATGAGCCAACGCCATGATCAGTTTCTCCTAACAAGCTGGGTTACCTTTTAAATCCCACTTTTGGGAGACCTAAGCTAAAAATAAAGAAGGTTTTGTTTGGTTCTCTACAAAGCTGAACACCAAAGTTGAACGTTTAGTCTTCAAATAAAGGTTTGTTCACTGGCTTCACACACTTCAAAGTATTTAATTCAATTATTCTGAGAGGCTACATATGAAATCATCTCACCAAAAAGGCACCTAATCCAATAACTAGTAAAATATGAAATTCCTGTTGATATGAAATCACCAATCCCCATAAGCCAAAAGAAGGACACACCTATCTTCACCTAGTGGAGACTGGTTTGTCTTTTACTAGTTCCCTGCTATTTTTAGCTAAAGTTAATCACAGTAGGAAGACTCTAATGCATTAGCTCACACTAAATGTTATTAATGACTAAGACAGCTTAACCTGTTGAGCCACCCAAAAGGTTGGTATTTTAACTAGGGACTATGTCTTAACATAAAAGAATAAATCTCAGTAATATTTCAGACATTTGAGACACAGTGAGAAGAGAAACGAGTCAGCTCACAGCACATGGGCAATGGAGCCCAATGGGACAAAGTACAAGCTGTGGCTTCACTCAGATCTGAACGGAGTCCTGTGCCTGGAGATTTCTAGCTGTCCACTCCATTCAGATCTTAAGTAAGTTACTTAACCTATTGAAATGTGGGTAACAATAGCGCCTTCTCTGTAGGACTGTTATGATTAATAAATGAAATAATGTATGCAAAGTGCCTAGGACAGTGCCTGGCTTATAAAAAGACACAACAGGAAAGCTGGTACATGAATGGCTTCTCCATCTGTGGTAAAATCACAAAAAGCTGGTTCCACAATAAACTTCCAAATTTCACATTCTCCTTACACTTAAGGAATATTTTACAAACTTTCTAAGTACACAAATCTAACAACCTTGCATTTGTGGGAGAATTAAACTGTTTTTGTTTCTTTTTAAAATTAAGACACTATGGTACTTTATTTTTATAGAGATGACTCTCACCTTGTTGTCCAGGCTGGTCTCGAGCTCCTGACCTCTAGGGATCTTTTCTCCTCAGCCTTCCAAAGTGTTGGGATTATAGGTGTGAGCCACCGCACCCAGCATGAACTGTTATTTAGAACTATTAAAGGGCTAAATAACCCTATCTACCACCTTATGTATTTATAGAACTTAGTTTCTATTCATCTAAATATATGTGGAATGAGAGCTAGAACTATTTTATATTGAACTCTCAGACTCTCTTCTTTGAAAAATATAACACTCAATAGTAGGAACTTGTCACTCAAAAGCTAGGTCACGGGGAAGATAAAGAAGTAATGCAGCTGGGGGCGGTGGCTCACGCCTGTAATCCCAGCACTTTGGGAGGCCAGGGCAGGTGGATCACTTGAGGCCAGGAGTTCGAGACCAGTCTGGCCAACATGGTGAAATTCAGTCTCTACTAAAAATACAAAAATTAGCCGGACATGGTGGTAGGCGCCTGTAATACCAGCTACGGGGGAGGCTGAGGCATGAGAATCACTTGAACCTACAAGGTGGAGGTTGCAGTGAGCCAAGATCGTACCACTGCACTCTAGCCTGCACGACAGAGCAAGACTCTGTTAAAAACAAAAACAAAAACAAACCTAATGAAATCAGAAAGGGCATCAGGGAAACATCTTTAAAGAGAAGGTGAAAGGGAAGAAGGGAAAAAATTTTTGTTAAAAATTATAAATAACTAGGCATAGTTAAATTTATTTTTTTAAGTGAAATTTGTATTGGCGTTGTCCCAGTACTGTATGTAACAAAGTATCTGCAGAAAAGCCAGCAGAAAGAGGAGAAACCATTACAGGTCAAAAGGTTTCAGGGGGTTGGGGGTTGGGATCAAGTTGCGTTAGCTAGCCTTCAAGGAATTTGCAAAATGGCTTTAAACCTGTCTGAGGCCAGTGCTGGGGCAGCGTCCGTATCATTGCAGATGTGTAAGTATATAAAAATCTGATAATCCAAGTCATGAGCCTATTATAATCAGGAGGAAGCTGCAAGGAATTTATGAAAAGGAAATTCCATTTCACCAGGACATGTGACCGTGATCACCATCTGTTTAAACATCTTAATAGTTTGCGACAAACAACTAAAACCACGTTTTCCCCCCTACAAGTCTATCCAAGCACTTTCTGTGTGTCCAAATGGAATTTAAACCTCCCTTTTCTAATGTTAGACTAAAATCTCATTCTAAACTGGAGTGAATTGGGGCTAACTATAGGGGAAAACATTAAAAATTCATCATTCAGCTGAAAAGTTTAATCAAGCGGTAACTTCTCTAAAGGTAACAATGGTATCTGCTTGTCCTCACACCTAATGAGATTTAACTCTGATGGATATGGTGTGAAACTTGCTATTATAGAACAATCATTAGAATTAAGTGAAGGAAAGATCCTTCAAGCTCCTCCCCATTTTGATTTATTAATTAAAAAATATTAAACATCTATAATATAAGCATCTACACTTCAGTATCATCTCTGTTGTGTTTAAAACACAAGTTAATTTGAGGTAAAAGTGTATACTTTGAAATATATATTCTGACCCTTATTGCTTTCCATCTCATGAACATCAAAGATTTTCTTATTTTAATCTGCCATTTTAAAACAATGTTGGGCAGGGCACAATGGCTCATTCCTGTAATCCCAGTACATTGAGAGGCTGAGGTGGGAGGATCGCTTGAGCCCAGGAGGTCGAGGTTGCAGTGAGTTATGATCATGCCATTGCACTCCAGCCTGGGTGATAGAGCAATACCCTGTCTCTAGAAAAAAACAAACAATAAAAATTGATGCACTAAAGCTAAAGTTATCAGATTAACAGTAATTCTAGGTAGCCTCAGCTTGTGTCAATATCTGTATTCAGTGCTAAATTGAACAAACAAGAAGAAATTCCTGAAAGGATCCACTGCAGCTATGTCCTTAACAAACATTTGATGAGGAAGGACCATTGATCATTATGTGCTTGAGTTACAGACAGTGTTTGCCTTCGAGAAGTTCCAAGTCAAGTGAGACAAGTGGACAGAAAGGTGTCACATCTATTATCAAATCTTTTGCAAGACCCTGCAATGACTCAACTGTGCTGTGGATATCAAGTTCCTGGGCTGTACCGAGGCTTGGGCCAGAGTCAGAGAGGAACCGTGTCTCCCCAAGATCAACACATGGAGCCCTAGGAAGAGAAACTCAGAATAAAGAATTCTGGGTCAACTGCTCCTCCTCAGAGGCACCTCCCCTGCCAGCAAGGACCTTGAGATGACAGGTTGTCTTTCGAAGGATAGTGACGTTCCCTTGTACTGCCTCTACTTCTCTGCTTATGAAGTCACTACCCTGCCTTGAATATCTAACTTAGAGTAGATTCTTAGGGAAGGGATTTGAAACCAGATGAAAGAGAAAGACAGTTATAAATGGGTCTCAGTCTCTAGAGTAGTTCCACATTGAAGGTCTATTCACTGACTCAGTTCTTGTTGAGTTTGCTGAGATGCTAACAGGAGGTTCCACACAATGTGAATTCTACAAGATATATTTGCCCGCCATCTCCCCACTTCCTTCAAAAATCACTGAGTTTATTTAAATACCCATTTCTATAAAGCGTCGGTCAACTTATTTCTTCAAACAGGAGAGATCCGGAGAAGAAGAAAGGACCATAAAATCTCCTCTTCCCAGTATATCACAAATAGAGCCATGAAGGACATAGAACCCAACCGAGAACCCAGAAGTAAGCAATGGTAAAGATGAACTGTGGAACCCTTTGACAAAGGAAAGGTTGGGGTAACTTTAGAAATAAAACCTTATGAGAAAAAAAGAGAAGAACTCAGGTATCAAGACAGAATAGTCTGGGGCCATTTTGTGTCATGAAATAGTCTGTGGTGCTATCATTTTATTTCAGTCTTTCACCTTACCTGATATTCATAATGAGGACCCTAAGACACTGAGGAAAGATTAAATTGTATGCCTCTTTACATTCAAGATATCATCGTTTTTAAAAACTTCTTGTTTTGTTTTGATTTGATTTGATTTTTATAGCTGGATGCATAATGGCAAGTTTGAGCTGTCTGGAAAATTCCCCTAGAACACATTCTCTTATGTTGCTAGATGAATAAATTATTAATGTAATTTATGTAATGTAATACATAATGTAATATAATGTAAAATAGACCAGGAGACAAAGCTATGATGTATCAAATTTTTTCCTTCAATCAGATTTAAGATTAGCCCACTTCAAAGTTTAAGGTTAGAAGAATTTTACTTTGCCAATGGAAGTGGACTTTTTTATAGAAGAAAACTCACGTTTTTTTGAAGATAGAAATAGATGTTATTGTAGTCATTTATTCAGTAAAGTATCCATTTGTCACATTTTAAAAATCCCAGTAGCATTTTTTTCTTGGTAAATTTTAATAAGGTATCTTAACATTTTTCCGTATGTCTGACCTGCAAGGTTGTTGGGTTTTTTGTGTTTTTTGTGTTTTTTTTTTTTTAACTTCAGTTTAATTTCTTGGGAAATTTTAGATTTGGGGATATGGGGGAAGTCCCAAGAGATTTTAACTCAGATGATAGAAAACTAAAATGATTGGCCTTTTAAACAAAGCACATATTTTGTTTTAAAAGAAATACTTAATAGGAAATGAATTCCCATAAAACCAAACGCTTTTACCTATAGCATTGGCACAACAAATACATCATGGGATATAGGCCTTTTTATAATAGAGCCCTCATCTGAAATGAGTATTTCGTTATTAGTCAGTTTTAAAGAGCGTCATTTAACGGAGGTGTTTCCTTTCATTTGTTTGCTTGTTTGTTTGTGAAATCCCCATTTAACATTCTCTATCGCTTGAAATGTTTGGGGCTACAAGATAAATCCCACAGTTACCTATGTTTTTTCAGCCTGTTTGTGGTGTACAAACTCAGGATTTAGGTTCTCTTCCTGTGTGGATCATGAGAAAAGCAAGAGTGTAGCACTTTTTAATATATTTTGTTCACTGATAAAAGGAAGTCATTCCCAAACTAGCCTCTCAAAGAATAGCGATTTTTGTGCACAGAACTAAGATATCCTGCTCTTTAAAAATCATATAATGATGACTTTTTCACAACTCAAAGAGAAATTTAGGTTAACAGTGTTTTCTTTGTTGGTTTTTACATGAGTATTTTTTTTCTTAAAGCTTTGACTCTCGCTATAAATTGTGCATAGACCTTTTTGTCTACAAGAGATCATGTTTTATTCAACACAAAAGGATATATTTAGTTTCCACATGTTTACTAAATCAATATTTCATGGTATTCCATGAAGAGACTCATGACTTCTAGAAACTAAACCACATGAGCTATTTTGAGAACCACTAATATAACTCTTTCATTAATTAATATCAAGCGTTTTGGCCAGGGGTGGTGGCTCATATCTGTGATCCCAGCTCTCTGGGAGGCTGAAGTAGAAGGATTGCTTGAGGCCAGGAGTTTGAGACCGTCCTGGGCAACATGGTGAGACCCTGTCTCCATGAAAAAAAAAAAAAAATTAGTCAGGTGTGGTGGCTCACACCTGTGGTCCCAACTAAGGTCAGTACTTGGGGGACTGAAGCTGGAGGATCACTTGAGCCCAGGAGGTCAAGGCTGCAATGAGCTGTGTCCATGCCACTGCATGACAGCCTGGGTGACAGAGTGAGACTGTCTCAAAAAC
Source organism: Colobus angolensis palliatus (assembly GCF_000951035.1). Classification (NCBI taxonomy): domain Eukaryota; kingdom Metazoa; phylum Chordata; class Mammalia; order Primates; family Cercopithecidae; genus Colobus; species Colobus angolensis. Next base: position 3,832,090 of record NW_012119932.1, read on the forward strand.
AAAGAAAAAAATTAGGCCAGGCGCAGTGGCTCCCACCTGTAATCCCAGCACTTTGGGAGGCTGAGGCGGGTGGATCATGAAGTCAAGAGTTTGAGATCATCCTGGCCATCATGGTGAAACCCCATCTCTACTAAAAATACAAAAATTAGCTGGGCATGGTGGTGCGTGCCTGTAGTCCCATCTACTCGGGAGGCTGAGGCAGGAGAATCACTTGAACCCGGGAGGCAGAGGTTGCAGTGAACTGAGATCGTGCCACTGCACTCAAGCCTGGTGACAGACCGAGACTCTGTTTCATTTAAAAAAAAAAAAATTTTTTTTGAGTATGAATGTAGCACCTTGATATGAGTTTGCAGGTTTCCCCAATCCACATCAGTATCTACCGATGCTTATTAACAAATACTTTCCTTTTTCTTGTTTATTTCTAGCTACTGGCTATGTAGTTTCTTTCTTCCTTAGTTAATGGATACCTTTTACGATTTGGATTTCAACTAATCTTTTAGAAGTATGTTTTTCATTTCTCCCAGAGAAGGCTACGTTTGGCCCTTTTGGTACTTATTTTGTCTCCTGGTTTCCTGAAATGATTCCCTAAATGGCTGGCTTTTCCTTCATCTGGGAAATGCTTTTCATTGGACAATAATAGTTCAGTGATTCTTAAACTTGGCTGCACATTAGAATCAGCGGGGGAGCTTTTAAAACTCCAGATTCCCACACAGATCCCTTGGCCAATTACATTAGCATTTTGGTATGAGATCCAGAAATATTCTCTACTAAACCTCTTCAGGTGAGTCTGATGTGAAGTCAAGGTTATGAACTACTGCCTTAGACAGAGGTCTTACCTCCATATTCTAACTTGACTTCCATGTAATACTCAGAGATACCATGATTCAATGACCTGTTTTCCCACCATCCCTCTCACTCTATCTCCTGTCATCTAAATATTTTTACACCATCAACCCAAATAAGACAGAGCAGCTATTAAGGCAAAGTTAATGTAATTTCTTCCTGTTCATCCTCTATGTTTTTCTTTTACTAATAGACTTTCCAAGCCTAGAATAAAAGGCCAAAGCAGGTTTAAAAAAATAGCAACAAATACTCTCTACAATTTTTTCTCATGACCTTTGTCATTATTTCCTAATGTTAGCTTCACTTAGTGACCAAGGATGTCTCAAAAAGCCTTAGCAAACTTTTTCTATGAGCATTAATTGATACTGAGTAGTTGTGGTTCTTCATTTGACTTCATTTAGTTTGAATCATAAGTTCTGTATACTGTCCAAAATGTGAATTAAACTCTTTTGTTGTCTATTTGTGCAAGACAGGGAAGCCTGCAAAGTTCTCATGGACAGGATTACACCTTACTCATTCATGTATCTGCAGGTCCAATAGAGAACCCAACCTAGAGTCATGGCTCTTAAATGAATCAATTAGTTGAACATCAATGAACAGATGAACAAATGCTGGAATGCACGAATGAAAGCTAAGCACTTATTGAAGTCAAATCACAGAGAAGTTCATGAAGAAAGGCAGGTGGCATCTATCTACTTTGTGTGCACAGTTATCAGGGGAGAGTCAAAATAAGTTCAGGCAAAAAAAAATCCAAAATTCCAGAAGCCAAATTAAAGTAACAGAGTGTTGGAATCTAACAGACTCTTACTCTGTGTATTTCCTGGCAAAGCTAGAGGCAGCCCTTGGGGCCATCAGGTGTTACCTCTACAGGTTGAGCTGGAAGTGACTGCATTTTGACCCTACGGAAAGGGAAAGGGGAATACTGGTTAGGAGAAAGCACCAGTATTCTGCTTTGTATATGATACTCTTAATTAAAACAAGCCAGTCAAGGATGAAGGGGATGGTTGTATAAGCAACTATATCAGTTGCTTAAAGACATATTAACTTAAAGCCACCAAGACAAAACAAATTAGCTTAAAGACATATATCTTTAAAGTTACAAATAGTTTGAAGACTGTTAAAGATGGATAAAGAAAGTTGAAGGTTTATAGATGACACCTATAAGGAAATGTGAGTTTTTAAAAAAATCGAAGATGATACTTATGATGGATAATTTTTTTAATTTTAAAATATTTAGATTTTAGGTTCAATATTTAAAAATTTATAGATACATTGATCAAATAATTCTTAGTATTTTACTTTATTCCTCCTACAGCCTCGATTCATTAATTCAACAGACATTTATGGAGTACCCACCACCCTGGAGTCAAACAACAACAAGGCAAATATGTCTCTTGCCCTCATGGAGCAGGATTCTAGTGGGGGAGACCAATAATAAACACGTACAAACTGATTTCAGCTAGTGCTAAGTCCTATGAAGAAACAGGATCCTTGGGTAGATGTGATTGTGGTGGGGGTAGGGATGCCTTTTGCTAAGTTGGTCTGGGAAGGCGTCTTGAAGAGGTAATGTTAGAGATGAGACCTGATAATCATGAAAGGAAGTATTCACATGAAGATCTGCAGAGGGAATGCACCAAGCAGATGAAACAGTAAATGCAAAGTTCCTGGTAATGAAACATGCTTGCTGTGTTGGAGGGCTACAGACAGTGCCAGAATGGCTGAGGCAGAGGTGTGGGGAGCTGCATGGGAGATGGGTTGAGCAAAGTCAGGGAGGGAGATCCAGAGGTTCCCTACATATGGGCTATAGTCAGAGTTTGCATTTTATTTTGATTCCTGGAGAACTCCTTATATTAAACAACCATACCAATTACTTAATAAATATTCTGTCTTCTTTGTCTCATTTTTCCCCTTCTTGCACCTAATTTCATTATTGTTGAAATGGCCAGGTTTGACAGTCTAGATTTTTTGGTCAACTTTGTGGTTGATATTTAATAAATGTTTGTTTCAGAAATAAACAGTATCAGACATGTCTCACCAAAAGTAGCAAATAAATCTCTTATGCTTTGGAGATACAAGAGATAAAGTAGGAGCTTTTGAGGCTGAGACATATGTCTAGTAGAGATCTGTTTTCATTGTGCTAGCCATTTGATAGAGGGGAGTTTAGCACAAACAAAATAGAAATCTTACAACCTTTCTGATACACCCAAGCTCAGAACTTAATAAACTTTCCAACCTCAGAGTCCAAGTTTCACTATGCTGTGTCATGATGGTTCTTATCCATGTCTGGCAATGTCAGGTGAGTTGAGGATCACCCCCCAAAAACCAACGTGACCAAAGAGCTAGTTCTGACTTTCAGGAAAGCCAGAATGGAATAAGCTTGCAGGAGGCTGTGCAGATTGGCTACTAGTTGCCAGGCACTGTTCCAGGTGCAGGGTGTACAGCACAGAACAAAAGAGAAAAGGAATCCCTGTCCTCATGCAGCTCACAACCTAGTGATGGAGACAGACAACAACAAAATAAAAAAATCAAAGAGATTGTGCATCAGGTGGTGAGAAATACTCTAAAGAAAGACAAAACAGGAAAAGAGGAAGAGGAAAATGTAGAAAGCAGAGTGATCAAGGAACATCCTACTGAAAAGCCAGTGTGAGTGAGCAAAGACCTGAGAAAGGTGAGAATGCAGAGTGTACTGATGTTGGAGGAAGATACTCCAGGGAAGAGGGAAGCATAAGCAAAGGTCTTGAGGCAGGAGCATGCCTGCCGTGTTGGGAGGCATGCAGGGAGCTGAGGCGACAAGAGTGCACAGAAAAGGTGGAGGCTGAAGAGACAAGATCAGTGAGGTAGTGGGTGCCAGAGCACATTGGCCTGCCAGGCCATTGTAAGGATTGATATTCACAGGTGACTGTGGCCTGCATAAGAGGGGAACAGGTGGAAAAGGTGCTTACCAAAATTACTGAGTGATAGAAGTAGTTGCCACTCATGATCGCTGCTATATGAGGAGCAACTGGGAGTGTTCCCACTTGTGTTTCCACTCTGAGCAGCAAGCATGTGTAGCAAGTGAGGATTCATAGGTGAGAAAGATTCATAGGTGAGAAGGATTCATAGTTTGGCTATGTTTTGGAGAGAGCTGATAGTCTTTGATTATGGGGGATGAGAGAAAGGGTTGCTGATCTGCTGAATCATTTCTTTGGTGTGAAGCAGCGGCTGAGCCAGATGTGTGTGTTTAGCTCTGTAATAAAGGAGGCTGGCTTCTGCAGGATACCCATGTCACTAAGGTCAGGGGCAGCAAGAATGAACATAGGTTTCAGTTCTTTTTGTTTGTGGGGTTCCAGCCTCCTTGTGAACTTCCCTTTTGGATTACCTGCCATGTGGACTTTAAGCTCCAGTATCAGACATGGAGGCAGCCTTCCTGAGACTGCTTAAACTGGCCTCTTATTTACACAAATTAATTCCCTTTAATGTCTCCTACTAGTTCTGTTTTTCTGATTGAACCCTGAGTAATATACCTGGGTAGGGAAGACCTGGGCAAGAGGGAGGAATTACAAAGGAACATGAGGAAATTTTGAGTGTGATAAATATTCTCATTGTCTTGGCTGGGGTGATGGTTTTACCTAGGCATGCATATGCCAAAACTACCTAATTGTAATTTTATTGTATGTCCTTTATAGCTCAATAAACCTTTTTTTTTTAAAGTTACAAAAAAATGGCTGAGAGACTTGCATCTTAAGCAACTAGAAGTGTTGCTATTTAGTGATATGGAGAAGACTAGGTAGAAGAAGGTTTGGGAAAAGTATCAAGACTTGGGTTTATACACACTGTGCGTTTCAGCAAGTATTAATCCAAGTGGAGGCCTAAAGCAATTCCTGACATTTGGTGTGGCAGGAGAGTAGACTGGAAAATTTAACTGGATCACCATTGGACTGCATACAATTTATTGATTTATTCAAAAAAAAGAGTAGACTGCTGAAGTGGGAAGAACCCTTTATCCGGTTTCAGGACACCTAGCCTTAGCTCTAATACTGACTAGCTATATGACCTTAACAGTGCCATTTAATCTATATACATCAGGGAATAATATTATCTTTAAACATCAAAAAGATGATAATTTTTGGAAGGCCAAGTTCTATAACTTTTGGATCCAGAGATGGGATGCTAATAGACTGAACTGTTTCCCCAAAATTTATAGGCTGAAAATCTAGCCCCCAATGTGACTGTATCTGGAGATGGGACCTCTAGGAAGTAATTAGGTTAAATAGGGTCATAGGGCTTGGGATCTTAATTCAATAGTACCACGTCCTTTTAAGAAAAGGAAGATTCTAATCAGATACAGTGGCACATGCCTGTAGTCCCAGCTACTCAGAAGGCTGAGGCAGGAGGATCACTTGAGCCTAGGAGTTCCAGTCCAGCCTGGGCAGCATAGTGAGAACCCCTGTCTTTAAAAAAGCAAAAAGAAAATGAAGATTTTCTCTTTCTCTTTCTCTTTCGCTCTCTCTCTTCCATGTGAAGACACAGCAAGAAGGCAGCCATCTGCAAGCCAGGAAAAAAGCACTGATCAGAAACTGACCATCTCAGATTTCCAGTCTTCAGATCTGTGAGAAAATAAATTTCTGCCTATGAAATACCTCGTCTATGGTATTTTGTATGGCAACCTGGGATGATTACAAAGAGGGAAACGGCAGCCATGTACAAGTCACACAGAAGCCACAGGTCTGGAGTGCTGGAATACAGCCAGCAAAGTTCTCATCCTTCCCCAGTCAAGACTGATTTTTCTTGTTGCGTCAGTCAGCATAAGAAACATTATGCTACAGTGACAACTCCAAAATCTCAGTGGCTGACAAAGTCACTCTGTCCCAGGGTGCCAGGCTCCATCTCAACATGTGCTTTTATGATCATAAAGACAGCCAGGCATGGTGGCTCATGCCGGTAATCCCAACACTTTGGGAGGCCGAGGCGGGCAGATCACCTGAAGTCAGGAGTTTGAGACCAGCCTGGCCAACGTGGTGAAATCCCATCTCTTCTAAAAACACAAAAATTAGCCAAGTGTGGTGGCACGTGCCTGTGATCCCAGCTACTCAGGAGGCTGAGACAGGAGAATCACCTGAACCCAGGAGGTGGGGGTTGCATTGAGCCAAGATGGTACCACTGCACTCCAGCCTGGGCAACAGAGCAAGACTCCATCTCAAAAAAAAAAAAAAAAAAAAAGATTGTAGGACAAGGAGAGAGGATGTGATGACTCATGAACTGGCCCTTAAAGCATTTTCCCAGAAGTGTATACATCTGTTCACATTTCACTGGCCAGAGTAAATCACGTGGCCATGCCTGGAATCATGATGGGCAGGAAAATGCACTCTTACTGTGTGCACAACGGAGAAGAGGAAACAGGTCAGTGGGCCACACTGATGACTCTCCTCCAGGAGTGTAGTGTTGGGGATGGCCTGACCATCACAGTGACACACTACAGTCAACATGAAGGGATTCAGGAGGATGGGATGGAAGAGGCCTAGACTAATTTCCCCAACCCCTGGGGTACCACAGAGAATACAAAAGTGTGTTACATGTTTTCCAGGAATTTTCAGTGGGATGACTGTGAAAACATACACGTGAAAATAAGTAATAAAAGGCCAAGAGTAATAAAACATCAAAATGAGTGATGTGCATATATTGAATTATGCAGTTTCATAGAAGATGGAGATTACTCTGCCATAAAATCATTAAGAAAAATTCCATAGATGAGATGAAAGTTTAAATATACATGCAAGCTTAGATACAGTAAGAGAAGGAAGAGGGCTGGGCACGGTAGCTCATGCCTGTAATCTCAGCACTTTGGGAGGCCAAGGTGGGAGGATCACTTGAGCCCAGGAGTTCAAGACCAGACTGGGCAACATAGTGAGACCCCATCTCAAAAAGGAAAAAAAAAGTGGAGGATTCAAGTCAGGAAAATGGCAGGAGGAAAGGATTGGAGAGTGAATTTGGGGGTATGTTCAAAAGGCAAAAAGGAGACAAGCCAAACTGAATCAGAAGTTTCTTTGTAGGAATAACAGAATTTGAAGTTTGCTTTATAATCTTTGAAGATCATGTCTATATGTCTTTGTTTAAGTAGGCAGTGGTGTGCAGATGTTTGCATTTCAGAATAATTTATCTGGTATAAAGCATGTAGGGAAAGATGAAATAAACCAGAAAAAAGGAGTCAATTTATTACTATACAATAGCCTATGTGATGAGCACCTGGAAATGAGTGTTCATTGTGGGAACTAAAAAAAAGTAGGATAACTAAAAAAATTTTAAGATGAATCAGTGGGTTTACTTTAGGACTGGTGTGTTAAAGCAAAGATGAGGTAAAGGTTTAAAATGTAAGTGATCCTCACTAAATTTGGAAGAAGACCAAGGGAAAACATAAATCTCTCCACATTCTAAGACAGCATCTAAAAAATCATCTTGTTAAGATTATAACGGCAATTTCGGTTACCAAACTAACAGGATGGAAAGGTCTGCTTATTTAAATGATCAAATCTTATAAGAATGCATCAATTACTAAGGTAAATTTGAGCAGACATTTGATATCATTTATTTTCAGAAGCATGGGTCTACATTTATTCCGTGAAATTACCTTCTAACTGAAAATATTCATTCAAAGCTTTCTGTTTTTATCAGAAAAAATTTTTTTCAGTAGCATGGCCACATATGCAATATATCCTGAAGATTTATATCCTCCTTGAACTTATAGTCCAGAGCAAATATTTAAGTGATCCAAATAAAACACAATCAGAAGGTTAATGCATAGAAATATGTTTCTGTATCAAATTCACCTTCTGAATAAATTTCATTTGTTTTAACTCTTTCAGATGATAAAATTGATGGAAACATCAATATTCTTCAGTGGTATAATCTAAAACAAGATATCCTTTTAAAATGCTCTTTGCAATAATTTTTCCATTGCAAAGAGCAGCAATCACAAGTATAGCAACTACTTCCGTCACTCAGTAATTTTGGCAGGCAGTACCAGCATCCTCTGAATAAAAAGAATTAATCTAAGTCATTAGATCATAGTTCTATATTCCCTTTTATCTGAGCCTTTATTCATTGTGCTATCTCATTGGAATTGATCTCTACCTGGTTAACGATCCACATTCTACCCTGCTACTTAAGGCCCTGCTCTAATATCATTTCCCTTTTTCTGAAATTTTATTGTACTTGCTGTCTTCATACTTAATGTAGGCTTGTCATTTTCTATGCTTATTACTTGTTTTCTTTTCACTAGCGACTGTGGAAAAATCGTCCTCCAGGAAAGAGGAACAAACTAAATGACATTTCTTCTAGGCAGTTGCAAATAGACCCAGAAGGTGGGACATTCTGCCGTTCAAATGGCCATGGTAGATGCTCAAATACACACTGTCTCTTCAACGAGACAATATGAAGAAAAATACTCGGCTACATGAAATAGTGTCTATATAACAGATGCATTTTGTGGTCCTGGGTTAGAACCTTATCTGGACAAGCCAGGAATAAAGGATTTTTTGAGGAGAAAGATGAGGAGAAAACTTATGGACAGGAAAAGTTGGAGATTGCTCACTTAAAGAAGTAACTAACAGGCCAACACATGCAGTATGATCTCCTAGAAAAAGATTTGGAAGGATAAACGCTAAGAATGTAATAGTTATAATCAATGGGTGATAGGTCTTTTCATTATCTTATTTTTGTTTTCGCTCCTTTTTCTTACATTCTACGAACTACCCATTCTGCTTCTATAATAATAAAAGGTTTTAAAAAATTTTTTTAATTTTTATTTTTTTAGAAACAAGATCTTGCTATGTTGCCTAGGCTGATCTCAAACTCCTGGGCTCAAGTGATCCTCCTGCCTCAGCCTCCCAAAGTGCTGGGATTATAGGCATGAACCACTGCACACTGCCAGAGGTTATTATTTTTAAGAGAGAGAAAACTCCATGTATTCCCAGCTCTCCTATCCCTGGCCCATATTTGCTCACATTCCCTTATTACATGTTAATTACACCACAGAGCCCAACCAAGGAGCTGGGAGAAATCCCAAGTATTTCACTTTCCCTCACCCACCACAGATTTTACCACCTACATATTTCTCCAATTTGTTCATTTCTTTTCACTCCTACCATTGACTTTCATCCAAGCTTATTACTTTTCACTGAGTGTGAAGAGTTTGTTTTCCAGTCAATCTCCCTGCCTCTCATCAGGTTCTCTTCTCCACCAGAGTGAGCTAAAATGGCAACATCATTCTCTTGCTTAAAATCCCTCAGTGACTCACCATAAGATATGGTCCATGCTCAGTATGGATGGACTGGAGATCTCTTAGGACCCTGCCCATGAGGATGTCTTTCATCATCCCTTGCTCCACTCTGTCCTAAGTTCTAGCATTACTGAGCTCCACGTAGCTCCCAGCACACTTTACGCCCTGCTCTTTTTTCCCAAGTGTTTCCCTATGCATAGAAAACCCACCTCTCTCTCCTTTGAATGTCTTCTTCTTTCCCTTACCTACAGATGGCAAATTCCTATAATCCCTCAAGTATTATTTCTCCAGCAACCCTTTCCTGACAGGCCCTGGCACTCGGGCTGAGTGTCCCTCTTTATGTGTTTGAGGTACTGTGAAGACTTCAGCTCTTGCAGTTACCATTGGCCCTGTTGTATGGAAATCATCTGCTGATGTGTCTATGTCTGTCATTCAACTAGAGCTTATTCCCAACAAAGACCATGAAGCATCTTATTCACAGACATGGCAGGTATACAACACACATTTCAAAAGCTGACATGGGCCAGATGCAGTGGCTCACGCCTGTAATCCTAACACTTTGAGAGGCTGAGGCGGGAGGATCACTTGAGGCCAGGAGTTTGAGACCAGCTTGGGCAACATAGTGAGACCCAATCTCTACAAAAATAAGAAAAATTTAGAAAAGCATGGTGGCATGTGCCTGTGGTACCAGCTACTCAGGAGGCTGAGGTGGGGGAATCACTTGAGCCCAGGAGTTGAGAGCTGCAATGAGCTATGACTGCGCCACTGCACCTCATTCAGCCTGAGCAACAGAGTGAGACCATATCTCAAAAAAAAAAAAAAAAAAGTTGTGTGACTGATCAGTGAGCTCCTTTGGCAGTGAGTTTCCTTAGTCTTCCGCCAGCTGCCACCTTGTCCCAGAGCATGCCCAAAAAGTAGTACCAGGGCTGCAGACAGGAAACTTGTACTCAGAAAGAATAATGCCCACTGAGAGATGAAAAGGGCCATCTCTGTGTTTTGCTGGATTGTGAAGTGACTGGAAAGCTATCAGCCTCCTGCATCCCAGATGCCTGCCTGAGCCAACTCCTGGGATGTGGTTGTGTCCACCTGACTTCCTACCTGCCAGACCCTTTTCTCCTTCTTGCCATAGATAGACACAGATTCTCTATAGCTTTCCAAAAGTTATCTACCCTAGAACTTGACCCACTTTATTCAAACTTCCTATGCTCTAGTTTAGTCCCTAAGATGGGCTCTGGGACAGCACAGAGCCAGCTGACCAGTTGCTCCCCTGCTTTTGCCTAAGCATTGCTAAGATGGTAAGCCTTCAATATCCAACTGTGTACATCATAAGCTCTACAAGGACAGGGCCTCAGATTTTCTGTGTCTTTGTCTTCCTAACCCCTCTTAGCTCAGGGCTTTGCATGTAGTAAGCGCTCAGCCCATCTTTGTGGATTCAATCACTTCCTGAATATTTTTTCAAGCCACTCATAATTTCATGCTTTATCTGCTAACAGTATTTTTAACTTTTCAAGAATAGCACTAAGTCTATTCATTGGTTAATGTCTTTCACCATATCTCCATCTTCAGATGGTTTTATTTTTATTATTTTTTGTTTGTTTGTTTGTTTGTTTGTTTGTTTGTTTGTTTGTTTTTGAGACCGAGTCTCAGTCTGTCACCCAGGCTGGAGTGCAGTGGCATGATGTCAGCTCACTGCCACCTCCATCTCCTGGATTCAAGCAATTCTCCTGTCTCAGCCTCCCAAGTAGCTGGGATTACAGGCATCTGCCACCACGCCCAGGTAATTTTTGTATTTTTAGTAGAGACAGCATTTCACCATGATGGCCAGGCTGGTCTTAAACTCCTGAACTCAGGTGATCCACCCACTTCAGCCTCCCAAAGTGCTGGGATTACAGGTGTGAGATGCCATGGCCAACCTTGGAGGGTTTTAAGGTCTATTCCCCAATCCTATTCATCTACATAATCTCCATTAATTCTTCTCTGATTTATCTCTTAGTATTTGGAGCACATTTTAAAGCAACTTTTGTAAAAATCACACTGGGATCATCTATATTCCAGAAATAAGCATATTTGATTTTTTAAATTGCCTTCTACTAGATTATTAAATTCTTTTTTCTCTGCCAAGTTCTCTAGATGTTGCTTCAGTATCTCACATTCCACTGTTGGAGAGGAGACATCTCAAGCTAAACTGGCTTTAGTTCTTGTGGTGTTAATATCTTCCTAAGCCTTCCCTTCCACTACCTCATGGAATGATAGACTGAGTGTCAGCCATGTGCCCAGACTGGGGCCTGGATTTCCCAGGCCAGAGTCCACTGAGTGCTGGTTTAGCATTGAAATGCTGAGAAGACAGATGAGGAGCACCTGGAAAGAGAAAGTAGGGACCCAGGCTGGGGTCCAGGAGCCAAATGTCTCAAAGTCCAGAAGAGGAAAACGTGGAAAAGCAGGGCAAAATCTGGGCCACCACCCACCCTGGCAGGGTCAGGAAGGAATCCTAGTCCTTTATTTCCTGAACCAGTGGGTACATGAGACAAAAGTAGAGGAGCCATCCTCAATTCAAGGGCTGGATTTAGAGAGATTAAGATCCTTTTTAAATTTAAACATTTAACTGTAATACTGCTGCGGTTGGTTTGTCCCTACCAAAACTCATATTGAAATTGGATCCCCAATGTGGTAGTGTTGGAAGGTGTTTGAGTCATGGGGACTTATCCCTCAATAATGGATCAATGTCCACTAATGCCCTCCTGCTCGAGTGAGTTCTTACAGGAGTGGATTGGTTCCCATGAGAGCAGATCGTTAATGAATCTGGCTTCCTCGGTTTCACTCTCCTGCTCACTCTCTTGCCATAGTATCTCTCTGCTCACTCCAGCTTTCCTTTCTACTGTCCACTGTGAGTAGAAACAGCCAGAGGCTCTTACCAGATGCAGATGCGCTGTCTTGAACTTTCCAGTCACCAGAATCATAAGCTAAAATGCCTTTTTATTCTTTATAAACTACTCAGTCTCAGGTATTGTTATAGCAATACAAAATAGACTAAGACAAATAGATACTTCGTTTTTTCATTCTTTGTGACATGTGGTATATTTTCTCTTTTTCTATTCCTTATCTCTGCCCTGCTTATGATTATCCATCACAAACCTTTGTTCTGGATTTGTTTTAGATTTAAATTTTAAATGCTTTTAGATTTATAAAATATTTGTTTCTCTGCTCACTTTCATTTATCATTTCTGATTATTTGGTCTATTTACTTTTTTAATAACAATAGTTTACAGATTGGCAGCATTCCATAATCTATTTTTTAAATCTGCCTCTTTATTAAAAATATTTGCTTCAGAATGCAACAAAAACAAAAATAGATGGGACCTAATTAAACTAAAAAGCTTCTGCACAGCAAAAGAAATAATCAGCAGAGTAAACAGACAATCCACAGAGTGGGAGAAAGTATTTGCAAACTATGCATCTAACGAAGGACTAGTATCCAGAATCTACAAGGAACTCAAACAAATCAGCAAGAAAAAAAACAAATAATCACATCAAAAAGGTGGCTAAAGACACGAATAGACAATTCTCAAAAGAAGATACACAAATGACCAACAAACACATGAAAAAATGCTCAGCATCACTAATTATCAGGGAAATGCAAATCAAAATCACAATGAAATATCACCTTACTTCTGCAAGAATGGCCATAATTTTAAAAAATCAAAAAATAGCAGTTGTTGGCAGGGAGGTGGTGAAAGGAGAACACTTACACTGCTGGTAGAAATGTAGACTGGTATAACCACTATGGAAAACAGTATAGAGATTCCTTAAAGAACTAGAAGTAGAACTATTTGATACAACAATCCCACTACTGGGTATCTACCCAGTGGAAAATAAGTCATTATATGAAAAAGAAACTTGCCGAGTATGGTGGCTCATGCCTGTAATCCCAGCACTTTGGGAGGCTGAGGAGGACAGATCACATGAGGTCAGGAGTTCGAGACCAGCCTGGCCAACATGGTGAAACCCAATCTCTACTAAAAATACAAAAAATTAGCCACACATGGTGGCGCATGCCTGTAATCCCAACTACTTGGGAGGCTGAGGCAGGAAAATGGCTTGAACCCAGGAGGTGGAGGTTGCAGTGAGCTGAGATTGCACCATTGCACTTCCGCCTGGGTGACAGAGCAAGACTTCGTCTCATCAAAAAAAAAAAAAAAAAAAGAAAAGAAAAAGAAACTTGCACACTCATGCTAATAGCAGCACAATTCACAATTGCAAAACTGTGGGACCAGCCTAAATGCCCATCAGCCAACAGCATATAAAGAAAATGTGTTATGTGTTATGTATGATTCCATGGAATACTACTCAGCTATAAAAAGGAACAAAATAGTGGCATTTGCAGAAAGCTGGATGGAGTTGGAGACTATTATTCTAAGTGAAGTAACTCAGGAATGAAAAACCAAACATTATATGTTCTCGCTTATAAGTGGGAGCTATGCAATAAGGATGCAAAGGCATAAGAATGATATAATGGGCTTTGGGGACTAGGGTGGGGGAGGGAAGCATGGGAGTGGGGTGAGGGACAAAATACTACACTTTAGGTACAGTGTGCACTGCTTGGGTGATGGATGACCTAAACCTCAGAAATCACCACTAAAGAACTTTTCCATGCACCAAACACCACCTGTTCTCCCCAAACTATTGAAATTTTAAAAGAGAACAGTAGAGCAGGTAATTATATATAAAAGCAATATAAAACAAACGAAATACCGAAACAGCCTACCTCCTAGGATTGTTATGAAGGTTTATTGAAATAATGTATATGAAGTGCTCCAAGCCAGGCATATAGTAAGTACTCAATAAATACTGTTTTTAATGTAAATAAATAAGTAAAGTATTTACCTCAGAAGAAAACACAGCAAAATATTCTTGTGACTTTGGGTTAGGGCAAAGATTTTTTAGATGGCAGATAAAAAGCACAAACTGTAAAGGAAAAAAAACTGTTAAATTCAACTCCATCAAAATTAATAATGTTTGCTTCTTGAAAAATACCATTAAAAAATGAAAAGACGTCACTTTGGGAGGCCAAGGTGGGCAGATCACTTGAGGCCAGGAGTTTGAGACCAACCTTGTCAAGATGGTGAAACCCCCTCTCTACTAAAACTACAAAACTTAGCTGGGTGTGGTGACACATGCCTATAATCCCAGCTACTTGGAAGGCTGAGGCATGAGAATCACTTGAACCCAGGAGGCAGATGTTGCAGTGAGCTGAGATGGCACCACAGTGAGCTGAGGATGCACTCCAGCCTGAGTGACAGAGCAAGACCCTGTCTCAAAAATAGAAAAGAAAAAAAGAAAAGACAAGCCATGGATTAGGCATCTGTATTTATATATGAATATAAAATAAACATAGATATGACAAAGGATTTGTACCCAGAATATAAAAAAAACTCTTAAAACTCAATAAGAATACCAATAATCCAATTGGAAAAACTGGGCAAAAAAGTTTTGATTACACATTTACGAAATAAGAATAAATAAAGGGCCAAAAAGCACACAGAAAGATGTTTGTTTAATATCATCAGTCAGTAGAGAAATACAGGTTAAATCTAAAATTAGACACCACAATGCATTCATTAAAATGGCTAAAATTAAAATAATACCAAGTGGACAGAAGGATGTGGTGTGACTGGAACCTTCATCTATTGCTGGTAAGAATGTAAAATGCTACAGACCTCTGGAAAAACAGTTTGACAGTTTATTTAAAGGTTAAATATGCATTTACCATATGTACGAACCAACATACCAATGTACCAACATTTTCATCCCTGTATACCTACCCAAAAGAAATGGAAACATATGTTCACATAAAGACTTTCATGTGAATGCTCGCAGTAGCATTATTCGTAATAACCTCCAAAATGGAAACAACCCAAATGCTTACCTATGAATAAACAAAATGTGATGTATCCATAAAGGGATCCAACAATAAAAAGAAATGAACTACTAAAATGAACAACATGAATGAATCGCAAAAACACTTCTGCTAAGTGAAAGAAGCCAGACCCAAAAGAGTATATACTGTACGATTTCATTGATAAACACTTCTATAAAAGCAAAACTAGTGACAGAAAGCAGATTAGTAGTTTCCTTGGGCTAAGGACTGAAGTGGTGGTACAGACTTACTGCAGAGGGCCTCAAGGGAAGGTCTGGGAGTGATAAATGTGTTGGAAACCTTCTCGTGATTGTAGTTGCACAACTGTGTGCATTGACCAAAACTCATCCAACTGTATGCCCAAAATGGACAATTGTAAATGACTTAGACCTCAATGAAGTAAAAAAAAAATTCCTTCACAATCTAAATCATTTTCTTAAGCTAGTTATCTACACAGAGTAGTGTTTTCTACAGTGTTAAGTCTGCTTTTTATTGCTTTTGATTAAAGTTTTATCTGTGTGTGTGTGTGTGTGTGTGTGTGTGTGTGTGTGTGTATTCCAAATATCCTCTTTCATTGAGAACTAAAAGCATTAACTACATTATTCTTCTGTTTCATGAGCAAGTCTATCTCATGGGGGGAATTTTTCTCTAAGCATTTGTAAATTTACTGGAGAATTTTTCCAGAATTCCATTTGTTTTCTCTTTTTTCATTCTAGAACTTGTGTTGCTCTTTGATAATATGAGAGGCTCTCATAGTTGAGAGGCTTTCTCCAAAGCCTGCAACTTTGGAAGGAAAGGCTGAGGGCGCATGGAGAAGCAGGTCTGTGGAGCTTGGGACCGAAGAATACCAAGCAGAAAGCAGGCCCAGGCTGGAGGTTGGGACACCACTCACCTGAAAATGGACAGCAGGACTCCTCCGAGTGTGGCCGAAGAACAGCCAAGCAGGGCAGTGCTTTTCAAGACCTGTCACCATGCTCACAGAACAGAGATTGGAGCTGGTCAAGGTGAGCTTGGGCCAGGGGGAGGAGAGGGAAGACAGAGGCAAGGGAGGGTGCCAAGGCGTCAGGGGCTGCCTTTAATTTCCCGGGACAGCAGAGGACTGGAGACATGCCTATAGAATCTGGAACAGTTTCAGTTCTTCTGCTTCTCACAGTGGCTACTAGACATTCTTTGCTTTCCGGATGGACACATCAAAGGCTGGGAGAGGAGGCTTCTGCTCTTCCCATGCCTTGACCCTTCTTCTAAGTACTCCAAGCACTCTCTGTTGGAGCTCCTGAAATCCCTAAGCAGGATGAGTTCCTTGATGAGATCCCAAGGTGCACATGTGCTTAAGGAGACTTGTTTTCTCAAAGAAAAAAACAACAGTGTGAACAGTGTCCTTACATCACTAAAATTTTTTTTTCCTTTGGTTCTCTTCATGTGGGCAATATATTCCTAACAAAAAGGTAATGAAATAACTAATTTTCTGAGTTGCATCTTAGGAGCATCTGCTATTAGAACTGGCTTGCTAAAATCTCATTCTTGCCTTCTAAATTCTATCTTCATCTCCATTCCTGCCTTCTTTCTCATTTCTTACACAAGTAATTGTACCAGGACGCACCCCGGTACAGGTGCGTGCATTGCAATGTTCTGCTCTGGAGGACAGAGACCATGTTAAAGGGCATCTGTGTGTTTTCAATGTATCTTGTCCCTTTAGTGACCATTCCTGAGCTATTGTTAAGTTTCATTTAATTGAGCTGGAGTCATCATTTGGGAAAGGCAGCGAGGCCGACAAGAATACGAAAGCCTCTCAACAAACCTTCACATGTAGGTGGGGAGGGAGAAGTAGGAATGTATTAGAAGATAATTTCAGAAAGTAGGCGGGAACAAAGGACTCACAGAACAAACAGGCTCCAAAAGAGTCTTATGTACGAAGCAGCACCCGCTGATGACTGCAGAAATGAAGAGACGGTTATTATCTGAAGACTCCAATAGACTGGCATATTGTTCTGGCCCAGTGCCAGGCGCACATGATGATCTGGCTAGGATTATCAGAGCTCTTCTGTTAAAGCTCAGATCACATGTGTGCTGAGAATGTGTTCTTTCTCTGAGTTTGAGGTGACAGACAGCCATATCACATGCCATCCCTTTTTCCATCCTTATTCCAGCCAGGCAGTAAACCAAATCCTCACCCAGTCTGTCTCCACCATGTGGTTTCCCTAGCCAGCTGAACAAAATATTTTCAGAATGTGGAATGTAAACAAAGTTCCTACTGTTAGCAATTCTGTGTCATTTACTTGTGGTTTATTTTATTTTACTTTAAGTCACATTTAAATTCAAAAGATTGCCAGCCTGCATGATGCATGTAAACAAATCAGAAATATAGATTAGAATTGCAACTGATTAGTTAGCTGTGAACGTGTCTGTTCAAATGGAAGAAGGGAGAGGAAAATCTATTATGCTCCTGGGATATTGCTTCTCCAAAGGAAATTCAATTGTGAGAAGGGCTTTAAAAGCAATGACTTCCATCATTTGTGTTTTCTCCACACTGGTTACTGTAAAAGCTAATAGAACACCTAGGCGGAATTTCTGCCTGGGCTCACGTGACACAGCTTCACAAGGAAACACAGGGAGCCACTGCAAGAGAGAAAAGGAAGACCTGCAAATATACCTTAGCAGACGGTGATCACAAAATTTGTGTCCCTCACACTATCGGAGATGTTTTTCAACAAAATTCAATTTTCCAGATTTATTATTTTCGATTGTTTAAAAGTGTATGTCTACAATGCATGATGCTGAACAATAAAGGTTGTATGAACCTTCTGATATTCACTAAGAATCCGAATCAAAGCCGGGCATGGTGGCTCACGCCTGCAGTCTCAGCACTTAGGGAGGCCGAGGCAAGCAGATTGCTTGAGCCTCTTAGTTAGAGATCAGACTGGACAACGTAATAAGACCCTGTCTCTACAAAAAATAAGGAAAGAAAATTAGCCAGGAGTGGTGTCACGCACCTGTAGTACCAGCTACTCAGGAGGCTGAGGTGGGAGGATCACTTGAGCCCAGGAAGTCAAGGCTGCAGTGAACTATGATCATGCCACTGCATTCTATCGTGGATGACAAAGTGAGATCTAATCTCGAAAAAGAAAAAAAAGGGAATCCAAATCAAGACTTGCCTTTGTTTACACATTTCGTCTAAAATATCCTCTGTCTTCCAAATCAATAGGGAGCCAAAGTGGGCATAACAACTTTACTGTTAGATAATATTAGTAAAATATTTACCCACAGGCCTACACGAGTAATGTTTTCCTAGCACGGTGCCATGAACTATACATTTTGTAAAATCTTGTTGATATTTTAATTACACCATCCACCTTGTTTGTATTATTTGCAAGCTGATAAGCTAATGTGAAAATTAACTGAATGATACATTTCTTTGAGTTTTGTTGGTATCTTCTGAATTGTGGTCAAGTAGCAGTCCTAGGATCCTAGATGAGTTAGGCAGTAGCAGATGCAGACGCCGGTGAACTCACTGCATTTCATCTTCAGTACTACCTTCTTCACTCAAAAGTAATGGTTCCCAGCTCACCCGAAGGGTCTTATTACACTTTCTCAAGTTATACCAGCTGTATCTTGATTCACAAAAGAATCTTCCTCAGAATAAAGCCCCATGGAAAAAGGTTATGTGCCCTACAAGATTAGGCACCTGGAGGATTGGAAGAACAATTACCTTGAACCACACATTATTTGGATCATTTGGCAAAAGGAAAAGCAACTTCCTCTAATGGGTGAGATTCAAAAAGTTTTCATCCAGAAGGAGAAATAGATAGCTCAAGAATGGGAACTTAAGTCATGCGAGAGATAAGAGAGAGGATAATCTGTGTTTTGAGATCCAGTGGCTCTGCAGATAGATTTTGGTTCCAAGCCTGAGCATTCTGACAAAGAAGAGTGAAACTTCATTTGTAAATCCCTGGAGCCAAATAGAACATTCCTACAGGGTGACAAACAGAAGTTTAATCTTCCCATACATTTCTGGTTTCTTTTATAAACAAAAATTTCAACACAATCTTTCATTAATTTGTTCTGAAAACAAATCATTTATGATCAATCATGGAATATTTATTGTCAATCTTGTTGAGTTATTGTGCTACATTTGTCTATGTTTTCTGTGTCCAGAATCTCCTGTTTTTAGCTGTATGCCCCCCTTTTTATTTCTTATAGTACATGCATGAACAATATGGAAGTCTGACTTTAATTAGGCATTCACTTGCAAGCCACATCTTGAGCGTTTCAATGAGCACTGTTTTCACTGTGAATAATTCTTACTGAAAGAAGGGTCTTGCTTAGATCTAACTTGAATCTCCTTGATCTAAAATTAAAACCATGCTTGTCTATTTTATGATGAGGAGAAACATTCATGCTTCCTACTTATAATTTCAACTTGGCTCATAGAAGAAATGGCAACTACCTACACCCCATCAAAGAGTTTTGGGGAGGGATATTGAAGAGCTTGACATCCATTTGACTGCCTTTCACACATGATGAAGTGTCTCTACGATCTGTTTTGCCCAAATTCTTCATTTCCTGATGGACTAGAAGAAACCATGTTCTTTGCTGCTTCCTGTCCCCTGAGTGTGACAATGTGCAGTAAAACCTACTTGGTACTCCTCCCCTAAGAGTACTCTATGGACTGGAAATATTTAAAAAGAGAAGAAAAGAAAAAATGGTGGGCCAGGAGCCCTACTTTGGCCCCCAGTTGGAATTACATATCTCTAGCATTTTTCCTGCACTGGAGATTTTAAAAAGTGGGAGAGAAGATTTGTTGATCTGGCCATTTTACGAAATATTCCTGTTGGTCCCCATAAGCTAGGTCTGCATTGAGTGCATCCATCAGAGGTTGAAGAAGGTAGATGTCGCAGGCTCCAACATCGAACATCGATATATTCTTGGAGAGATTATTGTTTTTATAATTATTCTATGTGCAAAGTAAGGCTGTCTGTAGTAGTTAGCACTCAACAAAATATTGACTGTGCACCCATGGTGTAAGGCACTTTGTGAGATCCTAAAGAGAACAAGCCTGGCTGGGCATGGTGGCTCACGCCTGTAATCCCAGCACTTTGGGAGGCCAAGGCGGGAGGATCATCTGAGGTCAGGAGTTTGAGACCAGCCTGGCCAACATGGTGAAACCCTGTCTTACTAAAAACAAAAAAAAATTAGCCAGACGTGGTGGCAGGCACCTATAATACCAACTAATCTGGAAACTGAGGCAGGAAAATCGTTTGAACCTGGGAGGCGGAGGTTGCAGTGAGCCGAGATTGTGCCACTGCATTCCAGCCTGGGCGACAAGGCAACAAGAAGAAAACTCCATCTCAAAAAAACAAACAAACAAAAAAACAAGCCCTGGTCTCTAGCCCCAAGATGTATCTCCGCTGATTCAAGCAACTTTACTATTTTCCTTAGGCATTAGTTTATAAGATATTTATAATTTGATAGCTTCCCTTGTGGATATTTCTAGTTTCTAAAACATGATTCTGAGCGTGCACAGAGAATTCTGCTAGGGTCTCATCAAAATGAAATACGACTTCCTGATCTTGCAGAGTCAAAACTTTCCGGTTGTGTTAAACTTTAAAAATAGCTTCTTTCTCTAAACAACAGGCCCCTCTTTGGCTCTTAGTATAGCATCTGTGAGTAGATAATGCTCTCCGCCATTCTCACACTTCTAGAGCCATCCAGCTGGGAGCTGCTCTCCCTGACTCAAACACAGATGGGTCGTGCATCTTACCACTTGAGCCATCTATTTTGCTATTTAGTTAAAGAACAGCACGTAGGTCCAGGGCAGAGCTTTTGAAGAAGTTAGATTAAATGTTACTGGCTGGTTCACATTGTAGTGCTTTACAGAATCTGGGGTATTACAATGTCTCCAGGGTTTATTTTTTTTCAATTTTTGGCAAAATGGCTTGAAGTTATATTGATAACACATTACAATACTACTCTGTCCCAGCTCCCTAAAGCGTTTTTCTGTTAATTTGGTTTTCTACTTCTTGTATTAGTTCATCAGTGAGTAGTAGTCTCTCGGGCTGAATATAATAAAGTGTTCAAGGTGAATGTAGAAAAATTACTTTTCTGTCTCAATAGGAACTGACAGCCCCTCGAAAATCTATCAAGGAACTCATAAATAAGATCCATGTTTTAAAATTTGAAACAGAACATATACCATTCACATAGTATTTAAATTAATAAAAGAATACAGGCTGGGCACAGTGGCTCACACCTGTATTCCCAGCACTTCAGGAGGCCGAGGTAGGCAGATTGCTTGAACCCAGCAGTTAAGACCAGCCTGGGCAACATGGCAAGATCCTATCTCTACAGAAAATACAAAAATTAGTCGGGCATGGTGGCACACACCTGTAGTTCCAGCTACTCAGGACGCTGAAGTGAGAGGATCACCTGAGCTTGGGGAGGTTGAGGCTGCAGTAAGCTGTTAATTGCACCACTGCACTCCAGCCTGGGTGACAGAGTGAGACTCTGTCTTAAAAAAAAAGAGAGAGAGAGAGAGAAAAAAAAAAAGAGGGATAGTATATTTGATTTCATAAAAACAACCAATAGTCTGGGTTTGGCAGCTCATGCCTATAATCCCAGTGGTTTGGGAGGCCAGGCAGAAGGCTCACTTGAGGCCAACAGTTCGAGGTTACAGGGAGCTGGGATCATGCCACTGCATGCAAGCCTAAGTGACAGAGCGAGACCCTATCTCTAAATTTAAAAAAAATAATAATCAAAGTGTAGGCATTCATTCTATATTACGGACTATTTAAAAGACCCAGAGAGTGGAAGATAGAAAAGGATAAATTATGGGGAAGACCAGGTGGTAAAAGAGATACAGAGAAATCCACACGAAGACAGGGAAAAGAGAGAAAGATAAGCTCAGATAAGCCAGGAACATAAAGCATAATAGCCCCAAACTATGGGGTTTTAATTTGTTGCTACTAAACAATGAAACAGTTGCACAACTAGAGCATAAGTGAAGAAATTATCCTTGGGGATGTCATGCTAAAAATAGATAGTTGAGAAGGAACCTGAGGGCCAATGTTCTCCCACTCCTGATTTAAAGGAAGAAATATTAGAAAACAGAACAACTGAGTGTGCATTATTTAGGGATGAGGATCATTTTAGAGAGGAGTATCAAATAGGAGTTTGAAAGGGAAAAGAGTTAAGTCACAAGAAAAAAGGGTGTTCCTTTAAGCTGGTTTCTATACACCATATAATCAGCCTTTCCTATGAATCTGAAGATACACAATCTAAATGTGGCAGAAAATCCTTCAGTGAAAACACAACAGTGATTCGAGCTAATCCAGAGTCCTCCCCCACCCCACCAGTGAGCCTCCCCATGTCACCCTGGTTCCCTGATAGAGTGACTCCTGGAACCCCAGGCTCTCCTTTTGTATACATCAGTGTGGCTATGGTAAGATGAGATACAGGAGGTGCTGGAGCCAATTCACACTGACTTGTGAGAACCATGTATTAGTTCATTTTCATGCTGCCAATAAAGACATTCCCGAGACTGGGCAATTTACAAAAGAAAGAAGTTTGATTGGACTTACAGTTCCACATGGCTGGGGAAGCCTCATAATCATGGCAGAAGGCAAGAAGGAGCAAGACCCATCTTACGTGGATGGCAGCAAGCAAAGAGAGAATACGGAAGACACAAAAGCAGAAACCCCAGATAAAACCATCGGATCTCGTAGACTTATTCACTACCATGAGGACAGTATGGGGGAAACCACCACCATGATTCAATTATCTCCCACCAGGTCCCTTCCACAACATATAGGAATTATGGAACTACAGTTCAAGATGAGATTTGGGTGGGGACACAGCCAAACCATATCAAACCAATTATTAAATGTACCAGAATTTGGAGAACTAGCTGTTAAACCACCATTATTAAAAATTAAATTGGGCCAGGCACAGTGGCTCATGCCTGTAATCTCAGCACTTTGGGAGGCCACGGTGAGTGGATCGCTTTAAGCTCAGTAGTTCGAGAGCAGCCTGGTCAACATGGCCAAACCCTGTCTCTACAAAAAAACACAAAAATTAGCTGGGCATGGTGGCACACACCTGTGGTCCTAGCTACTCAAGAGACAGAGGCTGGACAATTTCTTGAACCTAAGAGGTGGAGGTTGCAGTGAGCCAAGATTGTGTCACTGCACTTCAGCCTTGGCAACAAAGTGAGACCCTGTCTCAAAAAAATTAAAAAATAAAAGAAAAAAGAAAAAAAAAAGAAATTGCATAAACGTACAATTAAGTAAATCATATTAATAGCAAAGGTAATAAATATTCAGAATTCATCATTTCCTAGTTATTTTCCTACCTTTGACTACTACCAATGCTCTCGGTAGTTATTTACTGAGTAAATAGTAGTTCTTTACATTTATTCTGTGGGTTCAGCGGAAATACTATACAATGATGACTTCCCATCTCCATATGAAGTGACATGATATTGGTAGCTTGAAATTAACCACAGTGGGAGTATTTACACCACAGAAATCAGCAAATGCTACACATCAGTGGTTTTTTTCCCCCTACCCCACTTTTTTCATTTTACAGACTGGGTCTTTCTCTGTCCCCCAAGCTGGAGTGCAGTGGTGCAATCATAGTTTACTGCAGCCCCAAACTTCTAGGCTCAAGCAATCCTCCTGCCTCAGCCTCCCAAGTAGCTGAGGCTACAGGCGCTTGCCACCATGCCCAGCTAATTTTTTGTAATGATGAGGTCTCGCTATGTAGTGCTTTTTAATTTCTGAGAGAACTAGAGGTTAAACATTTACCAACACACCACCAAATGGAGGGGAGAAGCAACTGCCATTGCTTTTACTGCAAATGTAAAAGTTGCTGTTTTGTATGAAGATAGGAAAATGGAGAACAAAGAGGGAAAGATGGGATTTACCAGTGTCCCAGGTGTGCATTAATTATTTTTCCACCATTCATTGCATCATGTTTGCTACCAACCCTATTGGCCAAAACAAGTCACATGGCCAGCCCAGAGTGAACACAGGCAGTCATGAACACCTTGGGACCATTCTTGAAGTCAATACATTGCCCAAAAAACCAGAAATACTAACATCTTGATGTTTCTTTTATAGCATTTCTCCAATATCCTCTCTTCTGTTGAATAGAACAGCTGTGAACTTTGAAAAGGAAGAATAAAAATCAATGTGGTGTGTACATGTGCATGTGAGCACACGTGTGTGTGTGTGTGTGTGTGTGCGTGTGTGTTAGGGAGAGATGATTTCTAATAAGGAAACTACACAGAATGCTAATTTAAAATGGGCACAACAGAATAGGCACATCTTGCCAGCTACGTATCTCATGCATTCCTCCTGGGCACCTACTATGCTATCCCTCCGTTTTTCTCCTTTCTTAATTATTCAACATTTAATTATGTCTCCGTAGAGTTACAGGTGACCAATAGATAGTTAGGTAGGATAGATAGATAGATCGATGGATGGATAGCTAGACAGATAATTGTCCTGACATATAAAATATTTTCACTCAGTTTATTCAGATATAGTCTAAGATCTTAGGAAGTATTTGACTCTTGTGGGGTTTTTTTTTGTTTTTTGTTTTAATTTTTTAAGACAGTTCACTCTGTCACGCAGGCTGGAGTGCAGTGGTGCAATCATGGCTCACTGCAGCCTTGAACTCCTGAGCTCAAGCGATATTCCCACCTCAGCCTCCCATGTAGCTGGGACCACAAGTGTGCACCACCATGCCCAGCAAATTTTTGTATTTTTTATAGAGATGGTGTTTCACCACATTGCCCAGGCTGGTCTAGAACTCCTGGGTTCAAGAGATCTGCCAGCATCAACCTCCCAAAGTGCTGGGATTACAGAAAGGAGCCATCACTCCCAGCCCCTCTTTCTTAAAGACTAAAAACTTAAAAGCTGTAGACCCAGTAAGTCACGTATCTATGTACCTCATGAGCGTTGGGCCCAAGAGAAAGTAACTACCTGCCCATGTGATATATTTTGAAGGGTATTAGGAAAACCCCCTTACTGCCCAAATACTCGTTCATTTCCCCAAAGCACAAGATGCATGCTTAAGAAAACTTCAAGTGAAACTTTTATCAAAGAGTTTTACAGCTATATATGTATATACACACGTATATAATGCTATATGTATGTGTGTTTATATATGTATATATACATACGCATATACAAATACATATCTTGGCTGAATTCAGACCCAACAAAATGATGCATGAAATATGCACTTGGGTTGGGGCAAAAAAGGTGAGTATCAGAAGCACAGAGAAAAAAACATTGAAAAGGGATGTAAAAAGATTTTTTTAATATAACCTTTCCTTATTGTAAAATTTAGCTGAAGTTAATTTACAAGTTAGCTGATAGTCTGTTGGCTGATAGTGATTTTCCTGGGGTGCACGTTGATGCCTGTGATATCCCCCATGTACCACGTAGGTGATGTCATTAATCATGGCCACCAAAAATCACACTTGGTTCTCAAGAGGCTGTAATTTTGTCTAGTTGTGTTTTAGAGCATTGAAGGAAGATCTGGTGTTCATCCCGCTGTGGGTGAAAGTGCTGAATTAGCAGCTGCTAATTCAGGATATTCAGGATTATTATTTATTTCTAGCATTGCCTTTTTGCCACCACTCCAATGGCCCTTTCAAAATAAAAATAACAACTTGGGAACTTTGTTAAGTTTTCTCCTTTTTCAAATCTTTACTTTGGGAGGCCGAGGCAGGAAGATCGCTGAGCTCAGCAGTTTCAGATCAGCCTGGGCAAAACAGTGAGACCCCATCTCTACAAAATAAAAATCAGCCATGCGTGGTGACAGGCGCCTATTATCCCAGCTACTTGAGGGACTGAAATGGGAGGATCACTTGTGCCCAGGAGTTTGAAGCTGCAGTGAGCCATGTTCGCATCACTGCACACCGTCCTGGGCAACAGAGAAAGACTCTGTCTCAAAAAATAAATAAAATAAAAACTTTAGATTATCGAATAATCTTGTGATTTCTCAAAAGGTGAAGTTAGTGGCCCTATCCTAACTTTAGCCCATTTTCCTGATATCTATCTTTTAAAAGGCGTACCCCTTTCCATAAACTAATATCACTTCTTGCCTTACCATAGAAGAGAATGTAAATTCAGGTTTCTAGTGCAAAACACCTTTATTTTTCAAGACTGAAGCTAAAAAGTCCTTCCCTTAATAATGTCATCTGTATCTTTCCATTTTCTAATAAGCAAGAGAAAACAATTTTCTGGGTCTTTTTTTTTTCTTGCATTTATTCTGAGTTAAAACTTATTTTATCTTTGAACTACTCATGAAGAAAAAGGCTGCTTAAGTCAAAAATGAGCAAAAATCCAAGGACATTTATGTGGCAGTATCTAAGATAAGAGTTTTCAGCAAGTTTATGAAAATCCACTTGCTTACAATTAATGTAAAAATATAAATACATAGCTGATGGGAATGTAAAATGATACAGCGTCTTCAGAAAACAATTTGGCAGTTTCTTCAAAATATATACAGACACTTACTATATGATCCAGCAATTGCACTGCTAGATATCAATCCAAAAGGAATGTAAACATATGTCTGTCCAAAGACTTGCACACATAGCAGCATTATCAAAATAAAAAATTACAACCAATCCAAAAGTCCATCAGCTGGTATATTAAGCCATTCTTGCATTACTATAAAGAAATACTTGAGACTGGGTAATTTATAAAGAAAAGAGGTTTAATTGGCTCATGGTTCTGCAAGCTGGACAAGCATGGCACCAACACCACTTAGCTTCTGGGGAGGCCTCAGGGAGCTTTTACTCATGTTGGAACGTGAAGCGGGAGCAGGCAGTTCACTTGGTGAAAGCAAAAGCAAGAGAAAGACAGTGAGGGAGGAGGCGTCACCCACTTTTAAAGGCCCAGATCTCACAAGAACTCACTGCCATGAGAACAGAACCAAGAGGATTATGCTAAACCATTCATGAGCGATCCACTCCCACTATCCAATCACCCCCGACCAGGCCCCACCTCCAACACAGGGGATTACATTTCAGTCTGAGATTTGGGCAGGGACAAATATCCACACCATATCAGCTGGTGAATGGATGAACAAATGGTGATATATCCATACAATGAGCATTATTCGGCAATAAAATGGGGAGAAATGCTGATACATCCAACAACATAAATGAACCTCAAAAGCATTATGCCAAGCGAAAGGGCCAGATACATAAGATCACATATCGTATAATTCCACCTTTATGAAATGTCTAGAAAGGCAAAAACTATAGAGACAGAATGCAGATCAGTAGCTGCCTAGTGTTAGAGCTGGGAGTGAAAACCGTCAGCAAATGGGCATGAGAGAAGCTTATGGATGACAGCAGTGGTCTAAAACTAAATTGTGGTGATGGCTGCAAAGTTTATGAATTTACTAAAGCTTTTCCAGCAGCATAATGAAAGTGGGTGATCTGTATGCTACGTAAATTATGCCTCAATAAAGCTGTTTTTCAAAAGGGCATACATAGCATTCTACCATTAGTAAGTAGAAGGAAAAATAAGAAAACACATCAATATCTCTGCCTTTACAAAAAGAAGCACAAAAGGAAAGATAAACAAGAAAACCACAAAGTTGGCAATGTATAAAGGGAATGTGGCACAAGAACTGGGGAGGAATTGGCACTTGTACAAGTAGACTTTTCTGTACAGTTTTTCTTTTGGAAACATGACAACTTTCTACATAGTCAAAAAAATAATTAAGTTAGTAAGAATGAGTTGAAGAAAATAAAATGAAGAGCAAACTGAAATCAACCCAATTAGATGACTAGTATAACCACTCAGATGGAAAGTAGAAAACGAACTAATTCTAGCAGCATATAAATACAATATTTCACTAATTTTAGCAGTGTATAAATACAATATTTGACCACCCTCCATTCATGATGGGATAATTGGGCAGAGAGGACATCAGAATTCCTGAACTTTTCTCAGAGGTCCGTTTTGTGTAGTGGAAAGCATGAAGCAATTCTGAAACTATTTTAGCTGTGTTATACAATTGAGTAAATACATAAATACGTCGTTTTGGGGATCTAGAGTTTTTCGCTGCAAAAAAAAAAAAAAACCCTGCGAGGATAGATAGAAATTAAAATTATTGGCCAGGTGCGGTGGCTCACGCCTGTAATCCCAGCACTTTGGGAGGCCAAGGTGGGTGGATCACAGGGTCAGGAGATCGAGACCATCCTGGCTAACACCGTGAAACCCTGTCTCTACTAAAAATACAAAAAATTAGCCAAGCGTGGTGGTGAGCGCCTGTAGTCCCAGCTACTCGGGAGGCTGAGGCAGGAGAACAGTGTGAACCCGGGAGGCAGAGCTTGCAGTGAGCCGAGATCAAGCCACTGCACACTCCAGCCTGAGTGACAGAGCAAGACTCCGTCTCAAAAAAAAAAAGAAAATTATTACTGTGAACTCATGAATTCTAAAATATGTATATGTTCACATGTATATGTATTTATGTATCTGCATATATGTCTGTGGGTATATAAATTTGTAGGTAAGAAGTATAAATATCCTTTGACTTTTTAGATCACTCATCTGAAAGGTGCAAGAAGCAAAGATTCCCCAGTAGCAATGAGCATGCCGCACATCCAGAGCTTGCTCTCTGATGCCTTCTTCCATTAAAAGGAACCAAGACACAATATAGAAATGGTTGAATTCAGGGCTGGGGCAGGTAGCTACAAGAAAAGCTTGGATGATCTCTTTATACCAGATATTAAGGAAATGCTCAAAATGATGGAGGAATGTCATATATCACAAGAACACAGGAGCCAGCTTGGAGGAGCTTCACTAGTCAAATCCAGGGCAATTTGAACACCAAAATCTTGAAGTACAGTAGTGAATTATAAGTTTGAAAAAATAGTTTTCCATGAGTCCATAGCTATGATAAATACATCAGTAACTAGAGATTAGGGATGCATCCATGTAAGTTCATCAGTTATGACCAGTGTACCACTCTGGTGAGAGATGTTGATAACAGGGGAGGCTGTGCATGTGGGGAGCAGGAGGTACACAGAAAAGCTCTACATTCTGCTCAGTTTTGCTGTGAACTTGGAACTGATGTAAAAAAAAAAAAAACTCTATTTTAAATGGCCCTGCATATATTGAGATATCAGCTGTAAGCTGTCTTTCTCACTATCTTTGGTTTTCAGAGTAGGATGTAGCTCAATATTATCTCCTATGTACTTATTTTCCTCCACATACATCAAACTTTTTGAAACCGGCTTGAAATCTTTTATCTATTGAGAACATGTTTGTGCATTTCCTTTTCTAAGGTTAATTATTCCCTCAGTTCTAGCTTTTTTCTTTTTTTATTAATTAATAAACTTTATTTTTATTTTTGGGTTCACAGCAAAATCTGAGCAGAGAGTACAGGCAGTTCCCATATCCACTCCACTAATTGTGTCCCAAGTGTCATTTAAACTCTGCTTAACTTTTCTGCTGTTCATCTGTTGCTTTTGTTAGGACATTTTCTTTTAGCCTCTCTTCCATTTTACTAATCACACTTTCCTGGACTCCTCTTGTTAATTTCTTATAATCCTCATGTCAGTTCTAAATATAAAAGAAGAATGGCTTTTATAAGAAAAAGATAGAAGAGCAGCTTTACAACATCTGAGTAGAAAAATTATTGTTTTAATGCAATAAAATTCTAAATACAAAGTAAAAAGAATAACTTGATCATAATAAAGAATGTGAAACGCTACTACTCATAAAATATATCATTAAAGAAGGAATTGAGAAACCCACAAACTAAGAACTGTTTGCATTATATATGTCCCATAAAGCACAGAGCCAGAATATAAAACAAATTCCTACCACTTAAAAAGAAAAACTCTGAAAACCCATTAGAAAAGTGAGTGAAAAACTTGAATAGACACTACACAAAAAAGAATATCCAAATGATCAATAGAAATATAAAAAGATGTTTAACTTCTTCATCTTCAGGAAAATGCTAATTTAAATCATGATGAGATACCATTCTACACAGACCAGTTCAGCTAAAATGAAAAAGAGCAATATCAAGTCCTGGCAAGTCCATGGGGCAACCAGATCATTCATGTACACGTGGTGGAGTTTAAACGAAATCACACTGGGAAACTGTGTGGCAGCATCTACTGAAGCTGTATATGTAGCTACTCTGTTCCCCTTCACACAAACATCTATAGCAGATAGGTTCTCAAATGTTCTTAGTTAGTCCCAGGAGTCATAGGAGTTCTGTGCAGGAAACTACCCAAATGTCCATCAACAAGAAAATGGATAAACACCGTGGTATCTGCACCCAGTGGAACACTAAACAGCAACAGAAATACCCAAACCAGAACCCACACAACAATGAGGAAACTCACAGGCCTAATGGCAAGCTATACCCCAGGGAGTCCATATTCATGATTCCATTTACATAAAATATAAAATGAATTTTATAATTCATCTTATAAAATTGTCAAAATGAATGAATCTGTGGTGCTATTAAACAGTGGGTGCTCTCTTGAGAGCTGGATGGCAGCAAAAAGTACTTCTGATATGTGGCTAATATTCTGTGTGTTGATTTCAGTGCTGGGCACATGGGTGTGTTCAGTTTGTGAAAGTTCTTGGAGATTAACATGTATAATTTTTTGCATTTTCTGTATGTATGTGTAACTTTAGTAACAACTTGGGGAAAAAGAATGAAGCAAAAATATACAATCTGACATTCAAAATTCAGCAACAATTATCAGTAAGCATATACGATGATAAGAAAAATATGCTGTGATATTTTTGCTAAAAATTCATATTTCATTAGCCAGCCATCATGGCGGGTGCCTGTAATCCCAGCGACTCGTGAGGCTGGAGCAGGAGAATTGCTTGAACCTGGGAAGTGGAGGCTGCAGTGAGCTGAGATTGTGCCACATCACTCCAGCCTGGGCAATGGAGTGAGACTACATTTAAAAAAAAAAAAAAAAAAAAAAAAACTATATTCAGTGTGTATTTTGTGTGTGTCTAGAAAACCTCAAATGACTGCATACAAAAAATTATTTAAAATTGGAAGGAAATAATGAAGAGGTAAAAGACAAGTTAAAAATATGATTGTTGCATTTTACTTTGCTTACTTGTATTTTATAGACTATATTCATATACAGGAAAATGAGTGAACAAAATTTGGCAAAAAAAAAATCTATGCACTGTACTAACAAAAGCATATCTCAAGTTAGTAAAACCAGATACTTCATGAAATTGTTAAGTTGATTTCCAAAATCGTCACTCTTCAGGTTGCTATTAAATATTCTGAATGATTTTTAAATATTACTTGATTTTCATATTTAAATGTAACTTAAGTGATATTTTAAAAATAAAACATGAAGATTTATTTTTAAAAAAACAAATTAACATCACCAATGAGGGGCAAATGGGTAGTATGTGCCTGCAATTGTGAGGCAGAAACTCACGTAGTATTCTGGCCAAGAATGGATAACCTAAACGCAACCATGAAGAAACTTCAGACAAGCAAAAAATGGATGTTTTAGTTAAAAGTTGTTGGAGGGCCAGACTCCATTTTTCAAACATGTCAACGTCATTTTGGAAAGAAAAATAAAGAAAAAGTTCCAGATTAAAGGAGACTAAGGAGACATGACACTTAAATTCAATCCCTGAACAGAGGCTAGATCCTGTACATGAGAGAAGAAAATGCTAAAACATTTCATTGGGTCAATCAGTAAAATTGGAATACCAGTGGCAGATTAGATAAAAGTATTGTGTCAATATTAAGTTTACTAATCAGATAACACAGAAAAAAATGAATAAATTCATAGACATATACAACCTACAAGACTATGAAGAAACAGAAAATGTGAGCAGATTAACAACATGTAAGGAGATTGAATCAGTAGTTAAGTTTCCCATCAAAGAAAAGCACTGCTGAATTCTACCAAACATTTAAAGAACTCATAGCAATCCTTAAGCTCTTCCAAAAAAAATTAAAGAGGAGGGAAATATTGATGAAAGAAATTAAAGACACAAATAAATGGAAAAGCATCTCATGTTCATGGACTGGAAGAACTGAAATTTGTAAGGTGTCCATATCCAAAGTGATCTACGTGTTCCATGTAATCCCTATCAAAATTCCAATAAGATTTTTCACAAAAATAGGAAAAAAAATCTTTAAATGTTACGTATCACAAAAAATATCAATTAGCTAAAGCATTTTGAGCAAAAAGAACAAAGCAGGAGGCATCACAGTCACTGATTTGAGAATATACTACAAAGCTATAGTAATAAAAACAGCATGGTAGTGGTATAAAAACAGACATATAATCTAATGGGACAGAATAAAATCCCAGAAATAAATCCATGCATTTATAGTCTATGTACTTTAAAAAAAAATACTAAGGACTTACAATGGGGAAAAGATAGTCTTTCTAATAAACAATGCTGGAAAAACTGGATATCCACATGCAGAAGATTGAAATTAGACCCTTGTCTCACACCATATGCAAAAATCAACTCAAAATAGACTAAAGACTTAAATATAAAACCTACAATTGTAAAACTAGAAGAACACATAGGGGAATAGCTTCATGACGTTGGTCTAGGCAATAATTATTTTCATATGAGCACAAACACATAGGCAGCAAAAGTAAAAATAGACAAATAGGACTGCATTAAACTAAAAACCTCTGCATAGCAAAGAAAACAACTAGCAGAGTGAAGAGAAACCTACAGAATGGGAGAATATATTTGCAAATCATAATCAGCCTCCAAAACATGTGAGAAACTCAAATAACTCAAAAGTAAAAAGACAAATAACCTGAATTTAAAAATTGCAAAGGACCTGAATAGACATTTCTCAAGAGAAGACATACAAATAACTAACTAGGTATGTGAAAAAGAAATGCTCAGCCAGGGCACGGGGGCTCCTGCCTGTAATCCCAGCACTTTGTGAGGCCGAGGCAGGTGGATTGCCTGAGATCAGAATTCGAGACTGGGCTGGCCAACATAGTGAAACCCTGTCTCTACTAAAAATACAAAAATTAACCAGGCATGGTGGTGGGCACCTGTGATCCTGGCTACTTGGGAGGCTGAGGCAGGAAAATCGCTTGAGCCCAGGAGGTGGAGGTTGCAGTGAGCCAAGATTGCACCACTGCACTCCAGCCTGGGCGACAGAGTGAGACTCTGTCTCAAAGGAAAAAAAAGGCTCAACATCTCTAATCATCAGGGAAATGCAAATTGAAACCCCAATGAGATATTACCTCACACCCGTTAGGATGGCTATTACCTGAGAGATAAAAGATAACAAGCATTGGCAAGAATGTAGAAGAGAGGGAAGACTTGCACACTGTTGGCAGGACTATAAATTAGTACATCAATTGTGGAAAATAGTATAAATGTTCCTCAGAAAACTAAAAATAGAACTGTCATATGATCCGACAATCCCACTTCTGGGTATATAGCCAAAGAAAATGAAATGAGTGTATTGAAGAGATATCTGCAGTCTTATGTTCACTGCAGCGTTATTCACAATAGCCAAGATATTGAATCAATCCAAGTGTTCAGAAAATGTGGTGTATATGCACGACAGAATACCATTCAACCTTTAAAAACACAGACATCTTATCATTTGTGACAACATGGATGAACGTGGAGGACGTTATCTTAAGTGAACTAAACCAGGCACAGAAAGACAAACTGATGACTTCATTTATATGTAGAATATTTGTAAAAAGTCAAACTCATAGAAACAAAGAGTTAAATGATGGTTACCAGAGACTGTGG
The DNA here is from genome assembly GCF_000951035.1 of Colobus angolensis palliatus. Lineage (NCBI taxonomy): Eukaryota > Metazoa > Chordata > Mammalia > Primates > Cercopithecidae > Colobus > Colobus angolensis. The sequence continues at coordinate 3,865,886 of NW_012119932.1, forward strand.
GTGTGGTAATTGGGAAGATGTTGGTCAAAAGAACAAAATTTCAGCTAAACAGGAGGAATGAGTTCAAGAGATCTATTGAACATCAAGACTATAGTTTCAAACAATGTATCGTATACTTGAAAATTGTTAAGAGATTTTAAGTATTCTCACCACAAAAAAGTATGTGAGGTAATGCGTATGCAAAATGACTTTATTTCGCCATTCCACAAAGTATATACGCATATCAAAACATTATGTTGTACCCCATAATATATGTATAATTTTTACTTGTCAATTAAAAAAAAGAAAAAGTGGTTGGGCGCGGTGGCTCACGCCTGTAATCCCAACATTTTCGGAGGCCGAGGTGGGTGGATCATATGAGGTAGGGAGTTCGAGACCAGCCTGATCAACGTGGAGAAACCCTGTCTCTACTAAAACTACAAAATTAGTCTGGCATGGTGGTGCATGCCTGTAATCCCAACTGCTTGGGAGGCTGAGGCAGGAGAATTGCTTGACCCAGGGAGGTTGCAGTGAGCCAAGATTGCACCATTGCACTCCAGCCTGGACAACAAGAACAAAACTTCCTCTCTAAAAAAAAAGAAAAGAAAAGAAAAGAAAAAGTAGCTAAATGTACTGTATTTGTTAAATGTACTATGGTTATAAAGGAGAATCCCCATTTTTAGGAAATATGCTGAGTATTTTTCCCTCAAATGGTTCATAAATATATATATACATATATCTAGTTTACACATAAATACATATGCAGATATAGATGATGTATTCTTAATGTATATATAAAAAGAGACTGAGAATAGTAAAGCAAATGGGGTAAAATATTAACAATGTGTGAATCTGAGTAAACTCCTGCAAATTTTTTATGTTTGAAATAATTTTCCAAACTTTAAAAACTGGAGTTTAAAAATTCTAAAAGTTATCTTTCACTCCCATCTCCTCTTCCAAGGAGTAAGCCAATATTAACAGTTTTATATGTGTATTTCTAGATCCATGTCTATGTTTTTTATTGTGGTAAAATATATATAACATAAAATCTACTATTTTTAAGTGCACAGTTTAGTGCATTAAATACAAAAATCTGGAGCTCTTCTTGAATTCGTGTGTCATCCTTGATCAGGGGCCAAGTCAATTTTGTCTGTATTATTCCAATTTTAGTATATGTGCTGCTGAAGCAAGTACTCCATGCATTTTTAAACATACATGTTCCAATATTATAAATGTAACCATATTGTACCAAAAAAGAAAATGAAAATGAAAGATGTTCCTAGTAAAATGAGAACAACTATGTCATCACCAGCAAAACTGCAGAAATGTTAAAGGAATCTCTTCAGGCAGAAAGAAAACAACTGATGAAAATTTTAATTCACACAATGTAATAAAGAATACTGGAAATGGCAAATATAAAAACATTTTTTTTCCTACTTAATCTCTTTAAAAGATATTTGACTATTTAAAGCAAACATAACAAAGTCTGTGGAGTTCATTATCTACATAGAAGTAAAATATATTACAACTATGACACAGGACAGGAGGAGCAGAATGAAAGTATGCTGTTGTAAGTTTCTTACATGTCATGTGAAATGATACAATGTTATCTGAAAGTAGACTGTGATTAGTTAAATATTGTAAACCCTAGAGCATCTACTAAAAAGAAACCATACAAAAGAAGTGTTGCTAGTAAGCCGATAGTGGAGAGAAAGTAGAATCTAAAAGGTATTTGATTAATACAAATGAATAAAGGAACAAAGGAAAAAGAAAACATAAAATAGATGGGACAAAGGGAAAACAAATATCAATATGGTAAATTAAAACCCAACTATATCAATAATTCTATTGAATGTGAATGGTGTGTAGACACTCCATTAAAAGACTGTCAGATTGGATGAAAAACAAGACCTAACTGTATGTATATTGTCAATAAGAAAATGACTTTAAATATAAAGACATGGACAGGTTAAAAAAAGAATAACAAAACATTCCCGAAAATGTTACAAAAAAGTAAAAACATGTCATGCAAGCATTAAGCAAAAGTAAGAAAACTGGCTATATTAATATACAAAGTAGATTTCGTATTAGGGGATCGTAATGGGAAACGGATCAGAAAACACAACAATGCTCACAGAGCTTCAAAATATATGAAGCAAAAACTGATAGTAAAAGAATAGACACAATTACAGTTATGAACTTCAACACTGCTCTCTCAATAATTGTTAGAATATGTGGGAAGAAAACCAGTAAGGATGCACGAAACTTGAACAACACTACTAACTACTTAAATTCATTGGCATTTATAAAACACTCACCCAACAACTGCAGAATAAACATTCTTTTCAAGTGAACATGGAGAATTTATCAAGATAGACCATATTGGGTCCATAAAACAAGTCTCAATACAATTTAAAGGGTTAATTTCTAAAATATATTCTCTGACAATAAAAAAAATCACAAGTGAAAGAAGAAAATATTTTGAATGGCATGAAAATGAAAGCATATTCCCACACATATAAAAAGTTTGGGAATCATTTAAAGCAGTGCTAAAAAGGAAATTTATAACTTTTTTTTTTTTTTTTGAGACAGAGTCTCACTCTGTCACACAGGCTGGAGTGCAGTGACACAGTCTTGGCTCACTGCAACCTCCACCTCCCAGATTCAAGCAATTCTCCTGTCTCAGCCGCCTGAGTAGCTGGGACTACAGGCACACGCCACCACACCCGGCTAATTTTTGTATTTTCAGTACAGACAGGTTTTCACCACGTTGGCCAGGCTGCTTTTGAACTCCTGATCTCAGGTGATCCAATCACCTTGACCTCCCAAAGTGCTGGGATTACAGACATGAGCCACCGCACTCGGCCGGAAATTTATAACTTTATTTACTTATGTTGGAAAGTAGAAAACTTTATAACTAAATGTCTACGTTTCCACCTTAAGAAAATAGAAAAGAACAATTTAACCCAAAGTAAGTGGAAGGGAAGAAATAACCAGAAATCAAAAAATAATAAATGGACAAACAGTAGAGAAAATCAATGAAAACAAAAGCCAGTCTTTTAGAACAGAGCTGGTAAATCTTTAGCCAACTTAAACAAGAAAAATAGATAAAGAACACACAATTACAAGTACCCAGAATGAACAATTTCTATGCCCTACTAAAAGGATAATAAAGAAATGTTATGAATAAATTTAAAACAATAAATTCACCAAATTCGATAAAAATACATTCCTTGAAATATCAGAACAACTAAAACTCACTCAAAGAGAAATAATTTAAACATCCCTATTTATATTAAAGAAAGTGAAGTTGTAGTCATAAACCTTTCTACAAAGAAAACCCATAGATTCAGAGGCTTGACTGATGAATTCTACCAAATGTTTAAGAAAGGAATAAAACCAATCCTGCACAAAAGCAAAGAAAGAAGACTTTCCAGTTCATTTTATGTGGCTAGTTTTACCCTGATAACACTAGAAAAAGAAATTTAAAAGGTAGAAAACTACAGACCAACATTTCTTATGAACACAGACATAAAAATCCTTAACAGAATTTCAGTAAATGAAATCCAGCTACATATAATAAAATAATACATCATGAACAAGTGGGCTTTATGCTAGAAATGGAATATTGAGTCAACATGCAAAAATCAATAAATATAATTCATCATACTAGCAGACTAAAAAGGAGAAACCATATGATTCATATGGTTTCATCTTAAAAGGTGCAGAAAAACATTTGACAAATTTCAATACCCATCCATAATCTAAAACAAACAAACAAACAAAACCTTAGCAAACTAGAAATAGGAGAAAACTTTCTCAATGTGATAGAGGAAATCCACCAAAAACCTACAGCAAATGCCATAATTTAAAACAGAATTATTTTATCCTAAGATTGGGAAGAAGGCAAGCTGTTCCCTCTTGTCACTTCGATTCAATGCAAGTTTCCAGTTAATGTTATAAGGCAAGAAACCAAAATAAAAGTCCTATCTTTTAGAGACACAACAAAAAAAGAGAATTTCAGACCAATATCCCTGATGAAACTCGATGCAAAAATCCTCAATAAAATACTGGCAAACCAAATCTGCAGCACATCAAAAAGCTTATCCACCATGATCAAGTGGGCTTCATCCACCATGATCAAGTGGGATGCAAGGTTGGTTCAACATACATAAATCAATAAATGTAATCCAGGATATAAACAGAACCAAAGATAAAAACCATATGATTATCGCAATAGATGCAGCAAAGGCCTTTGACAAAATTCAACAGCCCTTCATGCTAAAAACTCTCAATAAATTCGGTGTTGATGGAATGGATCTCAAAATAATGAGAGCTATTTATCACAAACCCACAGCCAATATCATACTGAATGGGCAAAAACTGGAAGCATTCCCTTTGAAAACTGGCACAAGAC
>NW_012119932.1:3870811-3896694 GCF_000951035.1 Colobus angolensis palliatus
ATCGTGAAAATGGCCATACTGCCCAAGGTAATTTATAGATTCAATGCCATCCCCATTAAGCTACCAATAACTTTCTTCACAGAATTGGAAAAAAACTACTTTAAAGTTCATATGGAAACAAAAAAGAGCTCGCATTGCCAAGACAATCCTAAGCCAAAAGAGCAAAGCTGGAGGCATCACACTATCTGACTCCAAACTATACTACAAGGCTACAGTAACCAAAACAGCATGGTACTGGTACCAAAACAAAGATATACAAAAATGGAAGAGAACAGAGCCCTTAGAAATAACACCACACATCTACAATCATCTGATCTTTGACAAACCTGACAAAAACAAGAAAAGGGGAAAGGATTCCCTATTTAATAAATGGTGCTGGGAAAACTGACTAGTTATATGTAGAAAGCTGAAACTGGATCCCTTCCTTACACCTTATACAAAAATTAATTCAAGATGGATTAGAGACTTAAATGTTAGACCTAAAACCATAAAAACCCTAGAAGAAAACATAGGCAGTACCATTCAGGACATAGCCATGGGCAAGGACTTCATGTCTAAAACACCAAAAGCAATGGCAACAAAAGCCAAAATTGACAAATGGGATCTAATTAAACGAAAGAGCTTCTGTACAGCTAAAGAAACTACCATCAGAGTGAACAGGCAACCTACAGAATGGGAGAAAATTTTTGCAGTCTGCCAATCTGCTCATCTGACAAAAGGCTAATATCTAGAACCTACAAAGAACTCAAATAAATTTACAAGAAAAAAACAACCCCATCAAAAAGTGGGTGAAGGATATGAACAGACACTTCTCAAAAGAAGACATTCATACAGCCAACAGACACATGAAAAAATGCTCATCATCACTGGCCCTCAGAGAAATGCAAATCAAAACCACAATGAGATACCATCTCACACCAGTTAGAATGGCAATCATTAAAAAGTCAGGAAACAACAGGTGCTGGAGAGGATGTGGAGAAATAGGAACACTTTTACACTGTTGGTGGGACTGTAAACTAGTTCAACCATTGTGGGAGACAGTGTGGCGATTCCTCAAGGATCTAGAACTAGAAATACCATTTGACCCAGCCATCCCATTAGTGGGTATATACCCAAAGGATTATAAATCATGCTGCTGTAAAGACACATGCACACATATGTTTATTGCGGCACTATTCGCAGTAGCAAAAACTTGGAACCAACCCAAATGCCCATCAGCAACAGACTGGATTAAGAAAATGTGGCACATATACACCATGCAGCCATAAAAAGGATGAGTTCAGCTAGGCGAGGTGGCTCACGCTTGTAATCCCAGCACTTTGGGAGGCTCAGGAGGGCAGATCACAAGGTCAGGAGATTGAGGCCATCCTGGCTAACACAGTGAAACCCTGTCCCTACTAAAAATACAAAACTTAGCAAGGCGTGGTGGTCGTTGCCTGTAGTCCCAGCTACTCGTGAGGCTGAGGCAGGAGAATTGTGTGAACCCAGGAGGCGGAGCTTGCAGTGAGCCGAGATCGTGCCACTGGACTCCAGCCTGGGCAACAGGGCAAGACTCTGTCTCAAAAAAAAAAAAAAAAAAAAAAAGGACGAGTTCATGTCCTTTGTAGGGACATGGATGCAGCTGGAAACCATCATTCTCAGCAAACTATCGCAAGAACAGAAAACCAAACATCGCATGTTCTCACTCATAGGTGGGAATTGAACAATGAGAACACCTGGACACAGGAAGGGGAACAAAACAAACTGGGGCCTGTTGTGGGGTGTGGGGAGGGGGAAGGGATAGCATTAGGAGATATTCCTAATGTAAATGAAGAGTTAATGGTTGCAGAACACCAACATGACACATGTATACATATGTAACAAACCTGCACGTTGTACACATGTACCCTAGAACTTAAAGTACAATAATAAATAAATAATCCTATCTTTGGAAATATACATGTAAATCTGTCATTATGCACCGGCAACGTGGCTGTTGATACAGAAAATCCTAAGGAATCTACCAAAAAGTAACCACAGCTAACTAAGAAGCAAATTTAAACAAGGTCACAGGATACAAGGTCAACACACAGAAATCAATTATATTTCCATATGGTAGCAACAAACAATTGGAAATTTACATTTTAACGGTGTGTTTAAAATGGCATCACAAAATATGATTTATTTAGGTGTAAGCATAACAAAATAATGACGGTATATATAGTAACCAGATCAGCCTTTTCCTTTTCAGCAGTTTTCCGTTATCTGTAGCCAACTGCAATCCAAAAATATGAAGATATTTTGAAAGAGAGACCACATTCACACAACTTTTATTACAGTTTATTGTTATAATTCTTCTTTTATTATTAGTTACTGTTACTCTCTTACTATGCCAAATTTATAAATTAAACTTTATCATAGGTAAGTAGATATTAAACAAAAATAGGATATATAGGGGTCAGTACTCTCCATAGTTTGAGGCATAGCTGGAGTTACTAGAACGTGTCCTCTGCAGATAAGTGTAGGCAACTGCACAGAGAAAAGTCCAAGACTTTGCTGAGATAAATTAAAGAATATCTTAATAAATAGTGAGACATATATGTTCATAGTTCAGTTGATTTGGTATTGTTAAGATGCCAATTCTCCCTAAATTGTGAGTCAGTGCTATCCCAATCAAAATCAAGCTGAATTTTTTACATAGAAATTTATGTAGATTTGCAGGTGGGGCGTGGTTGCTCATGCCTATAATCCTAGCACTTTGGGAGGCCAAGGCAGGCAGATCACCTGAGGTCAGGAGTTCGAGACCAGCCTGGCCAACATGGTGAAACCTCCTAAAAATACAAAAATTAACCAGATATGGTGGCGCGCTCCTGTAACCCCAGCTACTCAGGAGACAGGCAGGAGAATCACTTGAACTCGGGAGGCAAAGGTTGCAGTGAGCCAAGATAGCACCACTGCACTCCAGCCTGGGTGATGGAGCAAGACTCTGTCTCAAAAAAAAAAAAAAAGAAAAAATACGTTTATGTAGAAATGCAGAATCCTAGAATAAGCAAAACAATTTTGAAAAAAAAAAAGAACAATCACTGGTCAATTTCAAGGCTTACTGTAAAGCTAAAATAAGACAGTGGGATGTTAGCATAAGCATAGACATATAGATCCATGAAACTGAGAGTTCAAAAATAGGCCCACACATAAATGGTCAATTGGTTTTCAGTTTTTAATAAAAGTACTAAGGTATCAAAAGGGAAATGGTGATTCTTTCTTTCTTTCTCTTTCTTTCCTTTTTCCTTTCTTTTTCTTTCTTCTTTCTTTCTCTCTCTCTTTCTTTTTTTTTAAACAGGGTCTTGCTCTGTTACCTAGGCTAGAGTTCAGTGACATGATCACAACTTCCTGTAGCCTCAACCCCTTGGACTCAGCCTCCTGAGTATGTGCTGCCATGCCCAGCTAATGTTTTAATCTTTTGTAAGGGGTCTCCCTATGTTGCCCAGGCTGGTCTCCAACTCCTGGCCTCAAGTGATCCACCTCAGCTTCCCAAAGTGCTGGGATTACAGACATGAGCCACCGTGCCCCAAAATGCCCTCAATCTTTGACACAAAATGTATTCTAGAAAAGTTGACACAAAATGTATTCTAGACCTAAATGAAAATCTAGAACCATAAAACTTCAGCAAAACAGGAGGGAAAACCTTTGTGATTAGGGCAAAGATTTCTTAGATGGGACAAAAAGTGTACAAACCATGCATAAAAAAATTAGCACATTGGAGATATCATCAAAATGTAAAACTTCTACTCTTCCACCTTATTTTGTTGTTGTTGTTGTTGTTGTTGTTTTCAAGACAGAGTCTCACTCTGTCACCCAGGCTGTCGTAGGGTGTCGCGATCTCAGCTCACTGCAACCTCCACCTCCCAGGTTCAAGCAACTCTCCTGCCTCAGCCTCCTGAGTAGCTAGGATTACAGGCACCCACCACCATGCCTGGCTAATTTTTGTATTTTTTTTTTAATTAGAGATGGGGTTTCACCATGTTGGCCAGGCTGGTCTTGAACTTCTGACCTCAAGGGATCAGCCCACCTTGGCCTCCCAAAGTGCTGGAATTACAGGTGTGAGCCACTGCACCCAGTCTCTTCCACTTTACATTAAGTGAAATAAGCCAGGCACAGAAACGCAAATACTATATGATCTCACTCATATGTGGAATCTAAAAAGTTATCATAGAAGTAGAGAGTAGAACAGTAAGCAGTTACCAAAGGATGGGGAGGGGTCGAGGAGAGAAGAGATGGGGAGAAGTTGGTTAAGGGATACAAAGGTACAGTTGGATAGGACGAATAAGTTCTGGTGGTCGATTGCGCAGCACAGTGACTCCAGTTAACAATAATGTATTTTATATTTCAAAATAACTAGAAGAGAGGTTTTTGAATGTTCTCATCACAATGAAATGATAACTGTTTAAGGTGATAGATATGCTGATTACCCTGATTTGATCATTACACAATGTATACACATATCAAAATACCACACCGTACCCCACAAATATGTATAATTACTGTGTGTACACAATACCCTATAAATATGTACAATTATTATGTATCAATCACAAATGTTAAAAAATTTTCTGTTCCTCAAAATCATCCAGGTGTGGTGGCTCACACCAGTATTCCTAGCACTTTGGGAGGCTGAGGTAGGCTGATCACCTGAGGTCAGGATTTCGAGACCAGCTTGACCGGGATGGCAAAACCCCATCTCTGTCAAAAATACAAAAATTAGCCGGGTATGTTGGCGCATGCTACATGTAATCCCAACTACTCAGAAGGCTGAGGCGTGAGAATTGCTTGAACCTGGGAGACAGAGGTTACAGCGAGCTGAGATCAGGCTACTGCGCTCCAGTCAGAGCAACAGAGCGAGACTCTGTCTAAACAAACAAAAAAATACAGTTAAGAAAGTAAAAAGGCAAAACACAGATTAGAAAAAAAACTTGCAAAATATATATCTAAAGGACTTATATCCAGAATTTGTAAAGAATATCAAGCTTCAATAATGAGGCACATTACTTGATTTTTTTAATTGATAAAAGACTTGAATAGACATTTCCCCAAAGAAGATATACTAATGGCAAGAAAAGCACATCTAAAAAACACTCAACATTATTAATCAGTAGGGAAATGCAAATAAGACCACAATGGGCTACCGTTACACACCCTCTACAATGGCTAAAATTGTTTGAATTGGCGATATCAAATGTTGACAAGGTTGTGAAGCACCTGGGACTCTCATACACTGCTAATAGGAATGCAAAATGGTCCAGCCACTTTGGAAAAGTGTGTCAGTTTCTTATGAAGTGAAATATATATTTACCATATCATTCTGCAATTCTATTCCTAGATATTAATGCAAGAGAAATGAAAATATATGTTCACTTGAAGACATAAATGTTCATAACAGCTTTCTTCATAATAATCCCAAACTGGAAGCTCATCAAAGGTCATCAGCAAGTGTATGGAAAAGCAAATTGTAGCACACCAGTTGGCAATGTAAAGGAACAAACTGATTCATGCAACAACATACCACAATACACCACAATACATTATATTTTGCTTGTTATTATTTTTACTTCCCCTCCCACCACACTTCTACCACCGTAAACTCCTTGAAATCAGAAATCATTTCCTCTTTTCCATCATATTTCCAGTGCCTAGCACAGGACATGATACATAGTGGGTACCCAGTAAATATTTGTTGCCCATGAAGTTCTTATTTACGCCAGGTCTGCCTGTATAGTCTCAGGCAATGGGTTCTTTTCTCATGCACTCTGTCTTGGGGAAGACAAGTAATTCATTTTACTATAAAAGTACACTAACTCAGGCTGGGCGCAGTGGCTCTCAGCTGTAATCCCAGCACTTTGGGAGGCCGAGGCAGGTGGATCACCTGAGGTCAGGAGTTTGAGACCAGCCAGACCAACATGGTAAAACCCATCTCTACTAAAATACAAAAATTAATCAGGCATAGTGGCAGACGCCTGTAATCCTAGCTACTTGGGAGGCTGAGTCAGGAGAATCACTTGGACCGGGAGGCAGAGGTTGCAGTGAGCCAAGACTGCACCATTAACTCCAGCCTGGGCGACAGAGTGAGACTCTGTCTCAAAATAAATAAATAAATAAATAAAGTACACTAACTCCTTGTTTGATTACATTAATGTGTGTGTGTGTGTGTGTAAAATAAAGCTCCAGAAGCGAGCTCTTTTTTGTGGCACATTTCAGGGACTTACAGCCTTCTGACTTCGGGATGACTGCTTGGCAGAGTTTACAGGGATGGTAATCAAAGCCCCTGGACTCCCACTTCCTCCTCCTTTCCTCTTGATCCACAAGAGGTTTGAGCCAAGGTTCTCTCGGCCCTCCTTTTTAGGCTCAGGCTCTGTGCCAGCTCCAGCCCAGTCCCAGGGCTCAAATTATTTGCTCCTTTGCCCAAGCTTTAGGAGCCAGCTTGCAATTTGGATTTTACAATATGTTCTTACTCTTTCGAGAGTGGTTGGACTCATTGATATTCATGAGCTTGCAAAGAAGAGGTTCTAGTCCCCAGCGAGGCTGGGTGGTGGTAGAAGGACCCTTTCCTCAGTCTCACTACGGCACCGGCCAGGCTACCATCTGCACAGAGAATAGCTGTACAGATGCTTCTTGAAGAAATCCTTAGGCTTCTTCCAGATGGGACACCTTGAGTTTGGGTATTTTGGCCTCCAGAGATGAGTACTCAGAAGTCCATGTCACCGTAGAAGACACAATTTTCTATCTCTTGGGGACTCTGATGTGGTTTTCATTCAGTTTTTTAAAATTGTGTTCCCAAGTCCCACATCCCACAGCAGCTAATACGCCAGGGCAGAGAGCAGTGTCCTCAGTGATAGAGGTTGCTGCAGTTCAGTGGGCCGGCAGCCAAGGAGAGTGCTTTTTTGTGGGGGGTGGAATAGATTACTATTTCTGCTTGTGTGGGATTTTATTTCTGGTTAGGTCATGAACTTCTGATGCACACATGTCTTTGCTTCTTTTAATTCAACTAACTCATTTTCCAATAGTATGCTAACTCCTTGTTTGATTACATTAACGTGTGTGTGTGCACGTGTGAGTGTGTCTGTGTGTGTAAAAGCTCCAGAAGCAAGCCCTTTTGGTGGCACATTTCAGGGGCTTCCAGCATATGAGGGCCTCCTTCTAGCTACAGTAAGATTATAATGCTAGAATGATTCTTCACATTTTAGTACACACTGTGCTAGGCACTGCGTTAGGTGTTTTGCAAGGTTTATCTGCTTTAATCCTTACAACACCCATGTGTGGTAGACTAGTATAGACCCACTTCACAGACAAAGAAACTGAGGTTTATCAAGACCAATTAATTTGCCCAAAGTCACCTCCAGGAATGATGGAGCTGGCTTTCAACCTCGACGACCTGATGCCAGAACCATTCCTTTTTTCTCCATGTTTTGAGATTGATGATTCAGTTCTTGGAATAAGACTATCCAACAGAGAGGAAGGACAGCAGCCACCTCTAATTCCATGTTATTGGTTGCAGATGAGCCACACACTGCTCTAAGGTAAGGGTCAAAGTGTCTGGACTCTGACTTCGGGTATTGGTTAATTTTTTGCAGAAGTTACTGCTTTGTCTTTCTCAAACATCCTCTAACCTAGACCCACAAGAACTTGACAAAGGCTCCCATGGTATAAAGTGCCTGTGTGGTTTTCTAGGAGCCTGTGAAGAACTGCAGCTCTGGTGGGAGGACAGCCCTCTGCCCTTCTGAAAAAGCACTGGCAAGAGCTATTCCTTCCTTGGTTCATCAAATATGGTTAAGCAGCTGGGCATGGTGCCTCACACTTGTAATCCCAGCTACTCGGGAGGCTGAGACAGGAGGATCACTTAAGGCCACGAGTTTGAGACCAGCCTGGGCAACATAGCAAGACCTTGTCTCCAAAGAAAATATATGATTAAATACCTCTTTCTGGGTGTGAGAAAGACAGCAACAGATCCTACTTTCATATATCTTACAGTTTGGAAGAGAAGACAGACAATTAAATTAACAAATACTAGAAGGAACCGTAAGAGTAATGCCAGGGGAACTGCTGGGTGCAAAAGGAGTGTAGCACCCTAGGAGGATGCTTCTGCTAAAGAGATGTAACAGACATCAGGGTAGGGGCAATGGAGAGCCATCTCCAGTACACGGGGGCAAACCCTAGGGTCTGCCCCAGCCATGAAAAGAAACAGAGTAAGACCACTGGGGGCTGAGGAGGGCATTAACTGTAGCTGTCTCAGGACATTTTAAATCACCATCGAAGACATTGTGTGAGCTCTCTTGGATACTGCAAGAGAAAAAGACATCCGGGAGTTGCAAGATGCTGGTACTTCTGGCTGGTAGGCACCCAGAGCCCAACATTTTAAATTCTCATTGTGCTTGTCAACCACACTGCTAACTGGCTTTGATCTGTAGAAGCTTGATTACATCTAGCCATTGCTAAAAGAAGTTTCTTTTTCTAAATATAATTTTTTTCATATATGGGAACTGCTATCCTCCTAGGGAGAGTAATTCATTTTCCAAGGTTGATTTTTCTTTTATTTTCTTTCTTTCTTTTTTTTTGGACAGAATCTCGCTCTGTCGCCCAGACTGGAATGCAGTGGCGCCATCTCAGCTCACTGCAACCTCCGCCTCCCTGGTTCAACTAATTCTCATGCCTCAGCCTCCTGAGGAGCTAGGATTACAGGCATGCACCACCACACCCTGCTAATTTTTGTATTTTTAGTTGAGACGGGGTTTCACCATGTTGGTCAGGCTGGTCTCAACCTCCTGACCTCAAGTGATCCACCTGCCTTGGCCTCCCAAAGTGCTGAGATTATAGGCGTGAACTACCAGGCCTGGCTCCAAATTTGATTTTTCTGAGAAGTAAATTCTCACTGACTTTGAAAGACTAGCTGGAAGTGACTTGACAAGCCAGGGACTGCTGCAATAATTAAAGACCTCAGGGTTCTCCAGCTTTTTATCAAGTACCCCAACAACAGACGAGAGTAAAACTCTAGAAAGTTTGGAATATTGCTACAAGCTCTCAGAAATTTCTTTGAATTTCTTATTTTATTTAAAAATATTATGTAAATTTTGTGTTGATTGTGTAATATATCAGAGATTACTTTAAAGGAAAACAGTACATTGCCATAAAATCTCTGAGTAGTTAATGCTCCCATAAAATGAGCAGGCTGCATGCCCCAGGGTGAGAAAACCCTTTTCACTCTGTCATTATAATTTGCATTTTTTAACAGTAAAAACCATCACTAAGTATATGAGATGCAGAGTAAAATTTGAAAATATTCCACAATGCTGAACATTTTTTTCTTCTGGGAAAATGATCCCAAATCTAAATTAAAAACCTGGGGTTCATCCTAAATCTCTTTGAATTCCTGTTTTTGTTTCCCTCCTCCCACCCCCAACAATTAGGTGTATTTCAGTGTAATTTAGACAAAGTGCAAAGAAAAACAATATCCTTCTAAATCAAGACAGAATTCTTCACAGAATTATCTGAAAGTCAAAATACGTAAAGTTTAAAATAGGAGATTAAGGTTCTGGAGATTTAACTTCTATTTTCAACTCCCCTGTTGACTCTAGGAAAGCATCCATTCTTTTAGAAAAGCGTGTATTCTGTAGTTTTCTGACCAGTAGTTAGAAGAATAATCCTGACTTGTATGAAAATAACAACAAAAATAACAGAAGTTAGAATAATTTTTAACTTTTATTCTAAGTTAAACATTATTCTAATTCTAAAAATTTGAATTCTTTAAACATATATCAGTGACTACCCTGTGTGCCATTCTTGACCATACTTTGAACATACATCAGTGACTACTCTGTATGCCATTCTTGACCGTACTTTAAACATACATCAGTGACTACTCCGTATGCCGTTCTTGACCATGTTTTTCTAAGTGTATTTGAGAAGTTTGATGAGCACCTGATGTGGTTTCTCTCTGTGTCCCTACCCAAATCTCACGTTGAATTGTAAATCCAGTGTTGGAGGAGGGGCGTGGTGGGAAGTGATGGAATCATGGTGCAGACTTTCCTCTTGTTCTAGTGATAGATTTTCATGAGGTCTGGTTGCTTAAAAGTGTGTGGCACCTCCTCCTTCTTTTTCTCTCTCTCTCTTTCCCTGTCTCTCCCTCCCTCCCTCGCTCTCGCTCTCTCTCCCCACCCCCTGCTGGCCCTGTGAAGATATGCCTGCTTCCCCTTTGCATTCTGGCATGATTGTGAGTTTCCTGAGGCCTCCCCAGCCATGCCTCCCGTACAGCCTGCAGAACTATGAGTCGACCTCTTTTCTTTATAAATTAGAAGGCTCTTTTCTTTACAAATTACCCAGTCTCAGGTAGTTCTTTATAGCAGTGTGAGACCGGACTAATATAGCACAATTCTGATAGGACAGGACTTCCTATTCTTCTGGGAACAGATGAGAAATGTAAGGGAAAGGGATGAGCAGTCCTGCCCAAGATGACTTGGTAGCCACTGAACTGGCCAACATATGACTATTAATGTCTCTGATGTCCACTCATGGCAGACAACAGCACATCTAAAAAGTTAGCAAAAAGTTTGGCTGACAATTTCGAACATATGATCAAAGACTCCCTGAATTTCATCCTTTTAATTATTGCTCAAGAAGACTGACAAAATAAAAGGAAGGCTCGGTGCGATGGCTCACACCTGTAATCCCAACTCTTTGGGAGGTCAAAGCGGGTGGATCCGTTGAGCCCAGGAGTTCAAGACTGGCCTGGCCAACATGGAGAAACCCTGTCTCTACTAAAAATACAAAAATTCACTGGGCCTGGGGGCACATGCCTGTAATCCTAGCTACTCGGGACTGAAGCATGAGGATCGCTTGAACCCGGGAAGCAGAAGTTGCAGTGAGCTGAGATTGTGCCACTGCACTCCGCAAATCTATAACTTATTTTTCTTCAATCACAATGCAGAAATTGGTATCAACAAATGAACTTTAAATAGAGAATATTTGGTCATGTGCTATTAAAATAGATAAATATTCTATTTTTAAAACAGCATAAGAGCTAAAATAAGCAACGTAATGTAAATGAATGAATTCATTAGGAATATGAATAAATTCAACCTTCAAATCAAATTGTTTGCATAGTAAAATTGTCTTTTTTGTAAACACAACAACAGAACTGTTAAATATTTAGTTGTAGGTACTAAGAATTATTTTTATAGCCATATTCCTTTAAGTAAATGTATTAACTTTAACTGTCTTAAATTTAGGAATCATTCAAAAGATTTCTTAGACAGTATTGAAGAAAATAAAATCCTATTACTCATGCAAAAAGTGTTCCCTCTTGCCTTGGTAAAAAGAGTAAAATATTACATAAATTATTATAGTACCCTGAAAGGTTGTTATATTTCACTGATAAATATCATAGATAGAAATAGTACAGGAAACAAGCTAAATATACAAACTGACATTTTATTGTGCACATAAGATTCTCATTAGTCAGGTGTTAGATGTGTTTATATCATACGACATACCTATTGACATTTTCCTTAATCTCATTTATTTATTTATTGCCTTCATAATAACCCTGGTGCCCTGAAAGTAGAGTCTCACAAATTTAATCTTTTACTATTGGATTGCATTTTCATATTTACTGGGCTATTTAGTAAAAAGACCAGGGGAAATCTTTATGCCAGATTGTCACATGAAATTAAATCTATGTCCTTAAAAATGAAATGGGGCACTCAGCACATGGCTGTGCTTGTACAGAATTAGATCTAGCATTGTTTCTGGTTTTCCATGTTGCTAAGAACTATTTCTTGCTGTCTGGAAAATTCCTGTCTGAAATTATCTATGCAATATTTCATTCAAATTACAAGATGGAATAATCTTTTACATTTCGCTTCTAGAACTTCTGTGTAAATAGGCCCATTAGCCTAAAGACAGAACACTAGCTTATATATGTAGTAAGACAGACATAAATAGAAAAAGCACTATATTTCTGTTTAGCCATGTATTGTTGATGCTAATCGTCAAGTATAATCTTTTGCCTGATTTAAATTGTTAATGCTTGAAAATCTATTTGCTGAAATTGGCTCCTTGTCATGAATATCAAGGCATGTGAATTTCAAATAACCTGAAGGAAGCAGGGTCATTTTAATCACCCAGCAGTTATAATAGGATTTTTTCATATATGTGTGTTTTTATGTCACGATTATTAATACTAACATAAAATAATGTTAATAACAATGAGGACATGAATTTCTTGAGTGCTTCTATGTGCCAGGTATTGTGCTTAGTAATTTACATGACTTATCTCCTTTAATCCTCACAAAACTCTGAAGTAAAAACTGCTATCCCCATTTTGCAGATGAAACTGAGGCTTCATGACATCAAGTAACTTGCCCAATGTTGTATAGCCAGCAAGTAGTCAAATGTGAATTTGGAGGGAGACATTTTGACTTCAAATCTCATGCTTTTAAACTAGTATTCTACCTCAGGAAGAATTTAAGGTAGCTTTAGAAGACACCTACAGTATATCAAAAGAACATTGATTAGGAGCACATGAGAAAAAGAACAGAGAATAGGAATATAAATGGCACCAGAATTAGCCCAGTACATGAAATTTACAGTACTTGCTTAGGCTGAACTACAAATGTACACTAAGTTTTCTAACCGTCTTCACAAAGACCAAATAGAATACGGTGCCTACATTACAAAATCAAACCATTTGGTCAACGGAAACACATCTATTGTTTATATTAAGACTGTGAAGACAGTCTCCTAAGCATCCTCATAAACCGAATACTATGCAAGGTAATGAAGCCCCATTTTCAACAATATCCTTATGGTAAATATGATGATGAATTTCACTGGGCTATTTCTTACTGATCTGCTTAATTCAGTTAAATCACACCAAATAGCTTAATTCAGTTAAGTCACACCAAAGCACAATTCAGTTAAAGCAATTCTTCAGGAGGCCACTGCGACATATCCAGATATATACAAGGGCTGTAAGCAAGAATGATGGCATTAATGAAGCCAAGCAAACTGCTCTGAAAATAGAAAGCTAAACCAAAATAATAATAATGATAATAATAATAATAATAAATTTACTACGTAGTTTTCCCTCATAAAGACAATAACAGATCTTTGTCTTTATATCTTAGTAATGGATCTTTCGAAATTCTTGGTGTGGTTGTTGACCAAATTCACCCTGTAATTTCACTTTTACTTGTTTTGTTTATATAATTTGTACTCATTTCTCAAATACGATTTTTGATTTTTTCTCCACTTTAAAAAAAAAAAAACTTCCCTTTTATGATCGGCATCTGTGACACCTCTATAAATTTTTCTCTAACTCTGCCCACCTAACAGAATCAGTCAAGTCTTATGCTGTATTTCCATAGCACTTTGGAAAGAGTAATAAAAGCTAGAACGGATTGAGCATTTACTATGCACCAGAAACTTCCCTTTAATTTTTACAACTCAGTAAAGAAGATACTAGTACTATCCCCATTTTACAATTGAAGGAATTGAGGCATTGAAGGTGAAATAACTTGCCCAAAGTCACACAGAAAGTAAGCAGCAGATTCAGCTTTCAAAGCCAAGGCAGTCTGGCTCCAGAACCTCCACAGGTAGCTGGTGCATCATCCTGCCTGTAATATATACCACCAGTTATCACTTGGCACATGGTGCTTAGTGTTTCTATTTTTACCTCTCATCCTCCTTCTAGTTGCCCATTCTAGCTTTCTCCATTTCTTCATATCCTAATCATTCTTCTACCAGTTTGAATCTGGCCTCTGATTCCCCTACTCCTTTGAAACTATGTCCAGAAAATATTTGCAAACTATGCATCCAACAAAGGTCTAATATCCAGAAACTATAAGGTACTTAAACAAATCAATAGAAAAAAAAACCACCTCATTAAAAAGTGGGCAAAGGACATGAAGAATTACTTCTGAAAAAAAGACATGTAAGTGGCCAACAAGCATATGAAAAATGCTCATTATCACTAATAATCAGAGAAATGCAAATCAAAACCACAGCGAAATACCATCTCACACCAGTCAGAATGGCTATTATAAAAAGTCAAAAAATAACATGTTGGTAAGGCTGTGAAGAAAAGGGAAAGCTCATACACTGTTGGTGGGATTGTAAGTTAGTTCAACCACTCTGGAAAGAAGTTTGGAGATTTCTCAAAAAACTAAAAATAGAATTATCATTCAATTCATCAATCCCATTACTGGGTATATATCCAAAAGAAATACATGCACTTGTATGTTCGTTGCATCACTATTCACAATAGCAAAGACATGGAATCAACCTGGGTCCCCATTAATGGTGGAATGGATTTTTTAAAATGTACATATACACCATGGAATACTACACAGCCATAAAAAAGAATGAAATCATGTCCTTTGCAGCAACATGGATGGAGCTGGAGGCCATTATCCTAAGTGAATTCACGTGGAAACTGAAAACCAAATACCATGTGTTCTTACTTGTAAGTGGGAGCTGGCTGGGCAAGGTGGCTCACGCTGTAATCTCAGCACCTTGGGAGGCCACAGCGAAGAGAATTGTTTGAGGCCAGGAGTTTGAGACTAGCTTAAGCAACACAGCAAGACAACCCCCCCCACCCCAAAAAAAAAAACAAAAAAAAATTATCCAGGCATGGTGTTGAACGCCTGTGATCCCAGCTACTTGGGAGGCTAAGGCAGGAGGATCACTTGTGCTCAGGAGGTTGCATTGAGCTATGATGGTGCCACCTTGCTCTAATCTGGGTGGCACAGTAAGATCCCGTCTCTAAAAGATAAAATAAAGCAAGTAAGTGGGAGCTAACGACTGCGTACAAAAGGACATAAAGATGGGAATGGTAGACATTGGAGACGCCAAAAGGGTGGCAGAACGGGTGAGGACAAGGGCTTAAAAGCTGCCTATTGGGTACTATGTTCACTATGTGGTTGACGGGTTCATTTGAAGCCCAAACTTTGCATTACACAATATGTCCACATAACAAATGTGCATATGTATTCCATGAAGGTAAATTTATTTTTATTTTTAGTTTTAGTTCTGGGGCACATGTGGAGGATGGGCAGGTTTGTTACATAGACAGACCCGTGCCATAGTGATTTGCTGCACCTATCAACCTGTCAACTAGGTATTAAGCCCAATATGCATTATCTATTTTTTCCAATACTCTTGTTCCCCCCACCCCATCCCCCAACAGGCCCCAGTGTGTGTTGTTCCCCTCCCTGTGACCATGTGATCTTTTTGTTCAGCTCTCACTTATAAGTGAGAATGTGCGGTGTTTGTTTTTCTGTTCTTACATAAATTTGCTGAGGATAGTGGCTTCCAGCTTTATCCATGTCCCTGCAAAGAACAAGATCTCATTCCTTTTTATGGCTGCATAGTATTCCATGGTGTATATTTACCACATTTTCTTTATCCAGTCTATCACTGATGGGCATTTGGGTTGATTCCATATCCTTGTTATTGTGAATAGTGCTGCAATGAACATACACATGCATGTATCTTTGTAATAGAATGATTTATATTCCTTATATACCCAGTAATGGGATTGCTGGGTCAAACGGTATTTCTGGTTCTAGATCTTTGATGAATCACCACATCATTTTCCACAATGGCTGAACTAATTTATACTCCCACCAACAGTGTAAAAGCGTTCCTATTTCTACACAGCCTTGCCAGCATCTGCTGTTTCTTGACTTTTTAATAATGGCCATTCTAACTGAGGTGAGATGGTATCTCATTGTGGTTTTGATTTTTTATTTCTCTAATGATCAGTGATGTTGAGATTTTTTTCATGTTTGTTGGCTGCATAAATGTCCTCTTTTGAGAAATGTTTGTTCATGTCCTTTGCCCACTTTTTAATGGGATTGTTTGGTTTTTGTTCTTGTAAATTCGTTTCAGTTCCTTGTAGTGAATCTAAATATTTTTAAAGGAAATTTTTAATAACTCCCCACCCCCCACCAAGAAAAAGAAACTATGTCTATGTGGTCACCAAGGACATCGAGGTTCTCAATCAAACACTTCTCTGTCTTCATTTAATTTCTCAGTTGTGATAGAAATTTCTGACCCCTCTCTCCCTCTGAAAATCATTCTTTGCCTCAGCTTTCCTATCTTGCTTTCTATGTCTCTTTCTCTGTTGCAGGTTGCTTCCTCTCAGTCTCCTTGATTCTTCTTTTTCTTCCTACTCTTAAATTTTCCTTCTGCTCCACTCTCTGACTCCCAGTCCAATCCTTACCATTCTTTTCTTTTCTCTTTCTACAGTTTTCCCAGGGAGACTCATTCACCCACAATTATTGTTTTTCCAGCACAGATCTTTCTGTTGAGTTCAACATTCATATAATCATGTTCCCTGACAACCCCGGGTTTTAGATGTAGACCTGTATTATAGCACTTCTCTTTCATCTTTCTATTCTTAGCACTTGGCACAGAGTAAGTGCTCAATAAATATTTTTATAAGAGAATCTAGGTAAACCAGACTAGAGGATGTTTTGGCAAGTCAGGCCAAACAGATGATGCTATAAACTGTAAAACCTTCTACAGATGGAACTGGACTCAAAAAACAGAATAGGTTAGCCTTGAAGACCGATAAGATACGGTTCTGGGAGCAAGACTCTAATATAACTCTTAGGCATCTGTCACACGCCACTGGGTATCATGTGTGCAAAGAGGCTGGCCTTTTCCTTTGGTTAATTTACCAGGTAATTGCCAATATTTTCTTTTCTTTTGTTTTGTGCTGCATGGAAACATTCTGCCATGCAAAATAGAACAAAGGGAGGAGGATGTTCTCCATATGCCATTATTTAACTCTGCCATTTTACCAGCCTATAAGCTCCATGGGAACAGAAGTCCTGTTTCTTTTGTCCTAGTGCCTAGCCTATATCTTGGGCACACAACAAATAAGGATTATCTTTAATTGAATACCTTCTATATACCAAGTACTGTACCATATGCTTTGTGTATATTTTCTCCTTTAATACTTACCAAAAAAGAGGGTCATTTTATGGCTGAGGATGCCAGTGCTTAGAAAGGTTAAGTGGCTTGCTCAAGTTTAGGGTGCAAATAGCTAAGTCAGTAGTTAAACCTAGATTGCCCTGATCCAAAGACTTCCCTTTAATAAAACACCATATGATCATCCTATATGTGGTTAAAATTTCCAGAAAAGCTGGCTGCTGTAGCACATGCCTGTAGTCCCAGCTACTCAGGAGACTGAGCTGGGAGGATTGCTTGGCTCAGGATTTCTAGGCTAGACTGGGCAACACAGCAAGACCCTATCTCTACAATAAATAAATAAATAAATACGTATATATTTTAAAATTGTGATGATAGAATGAAAGAACACAGTATTCACATTTGGGGATATATTTTGATGTGTTTCTTTGAAAGGTTTTCTTCCTTCAGGAACTGTTACATGTATAAATATGACCATTTAAAATGAAATGCTTTTATGTCTAAGGTCTTTCAGCTCTTAATCAAATTATTAAAGTGTTATTTGACATTTTAAAAAACACATAGATGGAGCAGATTCTTCATAATTTTGTGTGTGTTACTGTTTCCTATGGTTTGAATATTTTCCCTAAATTTCATGTGCTGGAAACTTAGTCCTCAAATTCCTATGTTGGTAGTATTTGGAGGTGAGGCCTTTGGGAGGTAATTAGGATTAGATAAGGTCACCATGAGTCCCTCATGATGGGATTGATGTCTTTATAAGGAGACGAAGAGAGACCTGAGCTAACATGCTTGCTCTGACTCACCATGTGATGCCCTCTGCCACATTATGGTGCAGCAGGAAGGCCCTCACCAGATGCAGCTGCTTGATCTTAGACTTCCCAGCCTCCAGAACTGTAAGGAATACATTTCTTTTTTAAAAATAAATTATAGTCTGTGGTATTCTACTACAGCAATACAAAATGGACTAAGACACAATTGTTACTGTTACTGTTGCTTCTTAGGGAAAAGAGATTGTTAGTTATGAACAAAACTACTACTTCCTTTCTTGGTGAGATTCTAGAAGTAAAAGTATTTTCTATATGTGTCCTAAATCAGGAGGCCTCAGAGCAGAGAAAATTTGGAGGGGCTTTCTGCAACTGAAGAGGAAAGAGAAATGAAGATAGGTACTCTGGTAGATAATTTTAAAATTCTCAAAACACAAGAGGAGAAAGTGGAGGATAGGGAAGAAGAGATGAGACTGAGAGATGAGCAAAAGTGTAGCTAGCTGTGACCGAGAAGGAGCTGAGAAAGGACTATTCATTCTCCAGGACCGTGTTCTCAGAAGCAGTGCTGCCTTCTTGGCAAACTTTAAGTTAATGAATTGTCTTGACAGTTAAGAATATAATGAGAAGATATTAAAAGCAGAGGTGAAACAGCAAGCCTGACCATGAGAAGAGGGTCCAAAAGTTCAGACTCTTTGCATGCTTGTTCCTCTGTCAACCAATGGCCCAGATTCTGCTCCCAGTCCGAGTTGGACCAGCCCAGACTTGACTTCATCTTATACACACACACACACAGCCCAAGGCATTACTGAGTGAAACCCCAGCCACAGCAGCCACAGCAGTCCCCCAGATAACAGCCAAGAAGCCAGTGGAAATATTCAGTGCCCTCCTATTGGCTCTTTATATCTCTTACATATGCTGAGAGACAAACTAGAAAAGTGAGAAGAATAATATCTAAGAATGAGGACACAAGAGAAAAAAATTATATCCTAATAGAGTGAAACTGGACAGCCTTCTAGGCTATTTCCTTTTTAAACAATCTCCTATTCTTTAAAAAAAAGTTGTTTAATGTCCCAGAAAGCTTTCTGAGAAAAGCAGTTTGTCCCCTTTTTCTAAGCCAAAGGCCAAAAATAGGAACTATTTGGCGATCTCTTCTGAGGCAGATCTGGGTATGCCTAGCCTGAGAAAATCCTCCTTGACCATTAACTCAGGGAGCTGTCATGAAGGAATTCTGGGAATCACGATATGCATTTACACACAGAATGTCTAAATGGGAAACAAAGCTTGACCTGGTTTTCTCAGAGCCAGACCACTCTTCTTTTTTCTCTTTTCCCTTAACAGATGAGAGAGAGGAAACAGCTTCAAACCACCACTACCTTCCAAATTCCCCATCAGCTTGGGTCACCAAAAGGAAAATGGCCAGGTACCTGATATAATCTAATTTTACAGTATTTTACCTCTGATAGAATAGAAACACCTTCCTTATCCCAATGACACATTAATTAATAATAGCTAACATTTACTGTCTGCTTCCAATGTGCCTGGCACATCTACTAAGCACTTTACATGCTATCTTCTTTATCTTCACAATAACTCTACAAGGAAGTACTATGATGATTCTCATTTTACGAATGGCTAAGTTGAAGTTTAGAAAAGTTGGATAATGTGGTTACAGTTAGTAGAAGAAAAAGCTCAATATTAAACCCAGGCAATGGGACTGGAGCCAACACTCTTGACCACGTGGCTCTAAAGTGACAACTCAGTTATGGAGACAGAACAGGAGCCTACAAATATTTAACAACACTTTAACTTTTCTCCCCTCTATACGCAAATAAAAGTAACATTTAACAATACAATTAGCATATCCTTTATGCTGAATAAATGGAATGAACCACCACTTCTATGGAACACAGGAAAAGGATGCTTTCAGCACAGCAGAGCCTAGGATGCAGGACCCAGGGAGGACTGGCTCTTCAAACAGCAGATTTTATTGGTATTTCCACCATTGGCTTCTGCTGAAAAACAGCATGAAAAACATCTTTGGAAGATTAAAAAGGAAGTAACTTTTTACAAGCACTTTAAGTTGTGATCTACTTGTAAAGCCAGCTATATCAACAAGCGATTGATCCCCAGAAACATGCAAAGGAGCCCCTCAGTTTGTCTCTGATCCCCTTCCTTCCTACCCCCTAGAGGCACAGGTTCTTTGATTTTAAAGCAACTTCCACTGAGGCCAGGAGTTAGCTGCCTGGGCTGTCAGTTTCTAGCAAAGGGCAGCCCAGAATAAATTTGACTCTTTATGTATTCTACTCCGGAACAGAAAGAGGCAAAGGTCTCCCTGCCTCCTCCCAACTTCACACACACTTAAAATTAGCATGACCCTTCTGCAGTTTGTGGCAGATCTTTCAGGAAATATTAAGTTAGACTGAAAATTCAGAGGTCCTCGTGACTGTCTGGGCTACTTTAAAATCTGGCATATTATGAATACAACCTAAAAATTGTTAAACATTGATTCTATTTATTTTAGCAAGATAGTGGCTACTTAGAATCAGAATTGAGAATAATAAGCTTTTAAAAAATAATAAATTTTTACAGGAGCTAAAATGTCTTACTCGATAGATATATTTAATAGCTACAAAACACCTCACTCCACACTCATATTGACTTCAAAGAAGGGTCAAAATATTAAAATATGTTATTACCTCTTTCTTGGCCTCCCACACAGAACGTGGGACTTGACTACAGCACTGTTGGCCAAGACAAAAGACTTCTGTACCACCTAACATGGCAACTGCAATGGCCTAGGCTGCAAATATGTTCTTCCTCTTTGGGTGCACATTTAGCCTGTCTTCAGAGGTCAGATTTGGAACAAAAGAAAAGGAAGTGAGAGAACAATTTCATCTTTAGATGTAGCAAACAATGTGTAACCGAAATGGGAATTTCAGGGAGGTCTCATATTTGACACGATATATTGCCTTTTTCTTTTTTGGCCCTCAGTTACCTTCATGCAAATGTTCTAAGATGTCAGAATTGCAGATATTTTACATGTTAGGAGAATTCTCTCATACCTAAATTCCCATGCAGATTGTGCAATTCTCCTTAATCTCATCACTGATGGTACTCTTTCCAAACCACTAAAGTGTGACAAAATGTGTACC
Source organism: Colobus angolensis palliatus (assembly GCF_000951035.1). Lineage (NCBI taxonomy): Eukaryota > Metazoa > Chordata > Mammalia > Primates > Cercopithecidae > Colobus > Colobus angolensis. Next base: position 3,891,690 of record NW_012119932.1, read on the forward strand.
TTACTGAAACAACATGTAAGCATTTCATGGATGAGTCCCAAAAATTGATGAACTATTTTCAGACACGGTATTTATGAAACTACCAAAAACTCATTCGTCTCGTCATTTCTTTTATAAGTTAAAAAGTAAGCACATGTTATTTATATCATTGCTCTAGAGACACTAGTAATTTTAGTCTGGAAGACATTTGCATTTAAGATACACCATGCAACTGGCATCTGTTTATTTTTTAATATTATATTTATACAGTAATCTATTACTAGCAATGGAAATATGGAAATTTATCATGTGTTTTGTCTTTTTTTTTTTTTTGAAGCAATCTTAATCTGTTGCCCAGGCTGGAGTGCAGTGGCTCCATCTCTGCTCACTGCAACCTCCGCCTCCCAGGCTCAAGTGATTCTCCTGCCTCAGCCTCCCAGGTAGCTGGGATTATAGGCACACACCACCACGCCTGGCTAATTTTTGTATTTTTAGTAGAGTTGGGGTTTCACCACATTGACCAGGCTGGTCTCGAACACCTGACCTCACGTGATCTGCCCACCTTGGCCTTCCAAAGCAGTGGGATTACAGGTGTGAGCCACTGCAACCAGCCTCATGTCTTCATTTGATAAATACATTTGGAGAATCTTATGCTTTGAAGTGAGAGCAGCACGTCTAAATGGACATTTATAATACTTTAGTCTCTCCACTAAACTAAACCAGAAGGAAAACAGGACCTCAGAACAAAAATTACCCTGAATTCTTTCCCTTCTGTAAAAAGTATTGGACTTCCCTTTCCATGTGGAATAGATAGAGAACTTGTTAGAGCTGACATATACTGTACATGTCAAAGAGACAAAAAGATCCCTGTGCATCAGTGACCCCTGGATGTGAGAACATCAATGCCTAGTATAAAGTGATGGACACATTTTGTTTCCTAGCAGTTAACTTCAAATGAACACACCCTCACAGTATGTGTGTGTGCGCTTGTGTATGTGTATGTGTGTTACATGTACACAGCTTGTCACTTAGGGGGACTGTATAATGCTGGCTTCTTTCTCCATAGGACTACCACCAATTTCATGTCATACTTCAGAAGTTTTTGCCTGAGATGAAGTTTTGAAGCACCCTAAAGTCTTAACCACTGATAAGTGTGTAGCCGTCTTCAACAGTCCTGGGTGAATTAGATAGTGTTTGGCAGAATTGTCTGATTTCTCCTGTCTTGGAAGCCTGAGTTTCTGTTCCTGGCACCCTAGTTGTTTTGCTTGATTCTTGATCCTCAAATCGGGCTCCTCCCTCCTGGATCATTGAACCCTTTCTCAGGCTTATTTATCTGTGTTGTTATTTTGATTTACTCTGTAGGTCATAACTGGGAATAACAGAGCGAGTCATAAATGCCAAAACTTAATTAAACAAAGGACCCTAGATCCTTTCCTTTCCCTGCCTATCACATCCAATTTATCACCATGTCCTCTCAATTCTACTTCCTAAGTTCATCTTGCCCTCTGGGCTCCATCCACAACATCCCCTCACCTTAGGACCTAATGGCCTCTTCTGAGAATAGCTGCAAATGGGTCTTTTCTGGCCTTCTTCAGGTTTGCTTCCAAAATGGGAAGCCCTCTTCCCAGATCAAGGGGATCACACTAAAACAAAACTATGATCATAGCTATGACACTGCATAGGGTATGGACCCCTTCTCTGGTTCCCCATGGCATTCAGAATGAAGTGAAGGCAGGTTGCTACGCACAAAAGGCCTTTCCCCAGTCAGCTTCTTCCCAGTGTCCCGGCACCACCCCAACCTGCCCCACTGCACAACTGCAGCACACCCCACCCCCAGTGCCATCCCACAGGAACCCTTCACTTCCTAGTCACCCTGCCCACTCATTTCTGGAATTGTTGTTCTCCTTCAACACTCCTTCTTTTTCTTGTTCTTTTTCTTTTTTTTTAATGGAGTCTCACTCTGTTGCCCAAGCTAGAGTGCAGTGGGGAGCTCTGGGCTCACTGCAACCTCTGCCTCCCAGGTTCAAGCGATTCTCCTGCCTTAGCCTCCCAAGTAGCTGGGATTACAGGTGTGTGCCACCTTGCCTGGCTAATTTTTGTGTTTTTAATAGAGACAGGGTCTCACTATGTTGGCCAGGCTGGTCTCGAACTCCTGACCTCAAGCGATCCACCTGCCTCAGCCTCCCAAAGTGCTGGAATTACAGGCATGAGCCACTGCCCCTGGCCAACACTCATTCTTTTTCTAAAATATATTTTTATTGAGACATAATAGTATGTATTTATGGGAGGTGTGGTATTTTGATACAAGCATACAGTGTATGATGATCAAATCAGGATTACTGATCACCTCAAATTGATCACTGCGTTTTCTCAATTCTACTTCCTAAGTGCATGTGCCATCTGCCCTCTGGGCTCCATCCTCATCATCTTCTTCCTCTTGGTGCCATGGGAAGCCAAATCACCTCAAACATTTATCATTTCTTTGTGTTTGCGAACATTTCCAATCTCTTCTAGCTATTTTGAAATTTGCAATAAATACTTGTTAACTAGAGTCACCCTACTGTCTTACAGAATGCTGTAACTTACTCCTTCTATCTAACTGTATTTTTGTACCCATTAACCTCCCTGTGCCTTGGGACCCTCCTCCCCTTCATCCAGTTATGCTTCATCAGGGAAGCCCACCAGGCCTCCCCAGGATACAAACCCCAGAGCATGGACCACATTGTGAAACAATTGAAAACTGGTCAAACTTGGGTTATGTGCATAGCTGATAAAACCATTAGAAATTCTGAGGAAAGGAGAGATATCACCATCAAAATCTAATCTGAAAGAGATGACATTATTTAAATCCAGTAAAACAATCAAAGGAAGATTTTTAAAGAACGGGAACTTTTTTTTTTTTTTTTTTTAAGACACAGGCTGCTCTGTTGCTCAGGCTGGAGTACAGTGGTACAATCATGGCTCACTGCAGCCTCCATCTCCTGGACTCAAGCGATCCTCCCCTCCTCAGCTCCTGAGTAGCGTAGCTGGGACTACAGGCATGTACCACCATGCCCAGCTAATTTTTGTATTTTTAGTAGAGACAGGGTTTCACCATGTTGGCCAGGATGGTCTTGATCTCTTGACCTCGTGATCTGCCCACCTCGGCCTCCCAAAGTGCTATGATTACAGATGTGAGCCACCACGCCCAGCCCCAGCTAATTTTTTAATTTTTTGTAGAGATAGGGTCCTGCTATGTTGCTCAGACTTGTCTCAAGCTCCTGAGCTCAAGCAATCCTCCCACCTTGGCCTCCCAAAGCATTGGAATTACAAGCATGAGCCACTGCACTCAGTCAGACTTTTGACTGGAATTCTAGTCTCAAAAATACTTTTATGCTCAAATGGATGGCTCCTATAATATCTTTCCAGCTGCTTCTTTTTCCCAAAAGCGTCTCTCTATTCCCCTAATGACCACAAGATAACTATGTGTAAGAATTTTTTAAAAATCTTGTCCTCAATCAAAACCTGGGTTTTATGTGCAGAGTTAGGCAACAATCACAGCGTTATGTGGCCAAAATGAATTCTGAATGGACAGCCCTGCTCCTTCAGATACCCACACAGTCAATCGGATTAAAGGGCACAAGAAGAGAAAAAGTGTGAATTTCAGTTAGGAGGTGTTCTGAGGAAATGTGCATTTGACAAGCATGGGACGGCATTTTGGTCTCTCCCCCTCTGAAGGGTGTGATTGCAATTCCTCCTCTGTCCTCATCTCTGTCTCTCTATTTAGAGAGAAACAATGAGGAGATGGAAAGATCAAACAAACAGATCTTTGTGAAACAACAAAGCGGCACAGTGGGGTCCTGGGGCTGATGGAGGGGTGGAGACTGCCTCTGGTTTGCATTCCTGGCTCAGGGGGTGAAAGAGAGAGGGGACCAGATGTGGCAGCTCACAGGAGTTGGAGGGGGCTTGCCCTCCTCCCCCTCTTCATCCCCTAACTCCAGCTGTGGTGGTGAGCTGCTCTTTGAACACAAGAGCATTCCACTTAATGTATCTTCTGCTGATGTTGCAGTTGGTGCTACTGACATATGGGGAAGGAGGGAATGATAGGGAGATGAGTCACACAAAGATCTTGTCCTTTAGTTTTCTTTTACAGATTTGGGGTGCGGTCATGCTTGGTGGCTCATATCTCTAATCCCGGGACTTTGGGAGGCCAAGGCAGGCAGATTGCTTGAGCTCAGGAGTTTGAGACCAGCCTGAGCAACATGGAGAAACCCCATCTCTAAAAGAATTACAAAAATTAGCTGGGTATGGTTGGTGCACAGCTGTAGCCCCCACTACTTGGGAGGCTGAGATGGAAGGATCGCTTGAGCCCAGGAAGTCAAGGCTGCATTGAGCCGTGTTCACATCACTGCACTCCAGCCTGGGCAATAGAGTGAGACCCTGTCTCAAAAAATAAAAAATGGGGATAGGAGAGAGAGAGATACCAATGAAGAAATACTACCACAACCAAGGAAAAGATACCTCGATAAATGAGAGACTAGAGCCCAACCCTTATCTGAGTCATTCATGCTAAACATCCCATGAGAAGTCACATTTAGAGGGATTAAGAACACACAGTCTGAAGCCAGACGGCCCAGCATGGATCCTGACACTCACACCTGCCAGCTTTATGATCCTGGGCAAGTTTCTTAACCTCCCTGCGCCTCAGTTTCCTTGTCTTTAGAGTGAGAGTGAAATCACACCAACCTCCCAGTATTGCTTTGAGGGTCATATGAGAGAAGATTAACATAAAGCAGTCAGAAGGTTAAGTCTCAATGCATGTTAGCTATTATTATGGTTAAGCAAGTTGTAGAATTATTTTGTGCCTTGGTTTTTCTTTTCTCGTTTTTTTTTTTTTTTTTTTTTTTTTTGAAATTTCTACTGATGTATTTTCAAGCTTCAGTCTATTTGATTCTTTTCTTCTTCTCCTTCTGGCATTACCATTTTGTATATTATACAACTTATGTTATTATTCCACAGTTCTTGGATATTCTTTTCTCGTTTTTTT
>NW_012119932.1:3896744-3919960 GCF_000951035.1 Colobus angolensis palliatus
CTGGAGTGCAGTGGCGCAATCTTGGCTCACTGCAAGCTCCGCCTCCCGGGTTCACGCCATTCTCCTGCCTCAGCCTCCCAAGTAGCTGGGACTACAGGCCCCTGCCATTATACCTGGCTAATTTATTTGTATTTTTAGTAGAGACGGGGTTTCACTGTGTTAGCCAGGGTGGTCTTGATCTCCTGACCTCTTGAACCGCCCGCCTTGGCCTCTCACAGTGCTGGGATTACAGGCTTGAGCCACCGCGCCTGGCCAGTTTTTCAATCCACAACATTGAATTTGTTTTTTTAAATCAACTCTACAGTCCTTGGAAAAATTAGGAGAGAATTATGGAAAAGCTTAGAAAATATGACTAGCATGTCAACTTGGAAGACTTACTTAGAAAGGCTTTGCTACTTAGTCACCAAAGTATGTAACAAACAAGAAAGAAAGAACCCTGTCAACACTTTCACGCTTTTCTTTTCAAATACATCCCACTAGAGCTATCATTAATTCTAACTGCTCTACACATGAGCAGGCTGACAGAAAACAATCATCTGACTTGAGAAGATAAAAATGGTGTTTCCCTACCAACCTTCCAAGTTCCTATGAAAACCAAGTCCAGAAGAAAGGCTGGGTTTGTTTATATTATTTGGGCATGCCGTCTGAATATTCAGAAGTTTGTAATTAACTAGAACTTGTTAAGTACATACTGTGTGCCAAATAATGTGTTAGATATTTTACATTCCTATTGATAGGAATCTTAGGAGTAAGAACTATTATTATCCTATTTGACAGATGAGAAGACTCAGGTATTAAAAGGTCAAGTAAGTGGTCAGGTCTGTCTGACTCTAGATCCTGTTAGTGCAATCATTGAATTATGCAGCTACTTTTGATGCTAAGTATACTGAATAATGTTTTTCACCATATACTTGCAACATTTGATGTTAATAATTTTTTTTTTGTTTCAGACAGGGTCTCACTCTGTTACCCAGGCTGGAGTGCAGTGGTACCATCACCGCTCACTGCAGCCTCAACCTCCCAGGCTCAAGTGATCCTCCCACCTCAGCCTCTCAAGTAGCTGGGACTACAGGCACATGCCACCACGCCCATCTAGTTTTTTGTATTTTTTGGAGAGAGAAGATCTCGCCATGTTGCCCAAGCTGGTCATTAACTCCTGGGCTCAAGTGATTAGTCTGCCTCGACCTCCCAAAGTCCTGGGACTGCAGGTATGAACCACTGCGCCCAGCCCCAACATTAATAATTTTGAAATATTTTTTAATTGCCAAATCCATATTCTAAGAAACATTTCCAGATTTACTAAATGTCCTTTCCTGGAAGATCTGTCATTGTGAAATGAAGTTTTCCTACTTTCGGGGATTAAAATGCCTTTCTGAAAAATGAAATAAAAGTGTTGGCAGATTATATATTTTCCCTCTTTTTTTTTGAGACAGAGTTTTGCTCTTGTTGCCCAGGCTGGAGTGCAATGGTGTGATCCCGGCTCACTGCAACCTCCGCCTCCTGGGTTCAAACGATCCTCCTGCCTCAGCCTCCTGAGTAGCTGGGATTAGAGGCATGTGCCACCATGCCCGGCTAATTGTGTATTTTTAGTAGAAACAGGGTTTCTCCATGTTGGCCAGGCTGGTCTTGAACTCCCGACCTCAGGTGATCCGCCCCCCTCAGCCTCTCAAAGTGCTGGGATTACAGGCATGAGCCACTGTACCCGGCCCTATAGTCTCTCTTTTTAAAGAACAAAACAAAACTAAAAAAATAAAAAAAAAAAAGTATGGATATTGCCAATTTTTTCTTTTAATTGATGGACTATGAAATTCACACATCTAAGCACATTACATCATACTTTGCATAATGGTTTAATGTTTGCAAACAACTATTAGTTGTTGAGACTGGAGATCTCATCTCTGTATCATTTTTGTTTTCTGGAATCACAGGAACACAGTCAATCATCTTATTAAAATACATGCTTATAATATGATGTGAAAACACAGCATGAAGAAAAGGTATTTTGAAAGCAATTAGGGAAATTAATTATGGACTGACTCTTACATGATGCCAAGGAATTATTGTGAATTGATTAGGTATGATGATGGTATTGTTGTTACTTTTTAAAGCCCACATTTTTTAGAGATGGATATTAAGTCGAGGTAAAATTATACGTCTGGCACTTGCTTAAAAAATCTTCAGCAAACTGAAAAAAGTAAAAGAAAAGAGAGATGAAACAAATGTGTCAGTCTTAATAATTTTTTAATCTGAGTGATGGGAAGAATGAATTACAGTCATCCCTCAGTATTCTCAGGGGATTGGTTCCAGGATCAACCCTTGCCCCAACCCCCTCCCCACGGCCCACTCCCCCATGCCAGAATTCACAGATTCTCAAGTCCCTATTATAAAATGGGGTAGTATTTGTATATAACCTGAACACATCTTCCCATATACTTTTAATCATGTGTAGATTACTTATAATACCTAGAACAGTGTAAGTGCTATGTAAATAGTTATTATACTGTATTGTTGAGGGAACAGTGACAAGAAAAAAGTCTGTATGTGCTCAATTCAGATACAACCATCCTTTTAGTTTTCTCAAGTATCTTCAACTGTTGGATACAGAGGGCCAACTCTACCACATTTGAAATTATAGTACATGAAATTCTTCTTAATAAAGATATATATAATCATATGTAATATTCAAATCTTGTCATCAGAATTTTTTTCCAGTATTAACTCTGTGGACTTGAGCAGTTTTCTCTTCTGTAAATGGGGTGAGGATATCTAATTTGCATATTGCTGGGAGATCATATGAGATGCCTGCCCCAAATGGTGTTCAATCATTGTTGGTGCCCTTCTCCGCAACTTTGCTTCTTCTCTCACATGTTCCAGACAAATTCAGAGTTACAAAATGGTATTTAGGCTAATTTGCATATTAATTTGCATATTGCTGGGAGATCATATGAGATGCCTGCCCCAAATGGTGTTCAATCATTGTTGGTGCCCTTCTCCGCAACTTTGCTTCTTCTCTCACATGTTCCAGACAAATTCAGAGTTACAAAATGGTATTTAGGCAGTAGCTATTCACATTTTCCCAAATGAGTTACTATAGACTTTTTTTTTTTTGAGACGGAGTCTCGCTCTGTCGCCCAGGCTGAAGTGCAGTGGCGCGATCTCCGCTCACTGCGAGTTCTGCCTCCTGGATTCACGCCATTCTCCTGCCTCAGCCTCCCGAGTGGCTGGGATTACAGGCGCCCAACACCACACCCCGATAATTTTTTGTACTTTTAGTAGAGACAGGGTTTCGATGTTTAGCCAAGATGGTCTCGATCTCCTGACCTCATGATCTGCCCGCCTTGGACCACAGACTCTTGAAAAGAACAAATTTCTCTAGTGCACCTAGATGATTCAGTTTATAACAATAAAACACAAAGGCAACTTTTCAGACACAGAATTTGTGTGAAGTGAGATGTAGTTGGAAGAGGAAATGATAGTCATCAGACACAGTGGTTATAAAAGTGTTGCATGGCAATTAAACTTTAGAAAAATCTGCATCCTTTCAATGTTCTATTTTAAGTTTTTGATAAGAAGTATATTTCACTAATTAACATGTTTATGCAACTAAAATACAGCTTATATAGCATTAGCAAAGTCCTTCAATTTACATCACGATTCAATTGGTTACATTTCTCAACTTCATACAATTTTACAGAAATCTTTTGAAATTGTGATGCTGAAAATTCAGCAACTTTTTGTTAGCCAACAACAAAAAAATAAGTTTCTCTATTAGTATAAATAATTATGTAATAATTTTCATGAGCATATTCACTCTTTTTATTGGTACAGTGTGGTACAGTTCTTAATGAATAAGAATGAATTATTTCTAAATTACAGAAAGAATCTTTGAAGAGTTTGATGAATCACAGCTGCAAAGAACACTTTTATAAAAATACTGGTCCAGAAGGCAGATTATTCTAGTTCATTCCTCAGATCACCCTAGTCTTGCTTATTGAGTATCAATGTGGTGCTACACAATGCACTCATTTCTGAAACTTTTGCAGAAGAGCAAATGCATTCACTATGCTTTGCCACATGGTTATTTCAAAATTTCAATTAAGAACAAACATTCATCATTTTCCCTAGCACATTCCTATGCCCAGACCATTTGAAAGGGCAGGAGAACAATTTAATAAGTTAAATTCTGTCAAAAATAACCTATCAAGCAGATGACAAAAGGAACCCTTGCTTTGAAGCTTGAAAAAAAAATTGCATTTCACTATGAAAAATCGCCTGTGTTTCATGTTTTCTCAAACGATTCATGTCAACCTTCCCCCAGAGCAAGATTTGAGATGAAGTTGTGTAATTTATTGTCATGCTTTAAACATATTATATTTATTTGTCCCTTTGATACCCTTTCTTTTCTTAGGTCCTTGGAAGCAGTGAGATTACTGTGAATTGACTTTTCCTGTGGTTAATGGAAAAAGTGGCAGGATTTGCTGAAGGTGAGGAAGGTAAGGAGTACAAGAGAGGAGATGGAATGAAGAAAAAAAAAGGTAATGTTGCAGAATGGAAGTTTTGTTAGTGTAAGAGTTGAAGGATTTTCATTCTGGACCTAAAAATAGAAGATCAACCCATAGGTAAATATCACAAATACCAATGGGGTGGAGTCTTTGTGTCTAGTGTAACTTCACTACCAAGTCCAACAGTCTGTATTGTGTGAGAGCAGGGAGGAGGCTGGGCAAAGTGACTCATTCATGTAATCCCAGCACTTTGGGAGGCCGAGGTGGGAGGATCACCTGAGGTCAAAAGTTTGAGACCAGCCTGGCCAACATGGCGAAACCCCATCTCTACTAAAAATATAAAAATTAGCTGGGTGTGGTGCTGCACACCTGTAATCCTGGCTACTCAAGAGGCTGAGGCAGGAGAATTGCTTGAACCCAGGAGGCGGAGGTTGCAATGAGCCAAAACCATGCCACTGTACTCCAGCCTGGGCAACAGCAAGACTCCGTCAAAAAAGAAAAAAAAAAAAGAGAGAAGGGAGGAGAAGTTCTTGGGGGTCTCTGAGGTGCCATGAACTGCAGTGGGTAGGCCCTTTACATATTTATCTTGTGTCATCCTCATGACAACTCCATGAAGTAGATGCCCTTTCCCAATATACAGATCAGGAAACTGAGACTCAATGAAATTACAAAATAGATTGCAAGTAACCTTTGCCACAGAGCTGAACTCTAGTCTGTTAATTCTAAAGCTCACAATTCTGCAATAGAAGTCATCTTGTGTTAATATGAAAATCTTGTTATGTCTGTGGCCAGCCTTTTAGTCAGTTATGGTCCCAAATCCATCAACAGCATATAATGGAATGTGATGTGAGAAGGTCCTGTCAATGGAAGTCTTTTAAGCCATAAATGAAAGAAAATCAATGAGGAAATGCATCCAAAATAGGACACAGACAAATATCAACAACCTCGGTGAAAGAGTTTAAATGACACATTGATCATCCAAATTAATGGTTCTTTACCTTTGTTTGAATCATGGGACCCTTAGAGCTTCTGATGACAGCTATGAAACTAGACATTTATACAACCTTTCAGAGGGCTGAAGAACCACCACTTCAGTTTATTTAAAAATAATATTGTTTAAACTCAATATTATTCAAAGTGCAAAATGTATTTAAACATTAAAATGTTTAGGTAGGGTGGGCACCTGTAATCCCAGCACTTTGGGAGACCAAAGTGGGGAGATCACTTGAGGCCAGGAGTTTGAGACCAGCTTGAGTAACATAGTGAGATCCTATCTTTACAAAAATTACTGAAATTAGCCAGATGTGGTGGAGTTCCAACTACTCAGGAGGCTGAGGCAGGAGGATTTCTTGAGACCAGGAATTCAAGGTTATAGTGAGCTATGATCGCACCACTGCACTTCAGCCTGGGTGACAGAGCAAGACACTGACTGTTTATTTAAAAAAAAAGTTATGCATATAAATGAAGGACTTTTTAGATACCTTTATATACTCTGCAAACATAAATTATCCGAAGCTTGACCACTGTGATGACACAACTTTTTAAATTTTTATTTAATTCATAATGTTTTTAGAGATGAGGTATTTCTACGTTCCCCAGGCTGCCCTCAAGCTCCTGGGATCAAGTCATCCTCCACCTCAGCCTCCCAAGAACCTGGGTCTACAGGTATGCACCAACACACCTGGCTTATGATGACATAACTTTTGAATGAACTGCTCAATGTCAAGGGTTACAACTAGAGGCCTTGGATCAGAAATCCATCCAACTTCAAGAAACCACATTAGAAGGGAACCATTTAAGAAGGATGATGCTGGCATGTAAAACCAATAGCAGTATTCTACTCCTCACAGTTCTAGAGGAATAGAACTGAGTGTGAATGCTAATTCAGTCGTTAATTTCATTTTCACCCATTATATAAAGTTACATCCTATTATTTCATGTAAATTGGTGCATGATGGGGCAGGGCAGAAGGGCCAGAGCCTGAGAGACCCCATGGCCTGGATGCCCCAGCCAGCCTCCTCCTAAAGGGGAAGGAAGTTGTAAGAGGAATAGGATGGTCTCTCACCACGACTTCCCTTCCCCAAAAAAGTGAGAAGCATGGAGAAAGCCACAGGAGAAAAGTGAGGCAGCAGAGGGAGACAACAAGACAGCCCGCATGAGAACGAAGGATGAAGGTGGTGGCGAAGCAGATAAAGTACTTTAACCAGCTTCCCAAGCATGGCGCACTCTTAGGTTAGAAATGCTCTGCAAGACATAGCATGAAAACACACTCCGGGGAAAATGAAACTGATAAGTTACATTCCTTTACTTTCCTGCTTCCTTATTACTTAGTTTTCCACATTTTTATACAAAATGTTTATTAGTTAATGTTACAGACCCAGCAAGGGGGTTTCTATGGTTGGCTCTGCTGCCAATTTGCTCTGAAAACTCAAGAACTTCTCTCTGGCCCGTGGTTGAGTCCAGAAGAGTGGACTAATGAGACTCTTCCAGTTTTCCTAATGTTCTAAGAGTCTGTAATGCACTGCAAATACACATGGAAAATTGTCTATTGGTACAACACAGGAAATAGGAAACTTCTGCACCCAGTTAAGATGAAGGGTATTCCCCATCCTCCCTGCCTGAAGTAAAAGGATAAATAGAAGTTTGTCTTCCTGGGAAAAATAAACGGGATGTTTGAATGGATCATTTTTTCCCCTTCTAAACTAGAAATTAAAACCTTGAGACATGGTGAAATATAGACAATTTATCAAAGTAAGCGGTTTATTCCTTGCACTGCCCTAACTCTCTTGCTGCCGCTCTGTGCCAACTTGGGAGCCTCACGTGATGTATCCTTTTCTCCAGTTCTCTCTACCCCCCACAAAAGTGTGGCTACTACTTGGCAAGGCTCAGCATTCCTTGGCTTTTGAATTGCTTCACATCTCAAAATTCTTCCACAACCCAAGCAAACTTGGCAGCTTTTATTTCTTTTAGGTGCTTTAAGAAAAGCAACTTTATTGAGCCTTACACTAAGATACAAATGACTAATAATTCTTGAACATCCCAAAGACATTTGCACTTTTAATAACATCAACAGAGAGAGAGCGAGATTTTTAATTGGTAGAAAGTTGAGGAAAATAAAATGAAATTTTGAAAGAAAAAAAAAATTCTTTTAGTTTGAGAGAGATCTGAATGCATGGACAGACCAGGTCTCCTGAAGTCAGATTCTTACACTGTTTTTGCACAATTTCTTTCCTTCCTCCTGTTCTGAATCCGGGGAAACTAAATGTTCCTTCCTGGCCCCTTCCCACTGGCATGACAGCTTTTATGGAAATGACTGAGGCTCTAGCAGTTGAGAGAACGGATAAACATTTGTAATTGTATCAGTTATTTATAAGTCAAGAATTGTTTATATTGATAAAATTTCTAAAATTCCACAACTAAAATGGTGACAAATAAACTGCTTTCTCAAATATCAAGTGCATGTTTAAAAATCAAATCAGGAAATGGAAAACATCTTTCTTTGAACCATTTTGCTCTTACATTGTTTCTGATCTTCTGAAAAGGCCAAAGGAGGAGGGAAAGAAAATACAAAACGTAAAAGAGACTCTTAATATCCATTTACTTAAGAACTGACAAGAACATGATTTGGGAGATTACCACAAACTGCAATATTTTCATGTTCCTTTGAGCTTTTTAAAATGTGATTTTGAAGAAACTAAAATAAGAACTGCAATTTTCCAAAAATTGCTCAATATTGGAGAAATATAGATATACACACATATATATACATGCACATACATACACAAATATGGAAATTATGTGTATATGAATTTATGTATATACACATGTGTATATGAATGTATACATACATATGTCTATGTGTGTACATAGGTACACATGCACACATAGTTGGATTTTTTCTAAATTCATATAGTTTATCATCCAACTTACTCATGATAATTGAGAAGATCATTTTGTAATCCTTTGCATTAGAATATTAGGATTTTTATACTACTGGTCACAGAAGATCAAAAACAGCAAATATGGTTAGCAATGGCCTGAAACTGAAAGTTACAGCTTCCATCCTGTACCATGCAGTTCTATTAACACCAAACTTTTAAACAATTATATAAATAACTGCCAAAAGAAATAAAATATGCAATTACTCTCTCTCATGGCTGAATTTGAGATCTGGATTAACAAAGGTCATTTCTATCATACACCATGGCAACAATAACCAAAATACCAAACACATATTCTTCCAAATTTCTAAAACCATCCTAATCTAAACTATTTTAATAGTTTAGATTAAAAGTTTAGATTAACACTTTAGATTTAAAGACTCCTTTAGGTTCTTCCTTTACTGGCTCAGCAAAAGGTCACCTAGACAGGATACTGTTTACGTGGTAGAGACTCCATCAAAGACTTGAAAGAAGACTATATAATCTTTCCTTAATAGTCAATTTTTTTTGCAGGGCCTCCTCCTCACTGTTGGAAGCTACCTTAAGGAGATTTAGGAAATTATTAATAGTAGGCAAAAATCAATAAAAGGGGAAAGGGAAATAGAAACATCCCAATGCTTCCCTTTGCCTAGGAAAAGCTGTACTTCTCCAGTGATGTGACCTTCCCCCTGGCATTGGGCCAGATCACCATTTAGTGAATATACAGTCTTCTCTCTAACAGAGTCATGTGCTCTGAAACTCCATCTGTCAGTACCAGGAAGATGTATGTTTTCTCTGTACAATTCAGCCACAGGTTGAATCAAGGGAAGAAGGTTGGGTAGTAGAAAGAGTCTGGAGTCAGATATCACTGAATTCCAATCCTACTTTTGCCACTCATTAGGTGTGCGGCCAAGGGTACATTTCTGAGCCTCAGTTTTCTCATCTGTGTAATGGGAATAATAGAACCTGTCTCATAGGTTGTTGGTGTGCTATTTATGTGAGGCACCTAGCACACAGCAGTAAGGGTGGCTGTGGACCTTACTGGCGTGGCCGTAATATAATGACCTAAGAGCTCCAATCTACCCTAGCCTGCTCTTTATAATCTGGAAGGATTTTATGGTTTTGTGCATTAAGACTGTGCTTCTGGGTAACATGTCATATGACAGAATAACTGAGATGCATTTTATAGGCTCTTCAGACAAGTAGGATTCTAGAATAGAAATGGGACAATGTAATAATTGAGTTTGAACTTTTACCTAATAAGTTAACATTTTTAAACATTAGCAGAATGATTTGGTGGAAAGAGTATGGAATTTGTTCCCTCTTCATTGTCTCCCATTAGGAGCCCCCGGATTAAGCCCAGTTCCTCCACTTATTAACTACATGGCCTTGACAGAAGTTCATTTACATCTTGAAATTTCAGTTTCCTCATACGTAAAAATATCTTAGTCATCTCTCAGGGCTGTTGTGGGCATTAAAATAAGATAATGCATATAAAAGATCTATGTAAACTCTACAGTTCTAGACAAATATGATCGTATTTGTTATGAAGATTAAAGTCATTCAGCAACAATATTCAAACCTTGCTGTAGAATGACTAATCACAGTATTTAAGGCAGATCTTTCTCAGAGCTCAAAGATAATTTACATAATGAAATCTCTCACTGGCTTCACTTTAAGGGAACATGGATATGGATAAAGACTAAAGATTATTATATTATATTATATTATATTATATCGGAAGGCTCCAAGCTTTCATGTTTTCCATGCCTTGGGACAGAAGTCTTTTTCATATTTGTACTTTTAAAACAATTAATACAAGCCCAATAATGAACACACTGAATATGATTGTTAGTTTAAATGATTACCTTTCAAAAAATGCTTGCTTTCTTATTTCAAAAAACCTACATTTATGTTATGTGTGTGACTCTCACTACGAACCTAAAATGTGAAAGGCCTTTTCATGAGTGACATGGTATTTTAGGTTACAACTTGTCTTTTTAATATACTGTATATCAATTTATAGAGAAAAATATCAGCTACAGAACTTATAAGTGTTCTCTAAACTTTGTTTCATATCTTTTTCCTTCAATAATATGCCACAAATATTTCCATGTCTTCAAAATGACATTTTAAGAGCTTTCTAATATTCTGTTGAGGATATATCCTATTATTTATTCAACCTAGCCTTTATGTGAGATGGTTTTTGTCTCCATTTCTTTCTGTTTTGAACAGACATGTCAAGAACATTTTTGCAGCTGTATCTTTCTACATATCCCTGATTATTTCCTTGAATAAACTGCTAAAAGGGAAATTAGTCATTCAAGTGGTAAATGAAATAATAAGAATTCTGATAAGTATTGCTAAATTTCCCTTCATATGATATGCCAACTGATGCTCACACCAGTATTTTGTTAGTACCTATTTCTTCCTATTATTATCTATTAAATATTTATTGAAGGATGCTTTAGAAACATAAACAGAAAAAAATTAAAGCCTCCATAATCTCACTATGTGATCAACCATTGTTAACATTTTGTTATGTTTTTCAGAATATTTATAAATATTTATTTTATAATGTGTATTTTAAAAAATTCTTTGGCAAATTATCTTTCCTATTACTTTGTAAAAGTACTTACATGAAACATATGTTGCAATTTTTTTCCTTTTATTATTCTTTAATTTTTGTTCCTGGGATATTTTGGTGTGTGTTATGTTTTTCTGTTCATTACTCAAATCTGTCCTTTTAAGATTTTTGAAGGGAGGGATAAAAGAGATTTGTTAATGGATACAAAATTGCAGCTAGACAGGAGGAATCAGTTCTTGTGGTCTTGTAGCATGTTAGGGTTACTGTAGTTAACAATAGCATATTGCAGTTTCAAATAGCTAGAAGGACATTGAATGGTCTCAGTGTAAAGAAATGATAAATATTTGAGGTGATGGGTATGTGAATTACCCTGATGTGATCACTATACATTAGATGTAGTGAAGTTTCACTATGTGTTCCATAGATATGTACAATTATTATCTGTCAATTAAAAAATAAAATTTATTTTTTTTCTAGTTTGACTTTTTCTATTTTCTTTTTATTTTTTTATTTTTTTTTAAATTTTTTTATTTTTTTAATTATACTTTAAGTTCTAGGGTACATGTGCATAACGTGCAGGTTTGTTACATATGTATACTTGTGCCATGTTGGTGTGCTGCACCCATGAACTCGTCAGCACCCATCAATTCATCATTTATATCAGGTATAACTCCCCAATGCAATCCCTCCCCCTTCCCCCCTCCCCATGATAGGCCCCAGTGTGTGATGTTCCCCTTCCCGAGTCCAAGTGATCTCATTGTTCAGTTCCCACCTATGAGTGAGAACATGCGGTGTTTGGTTTTCTCTTCTTGTGATAGTTTGCTAAGAATGATGGTTTCCAGCTGCATCCAAAAAATAAAATTTTAAAAGACCTTCACCTGTTGTGTCATGCATGAAAAAGCCTTTCACATTTAACAAAATTTTCATTGTTGCTAATCTCTTTTTACATTTAGCTCCTTAATCTTTAGAGCAATGTTATGATCAGACTGGCATTTTAGAAAAAGCGCTCTGGCAGCTGTCTAAAGAATATATTGTGGCTGGGCATGGTAGCTATACTTCCAATACTTTTAGGGGCTGAGGTGGCAGGATCGCTGAGGTCAGGAGTTTGAGACTAGCCTGGGCAATATAGCAAACTCCCATCTCTACAAAAATAAAAAACAAAAATTAGCCACATGTGATAGCACATATCTGTAGTCCCAGCTACTCAGGAGACTAAGATGGAAGGAACTCTTGCCCCAAGAATTCTAGGCTGCAGTGAGCTATGATTGCACCACTATACTCCAGCTTGGGTGACAGAGCAAGATTCTGTCTCAAAGAAAAAAAAGTATTGGGGTAAAATAAAACTAGAAGCACAACAAATAAGCAAATGAGGAGACTTTAGAAATAAAATAAGAAAGCTATGATGAGGGAATGGGATGTATCCAATGAGGTGCAATTGTTAAGATTTATTGCCTGTGGATTGGAGATATAAACCGAAGAAGAGGTGATTCCTGAGTTTTGATGTATATCATTTTAAAGGAAAGCACAAAAAAGATTGTGTGGATGTATGCCAGAATTCCACTTAAATGAATGACATTCGATCAGGAGATTACAAAGACCAGCACCCATGTTTATTGTTGCTTTAGGATCAAATAACATGCAAAGAAAAGAGCAGCCTGACATTTTTATTTTTATTTTTTGAAATAGGGTCTTACTCTGTTGCCTAGGCTGGAGCTCAGTGGTTCAATCACGGCTAACTGCAGCTTGGATCTTCTGGGCTCAAGTGATCCTTCTGCCTCAGCCTCCCAAGTAGCTAGAACTACACGTGTGCACCACCACGCTTGGCTAACTTACTTTTTTTTTTTTCCATAGAGACAGAGTCTCCCTATGTTTCCCAGGCTGGTCTCAAACTCCTAGGCTCAAGGGATCCTCCTGTCTCACCTTCCCAAAGTGCTGGGATTACAAGTGTGAACCACCAGACCCAGCCCAGACCACCATTTGTCAGGAAGAAGTGATGATGGATGTGCCTCACATTTGGAAATAATTTCTAGGAACAAAAGAATCAAAATCTCAGTAACCATCTCTAAAGGCATTAGGGACTTTGAACCAATAACCTAAACCCTGGTGAGATTCTCTCTTGAAGATATTGTTTCTGAGCCTTTGGACTCCACATACACAGATGACACAAAAATGTATGTTTCCAATCGGACCTCTTCTCTAAGCTCCAGCCCCATCTAACCAACTGTCCATGTGGATATCTTGGGAATCTCAAAGGTATCTCAATGTCAACACTTTTAAATCCAAACTTCTGATTACTCTCCCCAAACTTGATCTTCTTCCATTGTTCTCTAGCTCAATGACTGGTATCATCCACAAAGAAAGAAACCCAGCAGTGACCCTTGAAATTTCCCTTGAAACCTGTTGTTCCCAATATCCCATCAATCACAAAAAATTGCAATCTTACTTCCTAACTACCTGTTGAATCTGTCCAATTCCCTCCACTCCCAGCAACCAAGGGATGCACCATATCACTCCCCAGATCACCATTCTCATAAGCGATCACAGAGTGACCCTTATAGAGTTGGGCAAGGTTGTGGTCCTGTCACCATCCCCATCCTAGTGACATGATTATTGTTTCTTGCCTGGCTACTGCGAGGGACCCTCAACACTCTCCTTGTTTCTCATCTGGCCCCATTGAATCTGTGCTTCATACTTCAGATGAATTTGCAAACCCAAATGTACCTGTGCACGCTTCCTGACTGAGACCCTTGCGAGATATCCCATTGCCCTTAGAATAAAGACTCAAGTCTTTAACATGTTCCATAAAGACTCAAGTCTTTAACATGTTCCATCAGCCTCTGCAATGTCCTGTCCTTATCTGCCTAGACCAGCGCATATCATTTCCCCAAGATGTTTATGATCCGTCCACAGGTGTCCTGTCTCACACGTCTGGCAGTTAGGTAGCTGTTAGTGAAGACCTCAGGGGCAACTGGACCAACCATGTGTCTCTTTTTATCCAGCAGACTAGACCAGCTTATTCCCATGGATGGCAGTGTTGGGCTTTTTAAGGAGTGAATGGCCTCACATAAAGCTTCTTAAGGTCTACATTCAGAACTGACAGACTGAACATCACTTCTCATGCATTTTATTGGCTAAAGTAAGTCACGAAATCAGCCCAAATGTAAAAGGTCATGAAAAAGATTCTCCTGATGGGAAGAGTTACAGACTCACCTTGTAAAGGGACAGAAAGAGTCAGGACAAGTTTTGCAATAAGTCTACCACATTGTCTTTCAGATATTGGCTCAAGATAAGATTCCTCAGGGAAGCCTCTCACAAGCTACTTGCCTAGACTGCATTGCCTCTTTTTGCCCCTTATGGACTCACTGTATGAACCACTTCTTCATGGCACTTGGCACAGTTGGAATGTCATATGTGTTTCTGTGATTATTTGCTTAAGGTGAAATTCTCCCTTCCATACACCTCTTCCCCTAAGACTTAGAGGTCAACTAAAGGCCAATGTCCCCTTTTCCAGTACCTGATACAGAGTAGGTAGTAATCCACGAATATTTGTTAAAGAATGATTTCACTTCCCATTGTGTTATTTTGAGAATATACTTTCTGTTCCCTGATACAATGCTTTAATTTAAAGGAAAAAAAAAAAAAAAGACCTTTTGCTTTTTGGGCGGAAGCAGTGAGAGGATATTGAGTCCTGTGCACAGCAGAAACCCCAAGGGATAAAGTGATTATCATTGCCTCTTTGGGACCTGTGGCAAGGGAAAAACTGCATGGGTTGGCCACTGGGGGCTAGAAAGTAGCTTTAGAACTTAAAATACAGAGACTCCTGTGGGGTCTTTTCATGAATTGAGATCCACAAAAGCAAAAAAAAAAAAAGGCAGCAGGTTATTGGAAAAAGATAATGGGATTCATTGTGGATTTGTTGAGTTTGAGGAACATTCATGAATCTAACACTCTAACACTTGGAAAAGAGCTGGAAATTGGACAAGGTATTAGCCTGTTCTCACATTGCTATAAAGAAATACCTGAGACTGGGTAATTTATAAAGAAAAAAGACTTAATTAGTTCACAGTTCCTCAGGCTGTATAGGAAGCATGGTGGCATCTGCTTGGCTTCTGGGGAGGCTTCAGGAAACTTACAATCATGGGAGAAGGCAAAGGGGTGATTGGCATGTCTTGGGGCTGGAGCAAGAGAAAGCAGGGTGGTGGAAGCTGCTACATAGTACACAACTAGATGTCATGAGAACTCACCCCGTGATCCAATCACTTTTCACCAGGTCGTACTTCCAACATTAGGGATTACAATTCGCCATGAGATTTGGGTGGCGACACAGATCTAAACCCTATGAAACACCTAGAGTTGGGAGTTCACAGTGTATATACTTAAGAGCAATCTCAACCATAGAGGTAGATAAGAGTGGGCAGAGTAAGAAAAGAAGGCTAAAGACGGAGCCTGAAAGAGAATCACATTTAAGAGGCAAGAGGAGCAAGTAGGGCAAGGGGGCAATGAGGAATACTCAGAGAAACGAAAGCAGAAGTAAGAAAGAGCCAGTCTCAGAATTAGAGGAGGGAAGAGTTTCAAGAAGGAGGAAGTGACCCCCAACACCAAATATAGCTAACAGATTAAAAGATAAGACACAAGAAACACTCAATTCAAAATGACATATGCTGTGAGTGTTATGAATTACTTTTCCTCAAAGGATTATTTGTAATGATGTGCATATCTTAAAATTCTTAAATTTAATATGGCATAAGTTTCAGGAAGGCAATTTATAAGGCTAAAAATCCAAACACAGTGTCCATTTTGTATTTTAATTTTTACTTTGAATGATTTTTAAGCCCCATTCAGATTCCCGTCCTCTTCCCACAATGCCATTTGGCCTCTCATTTCTATGCATATGTGGAATTAGTTATTTTGGTAAGTTTTACTGCCACTCATATCAATAAAGAATACCAGTATAGATTAAGTCTAATTAATTCCCATATTTACTTTACTTAAATGAAATGTTAACCCCAATTTTTTTAAAGGCTAGAATGCTAAATAAATCCTGACTATTGAGCTGATCAACTAAAACATGTTTAGAATTACCTCTGGGTTCTGTCTTTCAGAGAATTATATGTAAAAGCAATCAAAAGGGAGGAAAAATTAAGCAAGAAAGTACTGAATGTACCAAATGTTAAGGATGCTTTTATCTTCCTTTATAGTTTTTTTCTTTTTTTTTTTTTTTTGAGATGGAGTCTTGCTCTGTTGCCCAGGCCGGAGTGCAGTGGCACAATCCACTAGGCCACAGCCAGTTGCACTGTGAAGGAGTCAAAGGGAATGCTCCCTTAGTTGAGGGAAGATGTTACTACATCTAGAGTGATGAAACTTTAGTTTTCATTGTTCTAAAATTACAATGGGAATATCGAGGTTTCTCCTTACTGATATCTTGAATATTTTAGAATCTATATATTCCATTTATCTTTTTATGGAGATTAATTCTGAGAGACACGTGAAAACCTAAATGTTACTGATTTTCAGTTATTTTATTTTTTTTCCTTTTTTTCTTTTTTATCATAATTTAAGTTCTAGGGTACACGGGCACAAGGTGCAGGTTTGTTACATATGTATACATGTGCCATGTTGGTGTGCTGCACCCATTAACTCGTCATTTACATTAGGTATATCTCCTAATGCTATCCCTTCCCACTCCTCCCACCCCACAACAGGCCCCGGTGTGTGATGTTCCCCTTCCTGTATCCAAGTGTTCTCATTGTTCAGTTCCCACACCATCATTCTTAGCAAACTATTGCAAGAACAGAAAACCAAACACCACAGATTTTCAGTTATTTTAAACAAAATAAGCATTATCAAGAAAGTTAAAAATGTAAAGTAACAAGAATGTAATTGCAGGGTATCTATCTGTAGCAATCATACATTCTATTTTGAATGCTTTTGCATGTTGAACTCTCATCCTCTATTGACCACTGAGGGCCATGCAACTGTTAAGTAACAATGCGAAATTCCTGGCTATCTCTGCAATTTAGTTGAACAATCATCTAATATTTATGCAGAATCATTAACTTAACTGGACAAGCAGGTTTCACAATGTTACACACTCCGAGTTGAAGAAAATTGTCCACCTTTGCAATCCTAAAACATTCAACATAGCAATGTATAAGTGTAGGCAAACAGCACTGGGTGAATATAAAGTTTGAGGATGGATTAATTTTTTTTCCCCATCGGGTACTATATTAACAAACAAGGTGCAAAATAGTAGCCACTGAATGAGAAGTCAGATTTAGGATGAGAGGTCACATTGTATTACATGGGAGTGATTCCAGAAGTGCATGGAACTCAGGGGAAATGAAAACAAAGAGCAAATGTGTAGGTGTCCTGAGTCAGCCATGAGGGTGATTAATAGGGAACCGCATTAGGAATAGTCCTCACAACCAAACTCCTTTCTTGTCCTCTTGTTTTGTTTAGCACTGGGCAACACTGTCTTTATTTTATTTATTTATTTATTTGAGATGGAGTCTCACTCTGTCACCCAGGCTGGAGTACAGTGGCACCATCTCAGCTCACTGCAACCTCCACCTCCCAGGTTCAAGTGATTCTCCTCCCTCAGCCTCCCGAGTAGCTGAGATTACAGTCACCCACCACCACTCCCAGCTAATTTTCCTATTTTTAGTAGAGATGGGGTTTCACCATGTTGGCCAGGCTGGTCTCAAACTCCTGACCTCAAGTTACCTGCCTGCCTCAGCCTCCCAAAGTGCTGGGATTACAGGAGTGAGCCACCATGCCTGGCCAACATTGTCTTCTTTTTTTTTTTTTTTTTTTTGAGACAGAGTCTCACTGTGTCACCCAGGTTGGAGTGCCGTGGTGCAATCTCGGCTCACTGCAACCTCCACTTCCTGGGTTCAAGCTATTCCTGCCTCAGTCTCCCAAGTAGCTGGGATTATAGGTGTGTGCCACCACGCCTGGCTAATTTTTGTATTTTTAGTAGAGATGGAGTTTCGCCACGTTGGCCAGGCTGGTCTCCAACTCCTGACCTCAAGTGATGCACCAGCCTCGCTCTCCCAAAGTGCGGGGGTTACAGGTGTGAGTCACCGCACCTGGCCACTTTGCAGATATTCTTATCACCCTCTTAGAGCATTTATGTAGGTGAAGATGCCCAGTCTAGCCTCCTTTAAGATGAGAGACAATGTGGAGAGAGAAGCCCAGCTAAGAGTCGGCTCTAATAGCCAGACACATGGTGAGGTTCCAGTCAAGCTGCCATGTGACAGCACCTTAATGAGGGGTCCCAGCAGGACCAGTGGAAGAAACCCCGAACTGGGCCCAGCCCAAAGAGCTGACTCACTGAAATATTACGCAATAATATGGTGGCTGTTTTAAGCTACTGGGGTTTGGAACAATTTCTTATGCAGCAGCATATAACTAGTGAATACAACCAAAGCACATTTGAATGGCAAACAGAAAACAAATCCAGTGTTGCTGTTTGCAAGAGTTCCAAAAAAAATAATAATACAGGTAATTTGAAAATAAAGGGACAACAACATGCTAGCCAGAAAGCAATATTAAAACAGAAAATAAATTGAAAAGGTAAACATTTCGAAAATAAAGAAAGATATTTTATATTGGTGAAATGTACATCTTACCAGAAAGGTACAAAAGTCATAGATCTTTATACACGTAATGATGTAGTTTCAAAACATGTTAAGTAAAAAGTATTTTAATATAGAAGGAAATATGATAAAACAACTTGGAAGTAAATAAATTTAAAAACAAGTAAAAAATATAGAGGGTTACAGTTACACAATTAATAAACCTAATCGGAGAGTTATGTTTTAAGAAAATCTGTGCCAAACATATAGGAAAATGCATTAAGTATTCTTATTTATCTTCATTTTTATGTATTATTCCCAACATGAAAAATACAGAGAATCATATGACAACATATACCTGCCAATGAGATTTTTTTTAAAGGTTAACTTTTTTGCATGTTTATTTAGATCTTTCGGCTTTTAGAAAATAAAATGCTACAGATACAATAATCTTTATTATCACATTTACCTCTGTCGCTCTCTGAAGGGCACAACTATTCTTATTAAAAGGATGAATTTCCCACCCTGTTTTTATTTATTTTTTTACATATATGTGTTTCTGTAATTAATATATAGGTTGATTTTTTTATTGTTGTTTTTTGGAGACAGGATCTCTGTCACCCAGGCTGGGGTATAGTGGTGTCATCTTTGCTGCAGCTTTGAGCTCCTGGGCTCAAGGGATCCTCCTGCTTCAGCCTCCCTAGTAGCTGGGACTACAGGCCCTCACTACCATGCCTGGCTAATTTTTAAATTTCTTGTAAAGACTGGATCTCACTCTGTTGCCCACGCTGATCTCAAACTCCTGGGCTTGTGTGATCCTCATGCTTTGACCTCCCCAAGTACTGGGATTATAGGTATGGGCCATGATGCATGGCCTTGTTATGTGCATTTTTAGGATTTACATTGTGTAGGGGAAGGAGGAAAGAAAACTTTTTTCCTACCCTCTTAGTTTCAGCATCAGGGGCCCAGAAAATGAAACTAACATAGAGCATCTTAACAAAGAACAATAAATTTGTAGAGAAGTGAAAAGACAAAAGGAAAAAGGGTTTAGGTTCTTAGGAGTGGCAAGCTACAGGAAGATATAAGTATATAGGGGAAATTAATGAAAGATGAGGGCTGTTTTATAAGATTTGTCATGCAGATTCCTGTCTGGGCTGATACTTAGAGTCTAGAGTCATCTCTGGTGACTAAGACTCCTGGGGATTAAGAGTGGTTCTCTTCCTGATAAGGGAGAGGGAGACACCTTAACAAATGGGAATTTATGTTCTGCTTTAAGTCAGACAGGAGAGGGCAGAGAGCTTTATTTTCTTATGTCTGTGTCTCTTAGCTACCTTTGGCTCAAAATAATTCTTATGCCACAATGGCATATTTTCAGCTGGCATATCCTGATCCCCTACAACATAAAATTTTAAATTTACAGAAATATGTATCTTTCTGCAATATTTTTAAAATTCAAAATAAAATAGCCATGCTGTATTCACTTGCAAGCATATGATGAAGTTCATTCATTTTTTTAGCTGCTGTGAAGTATTTAATTCAGTGGTCCCATCTCCTACTACTGACCGCTTAGGTTGCTTCTAATTTTTTGCCATTATGTAAGTCTGCAGTGTGTACCTTTGTATACACTTTTGTGGATGTATGTAAAAGCATTCCCAGAAAACTGGAATTGCTAGGTCATAGGTAATACAAACCTTGAACTTTGCTAGATATTGCCAAACTATGCTAAGAAGTGGCACCAATGTTATCGCCCTACAATGTAATCACCAATGTATACTCCAACAGTGGCTGAGAGTTCTGATTTCCCTATATCATGACCACCACTTTGTATTGTTAAACTTTTAAAATCTGCACCAATTTGCAGAAAGTTTAGTTTAGAACTGGCCAGGTGAGTGGCTCATGCCTATAATCCCAGGGCTTCCAGAAGCCAAGGCAGAAAGATGGCTTGAGGCCAGGAGTTTGGAACCAGCCTGAATAGCAGTGAGACTCTCTGTAGAAAAACACTTTTTAAAATAAGCCAGGCATGGTGGCATGCACCTGTAGTCCCAGCTACTTAGGAGGCTGAGGCGGGAGGATCACTTGAGCCCAGGAGTCTGAGACTGCGATGAGCCATGACTATGCTACTGCACTCCAGTCTGGGTGACAGAGTGAGATTCTGACTCAAAAATATAAATAAACACAATAATAGAAACCTAAGTTAATAATGGCATTCCCATTGTCATCTGGCATCTAATGTTGCAAATGATAAATACGCTATCAGTTTACCTGTCATTCTTTTTTGGCACCTTATTATTCTGTTTTAATATTTTGTCTTTGTCTTTGTCATTGTGCAGCTTACAGTAACATCATTTTGTATTTGTTGTTGTTGTTTTTGAGACAGGGTCTCCATCTGTCAGCCAGTCTGGAGTGCAGGAGTGTGATCATAGCTCACTGTAGTCTTGAACTCCTGGTCTCAAGTGGCCCTCCCGATTCAGCCTCCTGGGTAGCTGGGACTATAGTCATGTGACACCACACCCAGCTAACTCTTTAAAAAATTATTTTTGTAGAAACAAGGTCTTGTTATATTGTCCAGGTTAGTCTTGCACTCCTGGTCTCAAGCAGTCCTTCTATCTCAGCCTCCCAAAGTGCTGGGATTATAGGTGGTATTGGTTTTTAAATTAATTCTGTTGCAGACTAAGTATCCTTCCTAAATTATATTCTAAATCATTAACTTTTTAAATGCTGTCTCCTGACTTCTGTTTCCAGCAATTTGGTAAACTTAGTGTGCCCATTCAAGTATAGAACCATTTATAAATGACAGATAAAAATAGGAAAAATATATATACTTCGAAAAATGTTTTTGCAGCTTTCTGGAAAGTAAAGGAAAATAACTACAGGCTGAAAAGCACTAGAAATCATGATTTCATAAGCGCTCAAGCCAGCATGTAACCTGAGGGCACCTGCAGATCCCTGAAGGCCCAGCATCGGAGAGTCAAGTCAAGGAAAGGGTCAGAACGAACTGCCCACAAAAGCCAGGATCTTCCACTGACAATGACATCAGAAGTAGATGAGTAGAAAAGATACCCACTGAAAAAGACTCTGCCCGTTTTGACCTTGGCTCTGGGTAAATGGAGAGGGGCAAAAAGTCTCTCAATCATTTGTAGCCACAAGTATGTACTCACCCAGCTTGGGAGGCAAATCCACAATATTTGTGAGGCACAAAAAGGCCTAAGCTAAAAATCCTCCCTAGAGGAACATCCTTTAATCATAGGCCTCAAACAACTCCAACATATAAAGTTCCAAGGAACATATTCTCACAATCAAAAATCTCTACATGCATGAGGAAACAAGCCACAATGAATGAGAGTTATAAAGAAAGATAAAATGTAAATTCAGACACACGAGGAGTACAGAAATCAAATACAGTGCAGAGGAGAATCCTGAAGAGAAGGTAACATTTGGGTAAAGACATGAAGAGGGTGAGAGAGTGAGCCATCCAAGTACCTCAGAAGAGGTGACCTTAGTGGAGAAATCAGAGTTCAAAGGGTCTGAGGCAGGAACATGACTGACTGTTCCAGAAACAGCAAGCAATTTGACCTACAGTTCTAAAAATATCTTTCTGGATTCTATGTTGAGAATATAGAGGTGAAGCACAAGAGTAAAACCAGGTAAGCCAGATAGATTATGAATTCATGTGAGATATGGTGGGTGAATTAGACCAAGGATGTAAGGGATAAAACTGAAATGTAGACAGATTCTTGAAGGTAGGGTAGACAGGATCTGATGATGGATTGAATGTGGTTGAGAAAGAGAGAGAGAGAAATCAAAATCACTTTTCACCTACAATGGGAAAGAAGAAAGATGAAGCATAATTGGGAGAAGGGCAGGAGTCTTTTTTCTGAACAGGTTGTGCTCAGATCACCAAATTGGGAAGTTAAATAGACGGTTGGATATATGAATATGGACTTCTGAAGAGAGGACTTAACTGAAAGTTTCATTTAGGGGCTGACATAAAGATGAAGCTAATGAAAAAAAAACTCACATTCAAGAAGAGCAATGCATCTTGAGAAGAATTAAAACTAGGATCTGGGACATCAGGTTTCAGCTCCAGTATGTAAATGGATTGGAACTCATCACTGCCATATACACAATAAGATAAAAAAGTGAAGAAATGGAAAACCAATGACTTTTTTTTTTTTTTAACTCTTCAGAGAATTGATGTTGCAGAGCAAATGGGCACCCTGAAATCCGGAGAGAAAGACAAATACAAAGAATCACAGCCAAGATCAGTTTGCTGGGTTTTTGAAAAGGTAAATAAGATTGACAAATCTTTAGCTAGACTAACTAAAAAAGAAAAAGAGAGAAGACTCAAATTTAAAAAATTACAAATGAAAGAGGAGACATTCCAACTAATATCACAAAAATACAAAGTATCATAAAGAAGAACCATAAACAGTTATACAGCAATAAATTGGATTGCCTACAAAAAATGGATAAATTCCTAGACATATACAACTTACCAATCATGAAGAAATAGAAAATCTGAACAGCTCAGGCGCGGTGGCTCACACCTGTAATCCCAGCACTTTCAGAGGACAAGGTGGGCAGATCATGAGGTCGGGAGGTCGGGAGTTCGAGACCATCCTGGCTAACA
>NW_012119932.1:3920106-3937717 GCF_000951035.1 Colobus angolensis palliatus
AAAAAAAAAAAAAAAAAAAAACCTGAACAGACCAGTAATGAGTAAGGAGATTGAATTGGTGATTAAAAACCTTCCAGCGAGTAAAAGCCCGGGACCCATTAGCTTCACTGGTTATTCTACCAAGCATTTACAGGACTAATGCCAGTCCTTCTCAAATTCTTCCAAAAAATTCAGGAGGAGGTAATTCTTCCAAACACATTCCATGAGGTCAGCATTACCCTGATATCAAAGCCAGAAAAATACATGACAAAAAAAAACAAACAGAGCAATATTCCTAAATGAACACAGATGCAAAAATCTTCAACAAAATACCAGCAAACCAAATTCAACAACACATTAAGAGGATCACACACCATGATCAAGTGGGATTTATCACTGAGATGAAAGGATGGCTCAAAATACATAAATCAATAAATGTGATAAACTGTATTAATAGAATGAAGGATAAAAATAACATCGTCATCCCAATAGATGCAGAAAAAGCATTTGACAAAATTCAACATAATTTCATGATAAAAAAAAAGCTTTCAATAAATTAGGTGTAGAAAGAAGGAACCTCAATACCATAAAGGTAATATATATCAAGCCCACAGTTAACACCACATTTAATGATGAAAAGCTGAAAGCTTTTCTTCTAAGATCAAGAACAAGACATGAGTACTTCTATTCAACGTAGTATTGGAAATCCTAGTCAGAGCAATTAGGCAAGAAAAAGATATAAAAAGCATCCCTGTTGAAAAGGAAGAAGTATAATTATCTCTGTTTGCAGATGATATGATCTTATATACAGAAACTGCTAAAGATTCCACCAAAAAGTTGCTAGAATAAGCCAATTCAGCAAAGTTGTAGGATAAAAAAGTCAGCATACAAAAATCAATTGTTTCTGTATACTAACAAATAAATAATAAAAAATAAAATAAATAAAAATAAAAAGAGATTTGTAGAGTTAATTAAAAAAAAACAATTATACACTGCCTTCAAGAAACACAGTTAAGATAGAAAGACATGGATAGGTTAAAAGTAAAGCAAAGGAGAAGGATATTCCATGCTAACATTAAGCAAAGAATGTTGGAGCAGCTATATTAATTTCAGACAAAACAGATTGCAGAACAAGAAAAATTATTAGATAAATACATTCACATAATCTGAATAGGCCTATATCTATTAAAGGAATTGAATCAATAATTAACAACCTGGCATTTAAAAAAAAGCAACAGACTCAGATAGTTTCACTGGTGAGTTCTACCCAGCATTTAAGGAAGAAATGATACTAATTCTCTACAAGGTTTTCCAGATAATAGAAGAGAGAATACTTCTTAACTCATTCTATGAGACCAACTCTATCCTAATATCAAAATCACGTAAACACCACAAGAAAGAAAATTTATAGACTAACATCTCTCATTAATGTGGTTGCAAAACTCTCAAAAAATATGTTAGAAAAGTGAATTCAACAAAGCATAAAAAGAATCATACACCATGACTAAGTGAGTTATTTCAGATATAGAAGGATGGTTCAGCATTCAAAAATCAGTTAACCTAATCCACCACATCACCAGGCTAAAGAAAAAAAACCATACAATTGTATCAACTGATATAGCAAAAGCATTTGACAAAGTCCAACACCCTTTCACGTCAAAAACTCTCAACAAACTAGGAATAGAGGGGAACTTCCTCAATCCCACAGAAAGTATTTACCAAAAAACCTACAGCTAACATGATACTTATGGCAAAGAGTTCGCCTCTTATTACTCCCATTCAACATCATACTGGAAGTTGTGGCTGGTGCAATTAAAATAATAATAATAAAAGGAAACACAAGACATAGGAAGGAAGAAACCAAACAATCTTTGTTCAAGGCTGGGATCTATTGAGGTAGAAAATCCCAAATATAGAACACTATTAATAGGCATACAAGATATTAATTTACAGGAGAATACAATGTAGAGATTTATATCAAAAAAATATGAAAAAGTGGTTACTTTCCTAGAAAAATATATTATCAAAATTGACTCAAGAAGGTGGAAAACTGAACCAATAAATAACCATACCCAAACCCCTGAGATAGACACTATACCTTTAATGAACAGATGCCTAATGTTTTATTTAAATAATTCCACAAAGAGAAAAAAATATGTTTTCCAACTTATCTGTTACCGAAACTGTGTAAGAGTTACTGATAAGAATATCACTATAAACAAGTCTCACTGGTGAGCATAGGTACAATAAAATGCTAGCAATGAAACCCAGCAGATTCATAATATATTTTCTCATTGGAAGAAAAGACATTGTCTATTGACAAAAGTGGGAGGGAGAAGCAAGATACTTGAAACTTAACAAGAAATGTGTCTTACCTATGTGAAGAGAACTATAGAGCTTTACTGAAGGTCATCAAGGAAAACTCAAAAAAAAAAAAAGACAAATGTATTATGTTCATAGATAAAAAGTTTGAGTGTAGAAATATCTCAATTTAGTCTGTAAATCTAATGCAATCTCAATAAGACAAGTTCATTCTCATGTTCATAAGAACGGAAACATGCTTCTTAAGTACAATTTTAAAAATTTGAAAAAATTGTGCAGGAAATTTCACCAACCAGAGAGCAAAATATGAAAATACAGTGATTTTTGCATGAGGTATTAAAAAAAGAATAGGCCGGCTGTGGTGGCTCAGGCCTGTAATCCCAGCACTCTGGGAGGCCAAAGCGGGCAGATCACCTGAGATCAGGAGTTTGAGACCAGTGTGGCCAACATAGTGAAATCCTATCTCTACTAAAAATACAAAAAAAAAAAAAAAAATTAGCTGGGTGTGATGGCACACGCCTGTGATCCCAGCTACTTTGGAGGCTGAGGCAGGAGAATCGCTTGAACCCAGGAAGCAGAGGTTGCAGTGAGCCGAGATCGCCACTGCACTCTAGCCTGGAGGCACAGCACGACTCCGTCTCAAAAACAGATCACTGGAATTGGACAGTCAAGAAATATTCCATCTAAATTAAAAGTTAAATTATCTTAAGTATGATCTTTTACATCAGTCTATAGAGAATAGTCTATTAAATATATGGTACTGTGATATTACCTCATACCAGGAACAAAAATCAACTCCAGAGCAATTAAAAAGCTACACATAAAAAAGATAAAAGCATAGAAATAGTCAAAGAAAGCAAAATATTTTTATAATCTTGGAAAAGGGAGATGGACAATTTTGACCGTATTGTAACAGATGTTTAAAATAAATGACGCTTTAACAAAAAAGGCCAGCAGTAGACTGAGATACAACACAGTATATTTTGCAACATATATAACATACAAAGGATTAATATCCAGAACAAAGTCCCACTACATATCAATAAGGAAACAGAAAGACTATAAACAGGCAATTCACAAATTAATAAATACGGCCAATGTAACACACGCTGTGCTGTGCTCCAGTCCTAAAGGATTTATTCCCCCAGCTGCTGAGGGTGTCCATCCTCTCTGGGAATTACCGTCGGTGGAAGGGACTCACCTTGCCCAAAGGCATGCCTCCTAGGGCTGCCCTCATTCAATGACTGGGGATGCAGGGCTATGCTGGCCTCACCACCATGTTCCAAGTTGGACAACTGGAAAGCACCATTCTGGCTTCAAAGATCACCAAGAAGACAGCTGAGGCCTTAGTTGTGACCGAATGGAAGCCCAATTTCTTCCTCTGCCCAGTCCTGCTTCCTTCCCTCCCAACTTGAGTGTTAATCAAGAGAGCACTTCCTCATAACTTCCTGTACCCTAATTTCCATCTCTCCGCCCCCTTTCCAGGACCTGACCTGCAACAGTCAGTGGACATTAAAAGATACCTTGCTGGCCAGGGGTGGTGGTTCACACCTGTAATCCTAGCACTTTGGGAGGCTGAGGTGGGTGGATCACGAGGTCAGCAGTTCAAGACCAGCCTGGTCAACATAGTGAAACCCTATCTCTACTAAAAATACAAAAATTAGCCAGGTGTGGTGGCACACTCCTGTAGTCCCAGCTACTGGGGAGACTAAGGCAGGAGAATCACTTGAACCTGGGAGGCAGAGGTTGTGGTGAGCCAAGATCACACCACTGCACTTCAGCCTGGGCAACAGAGCCAGACTCCGTTTCAAAAAAAAAAAGATACTCTGCCCCAGTCCTAGTAAAATCAAAGGTTCTATTTTGCTTATTAGATTGGCAACATTTTCAAAGGCTGATAATATCCATGGTTAGTGAGGGTGTGAGTAAATGATCATTTTCATACACGGTTGGAAAGTAAATTGGTAAATCATTTTGGAAAGCAATTTTCCATAGCCTCTCAGTTCCACCTTTCAGTACCTATCTACAAGAATTACTAATGCATCTGCATAAAAAAATATAAAACAGTTCATTGAAACTTAATTTTTAATAGAGAAAAACTGCAAACAGTATGCATGCTGTTTTATCGTCTGCTCGACCTTTCCTGCTTTGGGGAACCACCTCTTTCCATCTTATTATGAGACGGTGGGACTGTTCATCCCAATAGCTCCTTCCTCCATCTGGGTACAATGGTGAGCACAGAACCCAGCCCTGGCAAATCACAGCATCTCATTTCCCTGGACACAGTGATAGGGCCACGGCTGGGCACCTGATCCCAACAGGGCCAATCTTAGAAATGCTGTAGAACTGACAGACGAATACCGGTGCAGAGAAACTTCCTTTGCAGAGTGGTGAAGCCAGGGACTCTCAGTGACTGTCTTCCCTGGGATGTGAAGAAAACTTGTGTGTGACGTGGAAGCAATGCACACAGTGAGGCTGATCAAGAGCTGGGAACGTTGATCTTTAAAGCAATCGTCCAGTCTCTAGATCCAGCAATGTCTGACTCTTTCATTTCAATAAGCCAGCAATTTCCCCAATTTTACAGAAACTAGTTTAAAACAAAGTTCTAAACCTTGCAACCAAAAGAATATTAATGTGATTTGTTGAACATTAAGGGATTAGTTAAATAACTAATATTACCTGTATACTAAAAGTTGGCTTTCTTTTTTTTTTCTTCAAGAAAGAGCCAGAGAGTAGTTACTTTAGGGTTTGCAGATCATGTGGTCTATCTCAGCTACTCAGCTCTGCTGCTGAGGTGTGAAAGCAGCTATAGACAATACGTAAATGAATGAACGTAACTGTGTTTCTATAAAACTTTATTTACAAGAGCAGACAGGATTTAACCCTCAGGAAATAGTTTGCTGACATGTCCTAGACAATGAAATCATGAAGAAGCTTAAACATCATGTCCTTTATAGATAAAAATGTAATGAAGTAATATTTTGCAACATAAACCCATGGTTTTTGTTTTGCTTTGTTTGAGAAAAGGTCTTGCTCTGTCACCCAGTGGTGTCATCATGGCTCACTGCTCACTGCACAGCTCACTGCTTACTGCATGGCTCACTGCTCACTGCACGGCTCACTGCACAGGGTCATCAGGGCTCACTACAGCCTCAACTTCCTGGGCTCAAGTGATCCTTTTGAGTAGCTGGGGCTACAGGTATCTGTTACCATACCCAGCTAATTATTTTATTTTTTCTAGAAACAGGATCTCTATATGTTGCCCAGGCTGGTCTTGAACTCTTGGCCTCAAGCAGTCTTCCCACTTCACCCTCCCAAAATGTTAGGATTACAGGTGTATGCCACCAGACACAGTCAACCCATGGCTTTTCATTCTTAGTGACTCCTTTTAAGCTTTCTGCATCAGAACCTCTGCACTTACAGGTACTTTGCCTGGAATATTCTTCCCACAGGTATCTGCATGACCTGCTCCCTTCCAACTTCAGGCCATTACCCAAATGTCTCTTCCTCAAGACTTTCGCTGGTCATGCTATATAAACACCTTCCTTACTTTATGTTTCTCCATATTTTCCCCATCAAATATACTACACATTTTTTTACTTTGAAAGCTCCATGAGGACAGGTATTTTAATCTGTTTTATTCACTATCACAGTCCTTAAAACAGAGCCTGGCACATAGCAGATGCTCAATAAACATTTGCTAAATGAATGAGTAAAAAAGGTTACATTTATTGGGCACTTACCATGTGCCAGGCACCATTGAAAGTGCTATTAATCATAATCCTCACAACGCCATTTATAGCAGGTGCCACTATTATTTCTATTATTTGATGTGTCCCTAGGTAGTGACAATCCTGAGGCCTAATGCCACACAGAAAGGCCAAAGAGCAGAAAATATGAACCCAGAATCTTTGGCTTTTCCATCCAAAATGGGTTCTTGAAACTCACAGTGAAGATAATAGTCTTGGAAGACAAGGTTTTTCATTGCAAGATCTGACCTTTTAAAAATAAAAATGAACAAAAGCTTTCTGATGAATACTTGCATGGTCAGTGGTGCCTTTTAGAAGGAGAGGTGGGGAATACTCTGGGTGCAGCAGGGAGAGTTTCTGAGAGTTGGACAGTGGCAGAATTGGCCCCGGTGTGGGCCAGGAGGTGTCCCACATCAGAGCAGACCTAGGCCTTGATTACTAGGTATGTCCCAGGGGGCTGAGCTCCACTGAGAAGAACCAGAGCCGGACCAGAGCATGCAATGTTACTGGCTGATTGAGGTTCCAGAGGAAGGGCTGAGGGCAACCCAAAGTCCTCATGATCTCTCAGGGAGGCAGAGGCGCTGAGAGGGGAGGGTAGACCCACAGGGAACTGGAGTCAAGCTGAGAAGTTTCCAGAGCACAGGGACCTCGGGAGAAGAGACCATGGTGTGATGGAGGTTACCTGGGGGAATCTGAGGCGATCAACAGGCCAACAACACATCCACAAAGCCACAACACATAAGCCTCCTACCTGCATCTCAGATTGCTCCTAGCGAGAAGGGACTTGACTTTCATTAAGTATTTCCCTAATACCGGCTTAGGAAAACTCAGAATTTGACCAAGTTTGTCTAGAAGATGCTTGATCAAGTCCTCTACTGTTCAGCTAGCAACTGAGCTAATAGTGAAATGAAGTACACAAGGGATGAAGAAAATTATAATTTCCTATAGATGAGATTTGTGATAATGAGATTTGTCCTTGTCACTCTGATATGGAAATATCTCGAAGGCACAGTGTTAAGTAAAAAGGCAGCAAGTTGTAGAACAATATGTATGGTATATTTCTGTTTATATAAAAAGCTAACATATGGCGAGGGGTGATTCAGCCTGTCGTCCTAGCACCTTGGGAGGCTGAAGTGGGAGGATCCCTTGAGCCAGCCTGGACAACATAGTGAAATGCTGTCTCTATAAAAAATAAAAATTAGCCAGATGTGGTGGTGCATACCAGCTATTCAGGAGGCTGATGTGGGAGGATCACAACCCAGGGGAAAAAATAGTAAACAAACAAAAAAAAGTAGCATATATTAGTGTACACATATGTGTAAATACATAGAAATGACCTGACCCACTCAGATACAAACAGAGGGGAAGGGATTGGAGGCAAAGGGAAGGGATCTAGGAAATGGAAAGCAGGAGTGGAGGAGAGGGAAGAGAGACTTTCCCTTTTTAGTCTATGATGCCATTCTGTGCTGTTTGAGCATTCTTTTCTTTTTTTTTTTTTTTAGACAGGGTCTTGCTCTGTCATACAGGCTGGAGTGGCAGTGGCGTGATCACAGCTAACAGCTCACTGCAGCCTCCAACTCCTGGCTCCAGTGATTCCCCCACCTTAGCCTCCTTAGTAGCTGGAACTATAGGCTCATGCCAGCACACCCAGCTAATTTTTAAATTTTTTTGTAGAGACGGGGTCTCATGATGTTGTCCAGGCCGGTCTCCAATTCTTGGCTATAAGTGATCTTCCAAACTCTACCTTTCAAAGTGTTGAGATTACAGGTGTGAGCACCGCACCACATGCTAATCGTGTGCTTCTGCCTCCCTCTAAGCACTTACAGCCCTAACTCTATTGTCTTGCTATAGAAGGTACCATATTGCATTAAAGATGGCTGGTTTATGGCTTTATCTTTGCTACTTAATTATGCACCCCTCTAGGGCAAGGGACGAGTCTTACCTTTATGCTCAGAATCTTCTAGGACCTCAACACATATGTGATGAATGAATGAGCAAAAATGGTAATAAACTTACCTCTGATTTCAAGTTGGTCCCTGAGTTCTAGTTTATCAAATTTGTAAATACCAGTACTATGACCTACTTAAAATTTGAATTTGAACACTAAAACGGAAAAAGCCTGAGTTAGTAAAGGAAAAACAGGACTCTTCATTGAAAGTTAGTTGTGAAATCAACTCTCTAAGGAGGAGCCATCCCACAGTTAGGTGAAAGCACAAACCAGGGGCATGAATATTGTGAATAATCAAGAGTCCCCTATCTTTAAAATTCAGACCTAGAATTTTATGTAACAAGGATTTCATCTGTAACTTCCTTTTAGTGCAACACTCAAATGTTAGCTAGTGCTAAAAGTATGGAAGGGTGTTTTTTTGAAAAGGTGTTTTTCAGAGTCTAAAAAATCCCTCAAGCCCAATTCCATCTCTTCTGAGATTTTATGAGGCTTGCGAAACTGACTAGGGCCAAGTCTGAGGGTGACAAGATGAGCATCAGATTATTAATTGAAAGTAACCAACACTTTATATCAAGTACTCAAATCCAAAACTATGAGAACTCAGGAGGCCGGGGCAGGAGAATCGCTTGAATCCAGGAGGCAGAGGTTGCAGTAAGCCGAGATTGAACCATTGCACTCCAACCAGGGCGACAGAGCGACAGAGCGAGACTGTCTCAAAAAAAAAAAGAAAAAAGAAAACTCATGGGGTAGAATTTCATGATGTTTGCACAGGTGACAGGATAGGGTTCCATGGGTTTGCAGACTTCTATGTAACTGGGGTAAAACTGGATAGGCTCCCCAAGTTTGGGAGCACGGGTGTGGGTGACAGATGGATCTAGGAATGCCTTTGCAGTGGGGACCTCCTGAGTGATTGTTCTGGGTCTGCTTCTGCAGGCTACAGCCACAAATTTCAGGAACTGAGAATGGTGAGGAGGAAGTGGAAACAGCCTGGGTAGCACCAGGAATCTCTCTGGGACCTCTTGTTCCTCTCACCTACCTCAATTCTTCCTCCTGGGTTGACGAACAGGAACCCCACAGGGTTCACCAACTCATACCCTTAGCGCTGCCGGGAAAGCAAGGCCTTAGTCCCTGGCTAACTCTCAAAACTGTTGTTCTGTGTCTTCCATTTGGTTCTCGAGGGCAGTGGAGACCCCGGGAACTGCCCATCCCTGACCACTGGACACAGCAGCATGAAGAAGACTGTGATCCTTTTCTTACATTGATCTCAAGTTACATTTTTTTAGATGCTTTTCAAATATGCACATCAATTATTTCTCTAGGTTTTCTTCAGTGTAGCATCAGTACAGTGTACGCTATATTTTGGAATTAAAAACTCCATGAAAGCAGACTTCAGGTGAGATTTCCCTCTAGGTGCCTTCCCATTAAGAGCAGTAGGCACGTAAATCAAGAGTGCCCCTTGATTGCAGGAACGTGGAAAGCACAAATAAGGCCAGGTGCAGTGGCTCATCCCTGGAGCCCCAACACTTTGGGAGGCTGAGACAAGAGCATCGCTTGAACCCAGGAGTTCAAGGGTGCAGTGAGCTAAAAAAGGCATAAATGAAGGCATGGCTGAGATCTTCCACTATATACTGCTTTACGCAGAGAAGCTAGTTTGCATTTTCTCCTTGCTTCCTGCTTCTGGACTTTTCCTTTGCCCAGGACAAAAGGCTCAAGCTAAAATCTTCTGATTCCATTGCTTCTTGGCCTTTTGGCTAAAATCAAGTGTAAAATCTTCTAATTCCTCTGGTCTTGGCATTCAGTGTTGGCTTCAGATCTGAAGGTTACACTAATTTGTCTGGACCTTGCTGATCAACAAAGAATAGAACCTTTCCTCCCCCCAGCCATTTAAAAAACTCTCCTAAGGGCTGGGCATTCTTATTTTTGGAGGCTCCAACCCTTCAGTGTATCAAACATATGAAAATGCATTCACAGTCCACATTTAATTAAACATTTTTGCTGTAAACTACATTAGAAAAGATTTTTATAATTTTGCTCTAAAAATGTATAGCTATAACTTTTTTTTTTTTTTAGATTCAGAATCTTAATCCACCCAGACTAGAGTGCTACTGATCACAGTTCACTGCAGCCTCAATCCCCCAGGCTCAAGTGATCTTCCCACCTCGGCCTCTCGAGTAGCTGGGACCACAGGCACATATCCCCATGCCCCCCTATTTTTTTTTTTTTTTTTTTTTTGTAGAGGCAGGGTCTCCCTATGTTGCCCAGGCTGGTCTCTAACTCCAAGGCTCAAGCAATCCTACCACCTCAGCCTCTTAAAGTGCGGGGATTACAGGCATGAGCCACCATGTCCAGCAAAACATTTAACTTTTGATTGACTATATACTATCTTTTTTATCAATCATTATGCACGCTTGTAACATAAGAAAAGCTAACTTACAAATTGTTTATATATGTAATGACTTTTTAAATACTAAATTCAAATTTAATAAACTTGGCAGTATTATGTTTTGGCAACACTTAGTCAAATGTTATTATTGCTATCACTTTTGCAGTTTTCTTTTGGAATCAAAATTTTTGTTTTCACATCTCAAACTTTTTCTAGGTCCCCGAAAAACTCATAGGCTCTATGCATTGGGAAGACGATGCCCAATAGATAAACAATTTGTAAACTTCCATTTGCATAAGGACTGCTTGTGAACACGGGAGGTTCCCTTTTACCCACATATAGGAAAATGGTCTGTTTACTACAGGCTTAGTTTGCCATTGCCTCAATCGTACAATGACTGTTATAAATGGCAAGGAACAAGTGAAAATGCTTGTCTCTTATTGGAATTGGGTTAGTATGTTAAATGACATTATTGTGTTACTTATTTAACTAGGAAAGACAGTTACATTAAAAACATTATTATAAAAGTAACACATATGCATCTTACATCATTTGGAAAATGCAGAAATATATTTAAAAAATCATCCATAACCCTAACTGCACCCCTGATATAGCACTGTCAAAAGTATGCTGTGTTTTATTTCAGTGTTTTACATGCACACACATTTTAAAATATACTTTTTACTTTTTCAAAATTTTTAATTTTTATTTTGTAAAGATAGGGCCTCACTATGTTGCCCAGGCTGGTCTTGAACTCCTGGCCTCAAGAGATCCTTCCACCATGGCCCCCTAAAGTGCGGAGATTATAGGTGTGAGCCACCGTGCCTGGTCTATTTTATAATATTAAAACCATAGCATATATACAATGTGTATCCTATTTTTTCACTTACATTAATATCATGATTATTTTATGTCATTATACTTTCTGTGAAAGTATCATGCTTATTGGATGCATTATATTCCACCATGTGCTCTCCCAATGTTGAAATTTCCATTTCTATAATAAAGAAACCTTTCATATATATGAAGGTATATATGATCAAGATATAATGTCCTTCACACAGCTTCCTGTCTTCCAGTGGGGGAGGCTAGCTCAAGTTCTCATGCTGCTGCTTGGGGAGTGGAGAAGATGGGGTGGTCTGGGGAATGGTTAGTCTGTGCATTACCCACTTTTTACTCCATATTCTCCCAGTCCAATCTCCCCAAGTCTGGCTAACCAGATAGGTGCCAACTAACTGGTAGATTCCTGGAGTGGCTCCCACTGTGCAGGAAGTCCCAGCCAGCTACAGAAGCCAGAATCATCCCCAATATTTAAATTGGAGTAGAAAACCCCAACTGGCTGGTGCCAAACCACAGCCAGTCCAGGAAGGGTCTGGATAGGTTAGCCAGACCCCTGAAACTCCCAGACAGCAAGCTGTGCTGCATCATGTCAATAACTTATCCCCCCAAAAGTAACTCACATGTCACAGTTGAATTTTTGGAGCCCATTTATTGCATTTGTGGCTTACTTATTGCCTTTTGGTGAGATTTGACAGTTTATGCACTTTCAGAATGGTCTTTCAACATAATAATTTTGCAAGACAAAGCTCAGGGTGACATTGTAGAAGACTGAATGGAATTGTCTCACATCTTGCTCTGATCTCTTCATGAAGCAAAGGCAAAAAGCTTCCAAATAGCACTAAGTCAAAAAAGCTACCAGTTTCCTTTTCTCAAGGAAGAATTGGAATTGGAATTATTCAATTGATAGTATTTTTTTTATTAAAAAGGGTAATATAAAAAAATCAGAGCATCTACCCTATTCAACCTCTACTTTTGGTCTTGTATAGCTTAGACAATATTTACACCATTCAGTTTTATGATACTAAATAAGGTTGATTACAGCAAATGTAAGCAAAAACAAAACCACAACAATAAGAAGCATAAACAAGTCAGTACTGGGGGCTGTGCACAGTGGTTCATGCCTGTAATCCCATCACTTTGGGAGGCCAAGGGCAGGGATCACTTGAGACCAAGAGTTCCAGACCAGCCTGGGCAACATAGCGAGACCTTGTCTCCACAAAAAATACAAAAATTATCTGGGCATGTGGTGTGCAACTGTAGTTCCAGCTATTAGGGAGGCCGGAGGCAAGAGGATCACTTGAGCCCAGGAGACTGAGGTTGCCACGAGCCATGATTATGCCACTGCACTCCAGCCTGGGGCACAGAGTGAGACCCTATCTCAAAAATAAATAAATAAATAAATAAATAAATAATAAATCCAAGTCAGTATTGTGAACCTTTTAAATCCTCTTGACATGTCCTTCTTTCTTCTTAATGAACTTGGCTGCTGGAGCCTTTCTTCCCTTTGTGATGGGTTTGCTGTCTGGATGAGTAGCATCCCACCAGGCCAAATGCAAAAGGGTGTGGCTGTTGAGGAGGGCATGGCATTCTTCTTGACTGACACAACCGCATGCTCTTCTTGAAGTCACACTCCCTTGATCTTCCTTCTCCAGCTATGCCTCTCTTCCAGACCTTTGGCAAATGTTGATGGTTTGGGTTCTTCAACCCTCGACAAGGTAAGCAGCTTGAACCAAGTGGGCTGAACCAAGAACAAGCAGGATGTACACTTTGTCTCATTAGCATGCAAACTCAAAAGGAAGACAGTGATCAAACTGCTAGGTGGCTAAATCTACATGTAGTATCTAGCCCTACGAGTTTAAATATTATGTCCAACCTAATTTCCTAACACAGTATTTCTGAATGGAACCTTGCACAAAACCTTTTCTGGCTATGCAAACTTTACATGTAACTTTGTTATGAGAGATAAAAAATTCCGTTTTCTTTATTCACCAAAATTTCACCACAGGTGCTATGGGAAAGGGAGTATTCAGGGTTCACTGAGAGGCCCTAGAAGCAGGTACACCACGGTCCTTGCCTTCAAAGTTTCTTATTGCCCAAGAAATTACTTATTACATTTCTCTAGATCTCAATTACCTATCTAATACATACAATTTGAGAATTGGATTACACATTTTGAGGTCACTTCGTTCTTCTTTCTTTTTCTTTTTTATATTTAGAGGCAGTCTCACTCTGTTGCCCAGGCTGGAGTGCAGTGGCACAAACATAGCTCACTGTAACCTCAAACTCCTGGGCTCAAGCGATCCTCCTGCCTTGGCCTGCCAAAGCTCTGGGATGACAGGCATGACCTAAGGTCATTTCTGTGACTCTAGAACTCTTGCATCACACATACCCTCCACAGACCACAAAGCTAATGTGAAATGTTATTGGCAAAATCATTTAATGAGGTAGGAGATGGCTTGATGCCAGGAGTTCAAGGCTGCAATGAGCTGTGATCTTGCCACTGCACTCCAGCCTGGGTGTCAGAGTGAGACCCTGTCTCAAAAAAATTAAATTAAATAAACAAATAAATAAATAAATCATTTAATGATGTATTTGTGAATGGCATCGAGTTAGATGCCATTCAAAACATGTGAAATCACCAGAAATTCTGTCCTTTGAAAGGACAAGTCTCCTTATAACTATCTGCAAGTCTCCTCATAACTACCTAAAAATACCACACTATGCCCCTATCTGTCCCTCACATGGTGCTATTGGCCTCTGCACCCACCCACACATTGCTGCTTTCCTAAGGAGGAGCCTCTCCTGACAACAGGTATCCATCTCTTCTTCCTCTAGGCTCATTCAGCACTCCGTCATCACTAAATTCAGTTTTTTGGCAGGTGCAGCAAGCCTGTTGTCTTGCATTATTAATATAAAAGTAAGTATAATATAGCTATTAGGAAACAAATAAATGCTATGGAAGCACTGAGGTGGAAGGATTAATTTGAATTAGGAGGATCAGGAAAGCACTAGGGAAGAGAGAATTTCTGAGTCTAATTGTTTTCAAGGGCAGGATCCAGTAAAGGAGTTTAGGTTGGGTGGTGGTGAAAAGCAATAATTGATGATGATGGCAAGCTTTCAAGCCTGGTCAATGAAAATTTGTTAAATAAAAGAACTTCCAGCTGGGGTAACTGAGTGATATGAATGCCATTTCCAACATAATACAAGAAATAAAGTAACTTGTGGGATGGGGAAAGATGTCAGACTTGGTTTTAAATATATATATATATTTTTGAGATAGGGTCTTGCTCTGTTGCCCAAGCTGGAGTGCAGTGGTGCAGTCACAGCTCACTGCAGCCTCAGTGATCCTCCTGCCTCAGCCTCCCAAGTAGCTGGAACCACGGGGTACATACCACCATGTGCAGCTAGTTTAAATTTTTTTTTTTTTTTGGTAGAGATTAGATCTCACTATGATATCAAGGCTGCTCTTGAATTCCTAGGCTCAAGTGATTCTCCCACCTTGGTGTCCCATAAGTGCTGGGATTACAGCCATCAGCCACCACGCCCACGCTGGTTTTAGATACTTTTAAATGATGCTTGTGGACAAATAATGTACAAATGGGCAACCAGGCACTTCTCTGAG
The DNA here is from genome assembly GCF_000951035.1 of Colobus angolensis palliatus. Lineage (NCBI taxonomy): Eukaryota > Metazoa > Chordata > Mammalia > Primates > Cercopithecidae > Colobus > Colobus angolensis. The sequence continues at coordinate 3,934,947 of NW_012119932.1, forward strand.
GTCAGGGGAGAGTTTATGAGTTACTTGCAAGCACGCTACATTTTCTATTGTGTTGTCTGGTTTACAAAGGGCTTTCATGGCCATTATCTACCGTTGGTTTTGATTCTAACAAACATCCTATAAAGTAGGTAGGGCAGGATTATATTACTAGGTTCAAAATAGTTCCTAAAGTGACATTTGTGTCTGATGATACCTATTGTTAACATAAAGAACCTGAAGCTGGGAGAGGGTAAGTGATGTGCTCAAGTAAATGGAAGAGCTACAGCTCAGTCCCGTGTTATCTCACTAAAAATTTAGGTTTTGGGTTTTTTTTAAACCACTAAGAATAGTGATGGTTGATGCTGGAGAAGCAGATATCATTTTCGATGAAAGCAAGAAGGAAATTACTACGAGGGGACTTTGGGGGTAAACTTGTGTTTAAAAAACTGTCAAAGAAAGAATAGGAGCAAATGAAGGTGATCACATGACCTCCCCTCAACCCCTGAGGAGACTCAAGATCCTAAAGGGATAATGGCCTGTCATCCTTCATCTCCCGGATAGGACCAAGCAGTCTGCCAAGGGCACAGAAGGTATCTACTATATTTGAGTGGAGTGATAATGACAACAGACAACATACAGCAGGTCCTCAAATAATGTCATTCTGTTCAACGTTGTTTTGTTATAATGTTAACGAGAAAAGAAATGGATTTCGGGCCAGGACCACTGTTTGTATTTGCAGGTTCTTCCTGTGTCTGCAAGAGTTTTCTTTGGGTACCCTAGTTTCCTCTTACATCTTAAAGACATGCATGTTCAGTTCATAGGCTTGTCTACATGGTATCAGTAGTTTTCTTTCTTTCTTTTTTTGTTTTAAGAGATGGGGTCTCCATCTATCACCCAAGCTATAGTGTAGTGGCATGATCCCAGCTCACTGCAGCCTCCAACTCCTGGACTCAAGTAATCCACTTACCTCAGCCTCCTGAATAGCTGAGACTACAGGTGCATACCACCATGTCTGGTTAATTTTTGTATTTATGGTAGAGATGGGATTTCACCATATTGCTCAGGCTGGTCTCCAACTCCTGGGTTCAAGCAGTCCACCTGCCTCATGCCTCCCAAAGTGCTGGGACTACAAGCATGAACCACTGCCCCCTTCCTAAATGGTCCCAGTTTAAGTGAGAATAGGGGTATGTGTGTGTGGGTGGGTGTGTCTTACAACGGAATGGCATTCTATCCAGGGATGGTTCCCACCTTTTGCCCAAGCTGAGCTGCTGGGATAGGCTCCCAGTGTCTGTGACCTTGTACTGGAATAAATGAGTTGGAAAAATGAATAAATTCATGAAACAAATGACTGTAAAATAAAAATATGTAAGTGTACATTAATCATAAAAATGCATGACAATAAACAAGATAGGAGAGCACTCAGCTACCATATTTGTGATTGTTTTTGAACCTCATGGTAGCAGCAGGTCCTCCTGACAACTTTTGCTCTGCAAACACTTATTCCTTGATTTAACCCAGCACCACAGCAACCATCGCTCACTGACTCACCAGAAATTTGGCAAACCATTATCTTGTTTTTGTCAATCTTTTAAAAATGTAGGTGGGCCGGGTGCAGTGGCTGGTGCCTGTATTCCCAGCACTTTAGGCTGAGGTGGGCAGATCCCTCAAGCCCAGGAGTTCAAGACCAGCCTGGGCAGCACAGTGAAAACCCATCTCTACCCAAAATACAAAAAGTTTATCCAGGCTTGGTGGTGCGCACCTGTAGTCCCAACTACTGGGGAGTCTGAGGTGGCAGAATCACCTGAGTCCGGGGAAGTGGAGCCTGTAGTGAGCTGTGATTGCACCCCCAGCCTGGGTGACACAGTGAGACCCTATCTCAAGGGAAAAAATAAAAAAGAGGTATAGCTCACATTTATTTTAATGTTTAATATTATAAGTGTTTTGAGTCTTTACTTCGAAGTTCGGTGATGTTTTTGTGACCAGAAAGCTGTAGGAACTTCACTCTTTTTTATGTCAGCCTATGGCAAATTTGTTTTGTTATATGGTGTTTTGCTTAAGGTGACAGTTTCCAAGAACCTGTTCAGTGAGGACTGGAGGGCTGTGTCAGAGTAAATGCATAGCACAGAATGACGACTGCAGGGACGATATGGGGGCAGCAGGGTTTTAGACATACTTGGAATGGCAGCTTCCTGAGGTAGGCCAGGTATTCTCAGCATAATAAGGGCTACATTTAGGTGTATCTGGAGGAAGACGGTGAAGATTTCCATGGACGGTCAGTGCACTGGAAAACAGGCAGGGATGGCAAGGACCATAGTGATCGATAGGAAGAAGGTGCACTTTAGGGCATGATTCTCCTGGTTAAGCCAATGGCTCTCGATGAGGGTCCCAGGGTCCTGCCCTGGGCACGGAGTGGGTTGAAAGTGACAGCCCAGCCTATTAGGTGGGAGTCTCCCTCTTGAATGATTCCAGGAGGCCCATATCGAGGGTCTGAAAGGCCAGACCGTTAATGGCACAAAGGTATTAAGTTCATTTCAGGGATTGACCCGGCAACGTGCCCCGGTTCTTCCCCTCGGTGCTGGGAAGCCCTAGTGTCCCTGTAGCATTTCACACCTGGCTGGGTCTCCTGACTCGTGGCGTGGGTGAGCGCGTGAGCCTCCCTCCTTCAGCTGATCGACACCTGGGGGCTCCTCTGCCCAACCTTCTCACTCTGTCCACCCTGTCCTCTTCCCTCCTCGGGTAGCTGCAGGGGACGCCTGGCCGGGGTCCCCAGGTTTCCCACTCGCAACCCGCGG
>NW_012119932.1:3938737-3963643 GCF_000951035.1 Colobus angolensis palliatus
CCTCCGCCGGCGGGCAGGTGTACCTGTCCCGGGCTGGGCGCGTGCGAACCTCCCACTGGGACACTGGGGCGAGGATACCGGAGCGCGAGCAGATTTGGGGCAGCAGCTTTAGTGCTTAGGTCCTTTCTTTTTCCTTTAAAGGCAATATTACTGGGCACAAGTCGGCTTTTTGGCAAAGCAGCAGCCGATGTAAATATGGCTCTGGCGTCGGGCGGCATCCCTGCGCTTCTCCCGCATCGCCCTGCCGCTGTGCGGGCTGGAGAGCCCTTGGCGGGGAGTCTTCCTCCCTTCGTCGCCTCCCCCCACTTTGAGGAGTCGGGCAGAAGTCGCCTACTGCGGAAGGGCGGCTGGGGCAGGGACAGCAGGCGGGGGTCCCGAGTTGGTCGCACCCGCTGTGGGGGGTGTGGGAAAGGCTAGAGAAGAACGCGTGGAAAGGTTAGCGTCACGCACAGTCGGGGGTTGGAGGATGCGCCGCTGCGGGCTATGCGGACTGCGGTTCGAGGGTCTGAAATAGCCTCCTGCTGATCTGACAGCGAGAAACTCCTGCAGTTTTAATCCACTTAGATAGGATCAGGAAACATGATCGGAGCTGTTGGCTCAGCCAGGAAAGTTTAAATGAGCTGTGAATTTTGACCATGACCTTAGTCACTGCAGTCACTTAGCATCTGGGGAAAAGTGTAAGTACGCTTTCCCTGCTTTTGATTTCGATGGATGTCTATATGTCCTTTTCAGCGTAGTGGAAATGACAGAAAACCATGCTGGTTTTTTGAAAAAAACACACTTTCAATGTAGTGAAGTTGTTTAAAATGCCTAAAAGCATCGTTTTTGTATTTTTCTTCCCGAAGCTGCGTAGGGGGGAGGGCGAAACAGTATCAGGATCGATCGTGTTTGCATGGAGTGAGTGTTTTTGAAAAAGTTGAGAAATGATTATTTTTATCCAGCTTAATGACTGATTCACTGAAGTTCATTTTAACTTCCTGACAACTTCTTTAGCTATTTGGGAATGTAAGTTGTTAGAAGAGCATGCATTACTGCACCAAAAACTCCTCTCTCAAGTTTTATTACAGAAAATGAAATGCGATTTTTCCTAGGTAATAAGTTTACAATGTAAAGTTACGTATAATTTTGTTAAGCTTTTTTATTCTTTACGTTATTAGTTTTTGGGTCCCTTATTACTAGAATAGAAACTTACAATTAAAAAAAGGACGAATACTGTAGTGCTTACTCATATCATATTACTCATGTGCCTTTATCTCCTTTGGAGTTCTGGTGTTTTGGTCAGGAGAGTGTTTCAGTCTCGGAGTTTAATTTAGTAAGGTGGTGTCAACAATATGCTGCCGAAAGAGAGGGTGCTTTCTGGGAACTCATCTGAATTCCAGTTTGCCTTTAAAAATCTTGTAATTGTGTATCTTTTAATGTAACCACTTATGTTGCTACCTTACATTTATGAATTGCTACATTTGTTTTAGAGTTTCTTGCTAATTGGAAATATTTTGAAACTAAAGTGTTTTGTAGTGTATGACTTGTAAATAGTACATTTGGTGTTATTTTACTTTTGCTCTCAAGAGAAGTTAGCAATTTTAAGTATCCACAACCAGAGGCATGTAAGCATGTTACTCATTCAACAGATATATTTTGGGCACATACAGTGTTAGCTACTATGGGAAGGATTGCTAAAACACCTCTAATATTTTTGTCCAAATATCTTTATTTTGAGGGCTCTGAGTTGACATGAGAAAGGTCTGTTTCATGGCCTTCTTTTTCAAAATATCTATTTTCTTTAGTATTATTATTTTTGAAAAAAGAATGGAGGTGTAATATAAACATGAAATCTAAACACTTAGATGCTGTGTATTTCTGGTTTGATTTCATTTTAGGTGACAGTGTCTGATATTAGGTAAATGTCTTACTAAGGTTTTATATGACCTGTGCACCCAAGTTCATAGTGTAATGTGAGAATAAATACGTCAGCAGTCTTAAGAACAAACAAGCATGGTGTTGTATATGAGCATCTTCCACATCCTGTGGTAAAACGTTCATTGGATCTGCGTTTTGAATTTTTCTTAAATTCTAACTGTTGACCTTGGGCATGTTAAGGTCAGGTTTTGGCATCAGTGTTTGCACCTGTGAACTGAGGTTGTTTGGCTGATTTCCAAGTCTAACTCAAGATTCTGTGTTTTCAGTCTACTAGGTGCACAGTGTTATACTAGGATTTGTAGAATACTATATATAAAAGTTGTCTTACTATTATAACCTTCCAAATGCAGCAGCATTCAGGGAATTTTCAAGACCTTGACTAGAGGAGAAGGAAATCTATGGTGATTCGAAGAGACTGTGAACTAAGAGTTTGTCATATTGAATGTAGCTGAACTGCATTGCAGTCTATTAAGCCAAAGTCGATTTGATTGAAACATAACAACTTGCAATTAAGGTGAAAATGTTCAAGTCCATTGAGGTGGTAATGAAAATCTTGATTTGGGCAATGTTCATCGTCGGGAGTAAGCCTGCCATTGTGTGGTTAATTTGATATGTTACTGCTTTCTAACTTAAAATACCCATCAGTGAAAGGGTTAGTGCCAATTTTTAAGTATTTTAAGCAGAGAATATAACTGAATACATAAAGGAAAAGACTTAAGGCAGTTTTGTCTTGTTATATTCAGAATTAAACTAAAAATGATCAAGCAGTAAGCGTCTTAAGATGATATTTTAATAGTGTGGGGAGCATGTTGTATGATATGAGCCAAGACTTATTTCAAATAGATATTCTGAAAGATTTTTATCCACAGTGAAATGTGAGCCTTTTAGAAGTTAGTATTTTAAAACCTATTTAAATATCCAAAGGAAAACATTACCTGTATAGAAAAATCTTAAAGCACATAAAACTTGTTTAAAACATATAGTATTTAGAAGTAGCTAAGTATTGATGTTAGAGGCTTTTGGTTTAAAGCCGTAGAAGTTCAAATGAGCTTTGGCAAAACTGTCAGGTATTGAGGGGTTTGGGGGGGCTATCACAGTAGAAGGAAAGGCTGGTTATGGAACCATGTGAAGAGCTGGGTGCTTGAGTGTGTGGGTGTGTGAGTGCGTGGGACTTTTCTGTACCCTTTGGCTCAGTTCTCCTTCATAGCTGGCTGGTTCCTCCACAGAGCAGGGAATGAACGGTTCCTGTATTTCATATTTTGTCATTTCTGCTCCCCGAAAAGGGTTTCCTGTCTCTAATTCAGTTATAAAAATACCATGGAAAGATTCCATTTGGGATTGGTCTGGCTTTGGTCATTTGTGGCCATCCCTTGGACTAAACAGTTATAAAAACATGGCAGCACTTGCCTGTTGGCTTTGGGGAAAGAATAGTCCCCAGAGAGGGGAAAGGGCCTGCCAGGCAGAGTCAGGCAGGTCTCTGTCCTAGTAATAGAGCTGGATGGTTCTGGACATCCGTGGGTCCTTACTGTGGGGATCTGTGAGGGCCAGCCTGAGGAACACCATGTGCTGTGTTGTGTGTGGACTGGAGAATGCATGGTGTCCTTGGTGGAGCATCAGTGGCTTTGATTATATTCTCCGCAGGCTCTGGTTTTTGGAATAAAGACCATATTATTGGATGCATCATAATTTTTTTTTCTTTTTTTAGGTTCATGGGTTTTTATTTGGGCACTCAGAGAAGATAAGGAAACTAAGTTTTAAAGTGATGTGAGTGACTGTGAAATGACTTTGACTGAATAGGACATAATAAGGCAATTACATTAAAATTAAAATTAGACATTAGATGAAATTCTTGAGTGGAACCCAGCTACCATTCATTCAAGAACTAGTCTCCTCAAACTATTTTTTTGTTCTTTTTAATCTTCAGAGGAAAGAAACACACCAAGCAGACATACAGAAAGTTTACTAGGGAAGTCATTTTATACTCCCTAAAACTTGGGATTATGACCAGAAAACAGAATACATTTTCCTTTCCATTTGTCAGATACTTTCGAGTGAACTTTAAGTATTTATACTTAGAGTGAACTCTAAGTATTTATAGTTAGTACTTAGTGTTACTTAGTACTTAGAGTTACTAAACTTCAGTACTCAGAATGATGCCCATGTCAGGTCAATAATTTCTATTTCCAGGGTGTCCTGATCTGTTATGCATTTAGAAAGGTTGCCGGCAAGAATTATAATAAACCACCAAAATCTTCTTTAAGTTGATTAGAAATGCAGTCAACCAGAGGAATTAATTCTGCCAGCATAGCTTTCAAAATACAAATTTTGGAATTGAAGGGAATTGGTGCAATTTGGCAAAAGTGGTTTGTGGTTGGACAGATGAGGTTCAAATGCTAACTTTGGCATTGATGGGCTTGAGCAGGTGATTTAGTCACTTGAGCCTCAATTTTCACATTCTTAAAATGGAGATAATGATTATGACTTCACAGGGTTGAGGGTTAAATGAGATACTGTATTTAAGGCTTAGCACTGTAATTAGCACATCATAAGGATTCGGTAAATGATGCCTAAAAGTAATAAAGTTCAAATGCGGTTTGGATGGTGATATATTAAAAGAACCAGATCCCTGTTTCTCAAAATTTAAGGTGCGTATCAATCACTTCGAGACTTAAAAAAAAAGAAAGTCTGCTGAATTAGACTCTGCTGCTGGGCAAGTGGCTCATGCCTGTAATCTTAGCCATGCATTGGGAGGCTGAGGCAGGAGGATCACTTGAGGCCAAGATTTTGAGACCAGGCTGGGCAGCATAGCAAGACCCTGTCTCTACAAAAAAAATGTAAAAACTTAGGTGGGCATGGCGGCGCACATCTGTAGCCTGAATTCCTCAGGAGGCTGAGGTGGGAGGATCATCTGAGTCCGGGAGGTCCAGGCTGCAGGGAGCCATGGTTGTACAGTGCACTCTAGCTTGGGTGACAGATGGAGGCTCCAACTAAGTAAGAAACAATACAGATTAAAATGCAGAGTCTAATTCAGCAGATCCAGTGAGGGTGCTGCCTGAGACTGCATTTATCATACTCTCGGCTGGTGCTGATGCTGCAGGTCCACAGGCTACGTAGCAGTAGAAGGAAGAACTTTCCCACTAAGGATCCCGCCCCCCAGCCCCAGCTGTATGTGATGAGCCCTTAGAAGAATGGTGGCCCCATGATAGATTAGAAAATTTGGGAGCAGAAATTGTAGGTTGGAAAGGGAGACAAGCAATTTAGATTCAAGAATGTGGAATTGCAGGTGGTGGTGGGTGGATCCTGCAGTTACACTACCATGTGCGATGCTGGGAAGGTGTGATTGGAGCTTGGGAGCCACTAGGGCTGGGATAGACCATTGAGATCTGCCTGTACAGAATTGGTGAGTCATATCTCCACCAGAGGAGCGGGGACACTGGGGACACTTGGCTTTGAGGGAAGGACAGAGGAAGAAGAAACAGGAAGAGAAAACAGAGGTGGGCAGAATTAGATGCTCCCAAGTGCTTGAGAGTCATGGCTGTGCTTGTGCTAAAGTGATTGATTGGGGTTGGGGGTGGGTGTGAAAGCTTAAAGACTTAAGGAGCAAATGAGTGGAAGTAGAGGCAACTCCTCTTTTTTGGAAGTTAAGTAGAAGGAAGGTGAAAGATGCCATTTTGTTAGGAATACCTGGGTAGTTTCCTTGACTCCTCTCTTCGTTTCCTTCTCACTTCTGTCGCTCCTAACCAGATTTGTTTCCTTCTTTCCTCGACTGATATTGCAACCCCCTAGCTTATTTCCCTGTATCTGCCTTTATCCTTATTTCTTTTCGTTTTTGTACCAGGGACTCCTATGGCAGTCCAGTGAAGGCCATAGACTCCTTTTCAGAATGAGGCTTTTAAAGGAATAAATGAAAATACAGAGGATATGTCCTACCAAGTTCAAGGATCCCTTTAATTCTATCCATGGACCACTTGGGAATTCATGGGACCCCATTAAGAACCCTTGCAAGAATAAGATGGGGATAGTGTGGGGTGAGAAAGTAGGGGGAGCACGCAGCAGCCAGGAAGAATACTCTGGGGGGAACACGCATGGGCTGAATTGATTACCGCCTTGGTCACAGTGCCTAGTACTTGAGATTCACAGCTGTTCCCTTAACCACTGAGCTGTGCTGCCTGGGCCAAGCTCAGGAGTCATTCATTGCTTTGAGTTCTTTTATTTTCTTAATCTTAAGAGCTGTTCTTGGATGGACAGAGTATTAGCTGTTAACATGGGAGAAAACTAGTTGAAAAACTATGTTTCCCTTTATAGAAAGAAACTCATTGTTAATGTTCAGAGCATGTAGGGAGGGAACCAATACATAATTTGTTTATGACAGATGTTGTAGGGAGTTTTAAAACAGTAACTTACCTAAAGCTAAGCTTTGCAATTCTAAATGTTTATCGTTTTTCAGCTTCCTGGGCACAGTGATTAAGAGCTGTGGAGTCAGTGTTCGGTTGGCTATGTGACCTTGAACAAGTTATTGCCTCTCAGTTCCTTGTTTATAAAAGAAGGTAATAACAGTACCTACGTTGGAAGTTTGTTATATGGATTAAATAAATTTATACCTGTAAGATGCCTAAATAGTTGCTGGCACATGGTAAGTTCTTAATATGCTAGCTGTCATTATTACTATTCTTTAAAATAGAGACAGGGTCTTGCTATGTTGGCCAGGCTGGTCTCAAACTTCCGGCCTCAAGCAATCCTCTCACCTCCGCCTCCCAAAGTGCTGGGATTAGAGGCTTAAGCTACCATGCCTATGCTATTTTTTTTTTTAATGTTTTAAATGCTAAGATGTAGCAAATTATCAGATTGTATGCCAAATCAGTGGTTACTTTATCCTGTTTCGTAGTAGAACATCACCATTGTACTTGGCATCCTTGTGTATTTTTGAGTTATGAATTATCATTTTAGAATTATCCTTGTGCCCTTGCTTTACTTTCTGTATCTATTTTGTTATGTTCTTTCTTGTATTTTTCACACTTCCACTAGTAATTAGGTTCTTTGAAGTGTCAGAAATCTAATTCATTCATTAGTTGCAAGTTATGTCAGCTATTGACTTGATATTTCACTTGTCTTTAAATATGGAGACACTGCAAGATGCTTCAGATGCAAAATGAATATATTGTGGACCTTGCCCTCAAATGGTGCGTAACTACAGGGGACACAGACATAAAGTAAATATATGTATAAATAACTACAGTGTCCAGAATGCTGGGGGTGGAGGGTATTGAATAGACTGTGCCGAACATTGAGCAAAGGCATAAAGTTGGTGAAGGGTTTAGACAGGAGGCAATTTGGGAGAAGAGCATTTCAGGCAGAGGGGTCAGCTGGTGCAAAGGCCCTGAGGCTGGTGCTTGCTTGGCCTGTTACAGCAACTGCAGGAAAGCTGGCATGGCTGGAGCACAGCAAGAGGGGGGATATAGTGGTTGGAGATGGGGCCAAGGTGCTAACCAGGGCTGGATTCATGATTACTTCTGCCTGGGGGACTTGGAGAGGCCTTGAGAGGAAGTAACAATGAGGAGGACCTTGAAGATTAAATAGAATCTCCCAGCTGCAGAAGATGGGTAACATGGTTCAGCTGTGTCCCCACTCAAATCCAATCTTGAATTGTGCCTATAACCCCCAGGTGTTGTAGGTGGATCAGCTGGAGATAATTGAATCATGGGTGCGGTTTTCCCCATCCTATTCTCGTGATAGTGAGTTCTCACGAGACCTGGTGGTTTTAAATAAGGGGCTTCCCCTTCTGCCATGCTCGTAAGTTTCTTGAAGTCTCTCCCAGCCCTGCAGAACTGAGTCAGTTAAACCTCTTTCCTTTGTGAAGTACCCAGTCTTAGGTATGTCTTCATAGCAGCGTGAGAACAGACTAATACAGCGGGGAAAGGCATATGCAGCCGAGGATCTGACAGCCGGCAAAACCAAGCAGAGTGGAGAATGTAAGTAGTTGGCTTTGGCTGTGGCCACAGAGGCAGTACCCAGGAACATGTTAGAGATGCAGAGCTTGGGCCTCTGCAGACCTAGTGGAGCAGAATGTACCTTTTAACAAGACGCAGTGATCGTCAGCATATTTAAGTCTGAGAAACACTCATCAGGGTAAATCTGGTTTCAAGCCTTGAGGTTCCTTAGACGTGCCTCAGGGGCTGGTGGGAGGGGGCTGAGCTGGTGAGGGAATTTCATCCTACCTCAGTTTCCTCCAGAACAGCCTTGCTTTTGTCCTCATTGTCATCTCTCTCTCTCTTTTTTTTTTTTTTTAAACTGGGGCACAGAATATAATATGTAAAGGGGGTAAAAAGGTCCTGCAGCCAAGAAAATTGAAAACCACAGAGGAACATAATGGGAATGTCAGGAGATGGTTGAAAGAGTAGTTTGTTTGAGGCCACCTTTGAAAGACCGAGTGGTTGATGTTTGCCAGAGAAAAGTCAGCAGTTCTGACCAGGGTTACTTTAAAATTTGCCACAAATCTCAAATGACACTCGACCCGGAAGAGTTACTGCCTCCTTTAATATGTTCTCTACTCTCTGAAGTCATTTCTTCCTTTTCCCCTCTCCTTCAACTTCCACCTAGTGTCCTGTCCACCCGTCCTCCCTTCAGCATATAACCTCATTTAGAAAGCATTGATTGAACAAATAGAAGCCGTCAGCTTCTGCTCTTCGCACCATCCCATTTAAATTTTGGACAGCTGGGTCTGTCAGTCTACAGACATGCTGGAGGGGCTGCCCTGCCTGGTTTGGTAGCTGCTAGCCACATATGGCAATTTAAATTTCAGCTAATAAAACTTAAAATTCAGTTTCTCATATCAAGTGCTCACTAGCCACATGTGGCCTAGTGGTTGCTGGATTGAATAGTGCAGATAGAGACGATTCCCACCATTGCAGTACCTTCCACTGACATGGCTCACCGCTCCGGGGCCTCCCATCTTGAAAGCAGAATAAAGTACAACAACAACAGAAGCTCTCCTTCACCCTTCGTCTCGCATTTTAGTGTCTTCTCATGTTTTCTGTTCCTTTTTTTTTTTTTTTTCTTGATGAGGTCTTGCTTTTTGGCCTGGGCTGGAGTGCATGGTGCGGTCACAGCTCACTGCTGCCTCAAACTCCTGGTCTCAAGCAGTCCTGCTTCAGATTACCTAAGTGCTGGGATTATAGGTGTTAGCAACCACACCTGCCCTGTTCCTTTTCATAGCAGGAGTGAAAGGCCTTGTATACAGGTGAGGTCTCCTGTTTCTGTGCAGACGCCCTACCCGCCAACCCTTAACTTACCTGCCATGGTCTCCTTAACTTACTCCAATCCAGCTTTCATCTCCAGCACACCGAGGAAACTGCTCAACTCAGCATCGCTGGCGGTGTTCACGTTTTCAAATGCAGGGGGCTCCTTTTTTCTGCTTCTTGTTGTCCTTCTGCTTCACTAGCCACTCCTTAGGCACAGGCTCCTCCTCTTTTGCTCTGTCTGGAAACGCTGGAATGCCCCAGGCCTCTGTCCAGGATCATCTTCTACAGTTACATTTACTTTACCTACATGGCTTTTTTTTTTTTTTTCACTGTTTTACAGTGATGATTGAGAAATGTTTAACTTCAGCTCTAACTTTCCTCTCGGGCTCTGTATTCAGTTTCTTACCAGGTATCTTCACATGAATACCTAATAGACATCTCAGATGTCCCAAGCAGGCCTCTTGATTTCCTCCCTGCACTCTGCCTCATCCCCCGTCATAACCTAAACTGGCTTCTTCCCATCTCAGAAAATGGACCACCATAGACCCAGGAGCTCAAGCTTAAACATAGGGACTAGCTTTGATTATGCTTTTTCTCCCCACTCCTTCCCCAGATTCCATTTTTGAGTCCTGAACCTGCATGCTTCTGTCTATTTGAATCCTCTTCTCAGGAACACTGTGGTAGCCTCCTATTTAGTCTCCCGGCGTTGAGTTTTGCCGTTTCAGTCCACCTTCTCTGCAGCAGTGGCAGAGGAATCTTGCTGAACTGTAGATAAGTTCATGTCATGTCCTTAGTTAAACCTTCAAAAGGCTTTACATTGCATTTAGAATAAAATCCAAACCTTTTCTGACCTGCATGATCTTACTGGCCTGGGCCCCGTTTTCCTCCTTGCCCTCATCCCATGACACCCTCTTCATGATTCCTATGTTCCAGCCACCCTGCGCTTTTTCTGTTCCTAAAGGCAAGCTCAGAGCGGCCACAGTTCTTCAGTCTTCATTTTTCTCTTTGTTGGAATGTTTTTCCCTCTTTTATTTATTTTATTTTATTTTTTTGAGACAGGGTCTCGCTCTGTTACCCGGGCTGGAGTGCAATGGCGTGGCCATAGCTCACTGCAGCCTTGAGCTACTGGGCTCTAGCGATCCTCTTGCCTCAGCCTCCTGTATAGCTGGGACTACAGGTGTGCACCACCATGCCTGGATAATTTTTTAAAATTTTTCTAAGAGATGGGGGTCTTGCTATGTTGCCCAGGCTGGTCCTGAACTCCTGGCCTCAAGTAATCCTCCTACCTCAGCCTCCCAAGGTGCTGAGATTACAGGCATGAATCACCATGCCCAGCCTTCCCTCAGATCTTTAGAAGGTTAGCTACTATTAGTTATTTTAGTCTCTTAGCTAAGGGGTTGACTTCTCAGATGGCCTCTCTGACCTCCTGAGCTAAGGGAGCCCCTCCACTATCATACTGTTATTTTCTCTGTGACACTTAACCCTATTTGAAACTGAGTTGTGTACATTTTTGTTGCTTATCTCCTTCAACTACAACAGTAAATTTCATGGCAACTTCGACTTTTCTTATTTACTAGCTGTATCCCTACATCTGAAACAGTGTGTTTAGGTAGTAGGTGCTCAGTACATATTGTTGAATGAGGGGGGCTGGGATTCTAAACCATAGGCCTCTCATATTCAATTTTCATCAACGTGTAGAGTACTTTTGTTATAATCAAGCGTAGAGCATTTTAGAGCATTTTGCTGAGCGGGTTGTGCAATGCATTAGAGTGGGGGAAAACTTGCTGCAAATTGGTGATAAGAGGTATGGGGTAACTGCAAGCCAGTGCCAGAGAAAGGTTATGTTTACAGCAGCATGCAAGAACCGTGTGTTGTGAACATGACAGAGAAGGTTCAGAAAGTAAACAGCTTCTCTCAAACAGTGTCAGATGTTGAAGGGGCGCCAAGTGAATTGTGTGAAGACCATGAATGCATTTCTAAGTAATCTGAGATATTATTATGTAGAAGAGTGTGCTGCAGTGCTGTTACTGACTTGTTCTTTTAATGGCTTCAGACATGCTTCTCAAAGTACTAGTATGTAGAAGTGTGCCATAAGTTAAAGATTCCATAAACATTGTAAGAATAGTGATAATGTCAATATCTCAAGCCTTTGTGGGTCTTTTTCTATTGTGTATTGTTTCTGCTGGTTCTTCTTCATGGTGCCTTGTTGCCATTTCTCTTTGGTTCATTTTGGCTCTTAGCTGCTCACTTCCCTTGGATAGTTATTCAGGGAGCATTCTTCAAGTCTTAGGATAAAGATGTATCCTTCCAGAGGAATTGTTTGTTTTTGCCACATGTCTAGGGGTACTGGAGACCAAGACCATTTGAAACTAAATTCACAGCTTGGAATTTTTTGGAACTCATGATGATATAAAATTGAGCTGCAGTCCCTGGGGTGGAATGATTTTATTTTTGGTAGACCCATTGTAGCCTTATGGAGAAAAGGTTTCCTATTAGACTTCATACCTTGGGTGGGCCCTAGGCTTTGTCTTCTGTTCCTGTCAACCCATGAGACCATCAGAGCCTTTAGAGCCAAAGTGGCTTCCATGACTAATTACTCTTCCTGCTTCCAGTTTTCACTAAGATCTTGGCAGGCCAACTTCTCTCCTCCCTCTTCCAACTCTTTGATGCCTTCAAGAAGATGTTTAAGAAAATGTTTTATTCAAGACGTTTACTTATTTTCAGTGCAGAGCTGACCTGAATAACCCTATCAGCAGAAATGCAAATCGACCTCAAAGTTTCAAAAGAGGGAAGCCAACAGTAAGTGAGACAGTGAGAAGCCAAAGCATGGTGGCGCTTCTGTGGCCTTCCAGGGATGGATCCGTGCAGGGAGTCAGTGGGACAGGAGGTGGGACTGCAAGAAGGAAGGATGGCCATTGCTGTCTTCCAGTGGTGACGGGAACCTGAGCTTGGGCAGGGGTAACAGACAACCAACAGATATTGTTGCCTTTTTTGTTTCTAAGAAGGATAACCAGGTATAGATGTGGTAGAAGCTGTGTTGTCTAAGTGGCTCATAGCCTAAAAGGTTTGAAGATACTGCTCTAAACAAGCAGACAAAGGATGTGCTTAGAGATATTTCAGGTGGAATCAGCTGGATTTGGTGACTGTGTTAGGTAACAGATAGGAAGGAATCGACAGTGACTCACCTAGGTCAGTTTCTTACCATTCACACTCTCCATTACATTACTGTTATTTGGGGGCTGTTAGCTCCTGGCGAGGTACCCCTGCCCACCTTGCTACGACTGAGATTGTACACACAGATACTGTGAGACAGCAGAGGATTAATGAACTGCTCTGGGAGAGTTAGCGGTAGGCTCTTGAAATTCTTCAGGAATTGAGTTAGAATTAGCGTGATGGATGGAGAAGCTGGAGAAAACACATTACAGGCAGAGTAATGCATACAAGAGCATAAAGGGTATGTGGCATTTCCAGGGAACTGCCAAACCCTTCTTCAGGTGCCACTATACTTCTCTCCTTCTGATTTTATGGTTTTATTCGTGTCCATTCTTATGGAGGTGTTCTTATTTAAATTACTTTTGTTTGCGTTAGTTTCTCTAGGCTTGGTCATTTAGGCTTAGAAACATATTTGCAAGTTGCTAGACACGCTAATTCAGAGCTTAGTTTATTTGTAGTTGTAATAAATAAGCCTTGCTTTTGTTTTTTCAACTTGGACTTTGAGGAAGGTGTTTGGTATTAGTCAACCCGAGAGTGACCTCTATAGCATTCCACATGACCTGCATAAAGGCTGCAGGTGGTGGGGGCAGGTGGGGGCTGACATCAGTATTGCCACCTGCACACCATAGCAAGGGGCTGCATTAGCAGGAGACAGGCACCCTTTTTGTGAGTTGTCCGCACAGAGGAGTCTCATTTTCTGATGTGCACAGAGGTGCCTGTGTGCTAGCGGCTGCCCCGCTTTGCCCTGCTTTTCTTGGATCATGCATCCAAAATTTCTCATGTCATATCCCAAGCACTGGTGTCTTTGGAGGAGCTTTCAGGTGGTGTTGAGGCTGGACAGAAGAAAAGAAAGTGGGGTTTTAAAAGTCTCCTTACACATTTGAATCTGCTTTAGAAAATGTACCGTTGTGCAGTCTTTGCTGCTGCTACATACGTGCTTCTATAATGCAGATTCACTTGTATTGAGATTGGCGTATCGGGAATGTGGCGTAGGATGTAGGAATTGGTCCATAGGCAGTTTTCCTTGAGTACACCACTGCCTCCAAGTATCAGCATCTAGGTGCAAAGTACACTAATACAGTCCAAGGCAACAAGCCAGACTGGGAAACAGGACTGCATGCCTTGCTCTTGCATCCGTTTTCTTCCTCCTGACTCCAGCAGCCGGCTGCTCGATCTTGGAAGTACTCATTTCAGGGTTCTCTCCCATCTTTGGACATTTTCTCCTAGTCTGTGTGACTTAGAAGCCTGGTTAATCCTTATATTCCTTCCCTAGTGATCCTCATCTTTCTATTTCTAAAGTCCATTATATATCTATTAGAAATTACACTAAAATATTGTTTACTTTTCTATTTTTAGGATTTTTATTTTCAAGCATTCTGGTGATAGAGTTTCATAGTCTTTATGTGGTCTGCCTAAAATCTGGATTTTAGTGTGTATGCAGAACTTAGAAATTTTTCAGAAATACATATATTGCATTACAATAAAAGTGTTTGTATTTACAATGTATTTTGAACAACTATATGCCCAGGCTGGAAGTTTCTCAAAGAAAGATGTAATCATTGTTGGTTTTTTTTTGTTTGTTTCCAAGGGTAACCAGGTATAGATGTGGAAGAAGCTGTGTTGTCTAAGTGGCCCATAGCCTAAAAGTTTTGAAGATACTGCTCTAAACAAGCAGAACATTAATTTCTTTGTCGGCTCTTTGAGTTTTCTTACTAATCCTCCTCTGGCCTGACCATGTGTCCCTCCTAAGTTGCGCACATTCCCAGGTATCTAGTGTGTTCAGATGTCTCCCTGCCGCTACTCAGCAGCTACCTTTTTCAGCATTGGCCTTAGCTTGCTTCTGTGTTCAGGAACAGGAACAGAAGTTTTCTTCTCAGCTGTCCCGTCTCTCTTAGACCAAGTCCACAGGCTTTCACTACATTAGGCCTTGGAGTACATTTCCTGTAGAATCGAAGGGCCAACTTACAAATGAATGTTTGGAACACAACCCATTCATAAATTAGGTTCTGCCTGCACCCAGATGGAAAGTTAAATGCTTTGGCATCAGAAGAACTGTTGGGAAACAGATATTGTTTCTGAAAGTATGATAAATCCATAAGGCACTTGCTTTCTTGGCACATTGCGCCAAAGTAGGAGGACAGGAGCAAATTTTAGGGACATTAAAAAAAATAGGTTAGGAGAAGCTAATCTTTTTGTCTAATTCACTTTCTCTTGCAGTTCTGGCATCAGATACTCACAAATTGAACACATGCCGATGAATATTTGAGCCAGGAAATAGCCAATAGTGAATATTTTTATTATGTGTTATATAAAGTTTCTTCTTATGCTTATTTAGGTGAATTCGAAATATGATTTCAGTGGAATTTAAGTTCTAATAAGTACAGATATATAGTATATTTTCTGAAAAACTTGAAACACACACACAAATATAAAAAATTACCATAGCCATTCTATGAAGAAGCAACCAGTGTTAATGTTTTAATGTGTTTCTTTCCAATATCTTTTTTTTTAAATCTCATTGAGACTATTCTGTCTATATATTTCATCTTACTATGTATTCACAGTGATTTTAACTTTTTGATCACTGCTTAATAATTAGGTTGATGCAAAAGTGTGGTTCTTGCCATTACTTTCAGTGGTAAAAACTGCTATTACTTTTGCACCAACCTAAATAGTTTAATGAAGTTTAATAGTCCAAACATTGGTCCCAGTATTTTGCCACCATAAATAATGTTGCTGTCAGCATCTCCCTGTATGAAACTTTATTTGGGATGATTTCCTTAGAACAGATTCTCTTTTTGGGGAATTTACTTGGTCAAAGGGTATGAGTATTTTAAGGTTCTCAGTACATGTTGCCAATTTGCTTTCAAAAAGGGTTATACCAGATTATAACCCTAGCAGTGTGGCTAAGAGCTGCTTTCCCACATCCTCTGCTTTCAGGGTTCTAAGTTGAACAGCAAAGATTAGAACAAAAAGATATCCTTTTTTCCATATCCTTTTAACCCACTGAAATCTCTTTATAGGGATTTTCAGCAGTTCGACCAAAGATGTACGCACACGGGCAGTGTGGGAGTGTCAGGTCTGAGGTTGGAGGATGGCTCCCACGTAGGCTGCCTGGCCCAAGTCTGCCCTCTCAAAAGAGCTGCTTTCAACTGACCCACTTCTCCCAGTTTTTCTTCATCGAACTCTAGGCAGAGAGTGCCTGGATCCCGGAAGCAGGTCACCATCCACTGTCTATGGTTGGTTAATTTCTGCTGGCCACAGCCCACATGATTTATATTAAACCCAATCCAATAGCATTTAATGGCAGGCAGAGTTCTTCCCATGTGAGTAGACTAGTCAGGAATTTGCAGTTCATTATTCAGTCTGACAGCTTAACATTAGACTTGACCTATGGATGATTCACGTGAACCACTTCAGAAAATGTAATGTGACATCTGCTAGAGTCCATAATTACGGTATATGTGTTTTTGTTTTTAATTAAAAATTTTTTTTTTTTTTTTGAGACAGGAGTCTTGCTCTGTCGCCCAAGCTGGAGTGCAGTGGCCGGATCTCAGCTCACTGCAAGCTCCGCCTCCCGGGTTTACGCCATTCTCCTGCCTCAGCCTCCGGAGTAGCTGGGACTACAGGCGCCCGCCACCTCGCCCGGCTAGTTTTTTTGTATTTTTAGTAGAGACGGGGTTTCACCGTATTAGCCAGGATGGTCTCGATCTCCTGACCTCGTGATCCGCCCGTCTCGGCCTCCCAAAGTGCTGGGATTACAGGCTTGAGCCATCGCGCCCGGCCCTTAAAATTTTTTTTGAGATGCAGTTTACTCTGTTACCCAGGCTGGAGTACAGTGGTGTGAATCATAGCTCACTGCAACCTCAAACTCCTGGGTACAAGTGATTCTTCTGCCTCAGCCTCCTGGAATAGCTGGGACTATAGTTATATGCCACCATGCCCAGCTAATTTTTAAAAACAAATTTTCGTAGAGGTGGGGGTCTTGCTATGTTGCCTAGGATAGTCTCAAACTCATGGGCTCAAGTGATCTTTCTGCCTTGGCCTCCCGAAGTGTTGGGATTTTAGGCATGAGCCACCACACCCAGCCTTGCTTTTTAAATGTTGGATGTTACCATCCCTCTACTGTGGTCCTATAGTTTGGCTTGAAGCTTGATTCTGTGTGCTGACCACTCTGTCCAGCATTATGCAGTATAAATAATGCCGGTCACTTGTGCTGACCTCACAAACATTCCGAAGCCTGGCAAGGAAGGTATGGAAGCTCACAGTTTTGCTCCATAACTGTAAGTACTCAGGCTTCTTTCCGTTTAGATAGCAAGACACTCAGAAAGGAAAAGCAATGCAATTTTAATTTTTAACTCTTTACTTAACATACAAAGTAGACTTTTTTTTTTTTAAGCTGAAGGAAATGAACTCCAGAGAACATTGAAGAAAAGTGAAGGAAAAAAGCAGCGCTCTTAGAAAGAAAGGAAAGATCATGCTTATAAAATGTAGCCATCTAGATACACTGTTATTTCCACTTTATGTGGATGTATTTTATTGTGACAGTGCTAACTACAGTTGCCAGTTTTCAGGAGGCCTAAATTACTGACTATTTTAGATGAATTCAGGCTTTAAAATTAGCCCTGGGATAATATATTTCTTTTAAAATGGAACCTTAATTGATCCTTATTTTTTAAAGCTTGAATTAAGTAGAAAATTAAGGGTCTTTTGTAAAAGATAATATATATTTAACTTGGATGATTACCTAATAGAGAATTATTCCTTGTTCTAGTATTTTAAAATATTAAATGTTTGACACAAAAACAGACCATTCTGAATAGGCTTTGGGAAGTAGGTGACTCTTCAGTATGAATAAACTATATGTAATTTTTCATTAACTTCAAAATAAGAACTTTACAAATTATGGATATAAATTTTTATGCCCTATTTTAAGAAACTACCCTTTTTTTCTTATGTGAAAAATGTCTGCAGGATTGAAAAAAGCTTCCATATAGAGGAATATATTGAATGAATTGTGTTCCACTTAACCAGAGTGGCCAAAGGCTGTTTCAAAACAAATTTATTCCCATTTCTGAACCTTCAGAACAAGAGACCACTTAAGGATTCATTTCAATTTGATAATTTATAAGAAGATAAGACTATTCTGATGGCATGTAGAATGGTCCTAAAGTAATTGGCTCAGCTAGAAACACACTTATAACTGTTGGGCATGTCAGCTGAGGTGAGACCCTTATAACCTGTGTTTCCTACAAAAAACAAACAGAAAAACCAGTTCTTTTGTGAAAGTAAAGAAGTTGATGGGCTAAATAAAATATGTTACCATATGTTGAAATATTCCCTAGCTGTTACACATGTTGGCTGAGGTTGTTGTGCTGATCTGGCCACATGACTGATATGTTGAGTGGGAACATGGCCAGTGTGTCTTTAAAATATTATGTCCCTCTGAGGAGAGATTACAGATGACTTTTTGCTTTCTACTTATACCTTTTTATAGGTTTCTTACAAAAATATTGAGCATGCAGTCTTCTTATAATTAGGGAAAAAACCCAAGACATGTTCTAAGGTGAGATGGGTGATGGGAAGAAATCTGTATACAGTCAGCCCTCTGTATCCAAGGCTCCTGAATTTTCAGATTCAACCACAGGTTGAAAATATTAAAGGAAAAAAATAAAAAATACATAAGTAAAAGCACCAATACAGTAAAACAGCTACTTACTGTGACCATTACATTGTGTTATGTACTTATACATGGACTAGAGATGATATAGAATATATGAGGGGATGCATGCAGGTTTTACACAAATAATATTTTATATTAGGGACTTGAGCATCTGCAGAGTTGGTATCCTAGGGGGTCCTGGAACCAATACCCCAAAGATACCAAGGGAAGACTGTATATTGAATTCAGTGAGGCAGAAATGACTTACACATTTTGGTTTGTGAAATAAAATATTCTCTTGATATAGGGGATTTTTTTTCTCTGTGTAGCCATCCTAGGAAATCCCTTGATTAAAAGAAATATTGATTGTACTGGGAGAAACAATTAAATAATAAATAATTCTAAAAGTCACTTTTTGTGAGTTTGGGAAAAACAAGGATAAACTGCAGTGATTACCACTAATTTACCTACAGGTATCCAAGTTTTTATTGCATCTTAGCAGTGAAAAAATCTGAGCATGTGCTCTCAATATATGAATTTTTTTAAATGTTTTCCTCTGTGTACTACTGAATTATTTTGTCTTATATGCAGACATTTTAACAGGATGCACTGAAAGTAAGTATTAGTAACTAAAACTTGTTAAAAATTATTGATATCATTAAAAATTATCATTAGTGTGTAGTGGATTTTATTTTTTCAAATGAAGGTTGTGTGGATGAGTTTGTATCACTGGTTTTAAAAATGATGAATATTTTATGATAAAACAGTTTGAAGGTCTGGTCCTATATTCATTTTGCTATTTGGTTTTAATAGCTCAAGAAGTTACCTACAAAGGTGTACTGATCCAAATGGGTAAAGTGAATTGTTGGCTGTGCTTATTAACTGCTGATTCTCATTTTCACATTGTCTGCCAGTTAGATAAAAATTTTGATTAAAATTTTTCTGGCAGATTTCTATTTTTGTGGATAGCACTAAGTTCTCATAAAATGTGTTCCAGTTTATATTAAGGATAAAGAGGTTGAAAATAAAAAATGTTTTACATTTATTGAAAATTTTAAAACAGATGAGAAGTATTTTCTAAGTTGTTTGTACAAAAGATACAAAAGCACATCTCTTTTCAAAATACTTTCTCTGTAGTCTGAGTTTCTTTTCAAAAAAGCAGTTATTTTCTAGCACTTCTTAAAACCTCATTTTTACCTTAAAGGGACTGATTAAGGTCATTGAAAAAAAATCTGCCAGGTCTTACTGACAGCCACTTGCGATCAGAGTAGGTCAGGAAATTTGGAGCAAATTGTATTTATGTAAGGGAAAAATGTGTTAATCATTCTTAAAACAATTCTTCTATGTGTTTTGCCCACGAGAGAACTGTAACACCTCTGTATGTTACAAAACATTTTTGGGGTCATGCCCCACCTCATTACTGAAAGGTTTTGTTTTTTATACTGCATAGATGGTATCCCTACGTGAATAAATTGAACAGATGACAGAGGGGCCCACTGCCACATCTTGAGTTATTTAAGTGGCATGTGACATCTAACCTATGGACCTAAATAAGGGCTGTCAGTGTTGGTAAAAGCTGCATTTCTTAGCTTTTAAGGTAAAATTAAGTGTAAGTAGACATTCTGACAGTTTCTTCTTGCACTCAGTGGATTGTCTTGCTTACCTCTCCCCCATACACATCACTTAGATTTTCAGGTACAGTAACCCTTCAGTATCCCCAGGGGATTGGTACTAGGCTCCCGCAGACACTAAAATCCTCAGATGCTCAAGGCCTGCAGTCACCCCTGTGGCACCCGGGGATATGAAAAGGTAGTCCTCCGTATCCACAGACTCTGCATCCAGCCAGTACTGGATTTTTGAATCGCCTTTGCTTGAATCCGAGGGCTCCGCATACTCAAATAAGCGGTGTAAATGAAGGAGAGAGTGACTCTGGACTTAACACCTCTTTTATCAGGCTCTCTTCATTTCTTGGCTTCATTAAAAAAAATCGTAAACCATCAGAACCAGATGGTAGTTGTGATTTTTTTTTTTTTCTAATCTCTTCATGTTATAGATGAGAAAGCTGAGACAGTGAAATAAAGAAACAGTGCTCAGGGATAGAGCGAGGACCAGAATTATGTCTCCCCACTCAGCACCAGGCTGGGTGTGTGTGTTAAGGTCATCTGTGGGTAGTGTGTTGATGACTAAGCTTCCCAGATGGGAACTAGTGGAGATCTGTTGATATCTAACTTCCTAAAAACTAATTTCTCTCTCAGATCTCTCGGCTCTGTTCTTTTGTTTCCCAAACATATGGCCTTGAAATCATCTTTAGTTTTTGTCTTTTTGCTTTCTACTTATAGACACATGCTTTGTCTAGCTATTACTGAAACGTGAAGAATACTCATACATAGGTTCTCATTTCCTGAGAAATTGCCTTCTAAGTGAATCAATATGCCATGTAGAATCACTCTTGGACTGTTTTTAGTGATGAAGGTGAAATCCTTGTATGTGTTACTCTCCAAAAGCCTTAAAAGTTTAAACATAGAATGCATAGGTAAAATAAAGCAAAATGCAGTCAGTTAAAAAAAAAATAATCAAGTTGTAAAGATGGGGAGAGCAAAACACATTTAACCATAAAATTTTTCACAGTCCTGGTTAAGGAAACTGACATTGGAATTTGAAACTTAGATTTGAATTTCTTAGTAGCCATGACAAATCTGTGATCTAACTATCCTGGTCTAATGGGAGGACAAATACTGGTTTATTTTCCCTCCCTGATTCTAAGGAAAACTTGTGACCCCAATCGATTAAAATAGGACTAAAATTAATGGATATGCAGAACTGTTTGTTACTGAGTCCCATGAAAGCCATGGCAAAATGGGACACACACCCAGAGTGAGGTAGCCCAGAGGTACAGCTTTCTCCCGGCCCGGCTGTAAACAGATCAGCCTTGAATAGATGATTCCTTCAAGAACATTTTCCAGTCCAACTTGGTGAAAAATTGAGATCTCTACTGAGTGCCTAAAGGACATGTTTTCTGCATGGTTGACTGAAAGCAGATTCGTATACCATAGTTACCTTTGCATGTAGGTAGTAAAGACCTTGTACCATTGGGTCAAATGAGAACCTGACTTGTGGTCTTGTATGAAGGGCTGTTCCATCTCTAAGGGAAGGCCATAGGTGGGGCCTAGATATTTCTGAGGAAACATTTGACTGTAGTACTCTATTGAAGCCCTGAATTCTAAGCTACAGAGCAGAAAAGACAATGTCTAGGAAAAGAGACACCAAGTGCCTACCCATTTCACAGAAGAATCGAGATGCAGCTACTGGAATATATTTATTTAGAATCACATCCCACCCTGCCCTGGTTCTCAAATAATCTAGTGTGGATTTTAGACAATTTTCAGTTGTCTAAGACAGGGATTCCCAACTCCTGCTCCACGGATGGACCAGTAGCGGTCCATGGCCTGTTAGGAACTGGGCCACACAGCAGGAGGTGAGCAGCAGGCAAAGGATCAAAGCATCATCTGTATTTACAGCCGCTCCATTACTCACATTACTGCCTGAGCTCTGCCTCCTGTCAAATCAGTGGCAGCATTAGATTCTCATAGGAGCGCAAACCCTATTGTGAACTGTGCATGTGAGCGATCTAGGTTACTTACTCCTTATGAGAATCTAATACTTGATGATCTGTCACTGTCTCCCGTCACCCCCAGGTGGGACCATCTAGTTGCAGGAAAACAAGCTCAGGGCTCCCACTGATTCTATATATTATTGAGTTGTATAATTATCTCATTATATATTACAATGTAATAGTAGAAATAAACTGCACAATAAGTGTAATAGTCTTGAATCGTCCCGAAACCATCCCCACACCACCCCAGTCCCTGGAAAAATTGTCTTCTGCAAAACCAGTCCCTGGTGCCTGAAAGGTTGGGGATTGATGGTCTGTAAGATGGTTTTCTATTACACAGTTCAGACTAGCAATGACAAGGAATTTAGAATCTCAACTGTTGTTCTATTTCCAGCAGTTCTTCCTATTCAGTAACTATAGGAGAAACATATTTTTAAGAAGGCTTATTTTTGGGAAGGTAGAGCTGTGTTGTTGAAGGTGTGCTCCTGAGAGCTGTTTACTCAAACCCTCATGGGTCAAGCTTTATGCCGAGAGCAGGGTTTCCCTTGTAGTCAGGAGTTTATACCTGGAAACATAGCAGATGACACAGTGGGAGAACCACCTCACTGTGGAATCAGGTAGGGTGTACATACAGAAATGAATTTTAAATGTTAAAGTATTTCTATTTTACACAAATGATCGTGTGAGGACTTAGATTTTTATGATAAAAAGTATGGAATAAAATTTGAAAAAGCTTAATAAGAACTTCTGGAAAACAAAAGCAAAAACAAGTCTCCTTTGGTATAAAGATGCATATGCAGGGGAAGGAAAGGTACTAGCGTGGCAGTGGAGCATCCTGGGAGGAGGAGAAGGGGCAAGAGTCAGAATAAACATAGGGCTCTGTCATGTATAGGTCTGAAGAAAAGAGGGCTGGTATATGGATGAGCATTTCAGACCTTTTAACTACAGAGCTGGAAGATAATGCAGGTTCCCAGGAGGTAGGATGATGAGGACAAAGGAGGGCAGGCCTGATCTATTCAAGGGATGAGCTGTGGGCTGTTCTGAATTGCAGATGCCATCCTGAATTGCATTTGGGTAAAACAGGCTGCAGTGGTTCATGCACACAGTTGCTTCCATTTGGCACACATCGTTTGACCCTCAGGCATTTCTTAAGACTTTACCAAAACCACTCAGTTTTCTTATGTGTAAAATCAGCAGACCACCACCTCTTCTGTCTCCCTTAGAGGGTTACATGGGGGACCAAATGCTTTTTTCTACCCTGGAGCAAGTGCCAGGACAAGGGAGGAGTTGGTAGAAATGTTTGCTCAGGTACCCACAGCCAGTTGATGCCTCACTGCTCTTGTGTTTGTATTGAATCTGTTTGTTAATTTTTTTCTTGTTTAGTGGAAATACATAGGGTGATTTTGCAATCAGTGCAGCATTGCATAATAATTAAAGGGCTAGCCTTGGGCCCAGACTATTTCAGATTCTAACCCTCCCATTTGCCTTGCATGATTGCTTATCTCAAGCTCAGTTTTCTCCTCTGTAAAATGGTTATTTCTTGCCATGTTATTAAGAGGACAGAATGAGGTAAGGACTGCCCAAGTGTTCCGAGTGCACTCAGTGAATCTTAGGGTTTTTCCTCCCCTTCTTTGGTATTTGAGCTCTTTGAAGAAAAATCCTCTTGAAAGAGGAGATATGTTGGGTTTTTGTCACTCTCTCCCACAAGAGGAGATATAAAAACCTTTCAAAATTTTAGTATTTCAGCTTGTGGAAAACACATTAAGATGGCAAATAATCTTAAATTAGTGGAGTTAATGATTTCCAAGTAGGAGGAACCCTAATGATTTAAATATGCCCCGATGCTGTGTTAACTTACAGAGCGTAGCATAGTGCCTCAGTTCAGATTTAGGAGCCTACTGGCTGGACTCAGCACTTACTAGCTCTGTTACCTTGGGCAAGCGCATTAATCTCTCTGTACCTCAGTTTTATTATTTATACAATGGGGCTAGTATTAGCACCTAAATTGTGGGATTGTTCCCCCACCCCTACTCCAAAATAGGGCATTTTTAAGGTTTAAATGAGTTAATATACATTAAACCCTTAGAACCATGCCTGGCCCTCTTTGCTATTATTTATTATTGTTATGATGCTGCTGCTGTAGTGCGAATAAGGTCAAGAGTAATTTAAGTTTTGAGAAATATTTAATTATAATAAAATGTCTTTGGAAAAGCAGTTATAAGGACTCCCCCCCTCCCCCCTTCAGGGCTCAAGTGTTTGAAAAGAGTAAGTACATTCCAGCCTTACTCAGTAATGTCCTTACAGGGATTCTGCTTTTGTGCATCAGGCTTTTGTGACATGAAAATGTTGCTAAAGAAAAACTTGAGCAGTTAATAGAGACATTGCAAGGTGTTATAGCAACAACCATCAATTTGCAGTGATTATGCTATGGTTGGTTGTTCTCATATGCTTCCACTTTCTTTGCAGTAATACTTGTATGCATTATTTACAATTCCAAATTGAAGCCATCCATTCCTTTACTGTCATGCATCTTGAAATCTGTGTGCAATCATCCCTCAGTATCTGTGAGGGATTGGTTTCAGGACCACTCCCCATACCAGAACCCTGAAGATGCTCAAGTCCCTGATACAAAAGGGCATGATGTTTGCATTTAGATTGTGCACATCCTCCTGCATGCTTTAAATTCCGTCTCTAGATTACTTACAGTACTTAATACAATGTAAATGCTATGTACGCAGTTGCCATACTGTGTTGTTTAGGGAATAATCACAGAAAAAAAGTCTGTCCGTGTTCAATATAGCTGCAACCATCATAGGCCTAATTACATTTTCCCTCGGATGCGGAACCTGTGAATATGGAGGACCTACTGTATGGGCTTCATCGAGAGGATTAATGACATTTTAGAGCAGCGTTTTTTTGTTTTTTAAAAATATTTTTTGATGTACATGCCTTTATTAACTGAGTGCTCAGGAGTAAGCTCAGTGTGTGTCACAAGCATGGAGAAGGGGAATTGCTCCCAAGGAGAAGAGAGGGGATGAGGGGCAGCATGGGGAGTGAGGAGGAGAGGAAGGACAGGGGGACCAGGGCTAGCCCCCCATCCCAGACACCCTAGCTCCTAAAGGGTTCCACCAGGCCACCCCTGTGCTCCTCGAAGAAAAATCTGCTAAGGAAGAAGAAAAAGATGGGTTAGTGTTTTTAATGTGACAGACAAATGAATCTTTAAGTGATTCCTTGCATGAATCTAATTCTTTTTTTTTTTTTTT
>NW_012119932.1:3968688-3978756 GCF_000951035.1 Colobus angolensis palliatus
TTAGCTCTGAGAAGTTTGATGGACTGAAGCCTTCTTCTCTCATCTCGTCAAAGTCATTCTCTGACCAGCTTTGATCCGTTGCTGGTGATGGGCTGCGCTCCTTTGCAGGGGGAGATGCGCTCTTATTTTTTGAATTTCCAGCTTTGCATGAATCTAATTCTTGATGATAGTCCATTATTTGAGATGTGTGCTAAATTATAACAAGCCCAGACCTTTTACCCTTGACTCTGGGTATGCATATATGTAAGGAACTTAATGGTAATAGGAACACCCCATTATCCAGTCTAGTAATAAACCATTAATTATACCAGATAAAAAATATTATGAAATGAAGACCTAAGATTGAAATGTCACAACTTCTATGAGTAAAACATTTCAGCTGGGCATGGTGGCTCATGCCTATAATCTCAGCACTTTGGGAGGCTGAGGTAGGAGGATTACTTTAGCCCAGGAGTTCAAGACCAGCCTAGGCAACATAGCAAGACCCCCGTCTCCACAAAAAATAAAAAAATTAACCAGGCATGGTGGTGAGTGCCTGTAGTCTCAGCTACTCAGGAGTCTGAGGTGGGAGGATCACTTGAGCCCAGGAGGTCAAGGCTGTAGTGAGCCCAGATGGTATCAGTGTACTCCAGCCTGCAGAGCAAGACCCTGTCTTAATCAGTTAATGAGTATTTCATGCTTGTAGATACTCTGTGGTTTTCCCACCAGATACTGTCACTACTACCAAAGAACCACATAAGCAAATTCTGTAAATCGTTCTTAACTTTGTGCCGGACACCTGAGAATGAGCACAGGTTTATTAGCTATAGTCCTTCATCTTGAGTCTGTATAGAATCCTGTCCTCTACTGATACTGTACGTAAGTTACTCAGTGTTGCCAGTTTTCTTTTTTCTTCATGCTGCTTTCTTACTGTATTCAGAAAAATTTCTTCTTTAAAAACATTTCAGATTATTGTCACTTTCGGCCCTTTACTCGTCTCTAGTAAAATGTGAACTGAATACATTTTCAGGTGAGATGTTTCAGTTCATGCTACAGGGTCTCCTGTCTGTGTGGAGATCTGACCTATGGTGTACTTTCTCTTCATTTTTTCCCGTATTTCTTTTTCTGAAATTATTTTTATTCTATATATGTGAGGTTTACAACATGATGCTTTGGGATTCACAGAGATAACTGACTATAGTGAAGCAAATTCACCTGTCAATGATCTCGCACAAAGTAGGCCCTTTGTATCTGCATGTTCTGCATTTACAGATCCCACCAACCACAGATCGCAAATACTTGGGAGAAAAAACAAATAATATAACAATGAGAATAATACAGATTTTTTTAAAATGCAGTGTAACTATTCCCATAACGTTTACATTATATTTGGGATTACAGAAATGATTTAGAGTATCCAGGAGGATGTGTGCAGATTGTATGCAAAGCTGCGTCATTTTATATCAGGGCCTTGATCATTGTGGATTTTGGTATCCTGAGGGATTCCTGCAACCAGTTGCCCACTGATCTCGAAGGACGATGGTAGTTAATTTGTGTGTGTGTGTCTGTGTTTGTAACGAGTAACTAAAACCTACTTATTTAACAAAAATCCCCGATACAGTTTTATGAACTCTAGCCCTCATGTTAATACATGAGGTCTACATTAGACCTCTAAACTTGTTCATCCTCTGTATCTGCTATTTTGTGTCTTTTGACCTCCGTCTCTTCATTTCGTCCATCCTCCCTCCATCTCAGCCCTGATAACCAGTTTGATTAAATGCATACCTGACCTTTTTTAAAAAAGAGTTCACATATAAAATCATGCAACAGTTTTCTCTCTGTGCCTGGCATATTTCACTTAGCTTAATGTCCTCCAGGTCCCTTCATGTTGTGGCAAATGGCAGGATCTCAGGAACGGTTTCTCTTTCATCCGAGGTCGACATTTCCTTCATCCTTTTTTTTTTTTTTTTTTAAATCTGACTTATTCTTGCCTACTTGAATTGCAGATTAATATAGTGTCACAAAGCATGCAGCATCAGGATATCAGAGTATCACATTTAATGTATAAGAACTTAAACCAGGCCGGGCGCGGTGGCTCAAGCCTGTAATCCCAGCACTTTGGGAGGCTGAGGCGGGCGGATCACGAGGTCAGGAGATCGAGACCATCCTGGCTAACCTGGTGAAACCCTGTCTCTACTAAAAAATACAAAACACTAGCCGGGCGAGGTGGCGGGCGCCTGTAGTCCCAGCTATTCGGGAGGCTGAGGCGGGAGATTGGCGTGAACCCGGGAGGCGGAGCTTGCAGTGAGCTGAGATGCGGCCACTGCGCTCCAGCCTGGGCGACAGAGCGAGACTCCGTCTCAAAAAAAAAAAACAAAACAAAACAAAACTTAAACCAGTAAAACAAATAAGACCTCATCTGCTATTTATGAGTGAGCATGTATGTGCTAAGTAACTGGGGCGGGAGACAGAATGCGCACATTCTTCAGCTGCGGAACACCTCTCATAACAGACGGCCCTAAATGCGCTTCTAGCGTGTCCAGACATGAAAAATTCAAATGGTCTAATTTAGCTGCGTCAACATGAGAAATTTAAAATGTTGAAATGTTACCTACTTTTTAACATACTCTGTTCCTAGATTAAAGAAAAAAATAGAGGCTGGGCATGGTGGCTCACACCCATAATCCCATTCCTTTGGGAGACGGAGGTGGGAGGATTGCTAGAAGCTAGGAGTTTGAGACCAGCCTGGGCAACAAAAAAGCAAGACCTTGTTTCTACAAAAACATTTTTTAAAAAATAATTAGTTGGTGTGTATTTATGGTACCAGTACTCGGAGTTCAAGGCTGCAGTGAGCTATGATTGCGACACTGCACTCCAGCTTGAGCAACAGAGTAAAACCCCATCTCTTAATTAAAAAATAAAAATCCAGTAAGAAGGAAATAGAACTTACTTTCTTCAGTTATTGAGTGACTCCTCAACCTAGTGTAACTAACGGGAAGAAAAGTCTTTTTGATGCCTACTGATGTCACTTATCAGAACCCTGAAAGGAATCCAGGGGCTTAAAGTCCCCTCTCTCAAATGATTTGTGGGGTTTAGTTAAGAGGTAATTTGTGGAATTTATTGGGAGATTAGATTCCCTTCAGGAGAGAAGAACAACTATCTAGGAGTTCAAGTTGTCCAAGGATTTAGCCAACTGCCTTTGGGAGTAATGAGTTTCCTCTTCCTGAAATTATACGAAATGTGCCGGTTCAGCATGTTTCCAAGTTGTTTTCCACAGTGATACACAAGATGGATGAACACTCACAAGCAGAGCAGACTCCCATGGGCACTGTCGGAAGTTTGCAGCAATCTTGACACACCCACTATTACTCTATCCCTGCCTCACTTAAGGTGAATATTGGAATGAGAGGGAAAGGATGGCATGGCATTGAATCTACTCACATTTCTATATAAAAAGTAAATTAGAGAACTGTAAGTTTTATTAAATTACAAAGAACAAAATAGGTAACTGAGTATTGCAGTCACCAGTGTGAGTGACTGGAAGTGTTGTCTGCTGACCTCAGGGCCTACCATTGCTGAGGGGCATGGCACCAGCCAAGTAATAGGACTGGGTAGCTTTTCTCCCCCCGCCCCCCCACCCCGTTTCTTCTCTTCTGTTGTCTCTTCTTTTCTTCCTTCCTTTTCTGAGACAGTATCTGTCACCCAGGCTGGAATGCAGTGGTGGGATCATAGCTTACTGCAGCCTCAATCTGTTGGGCTCAAGGGATCCTCCTGCATCAGCCTCAGCCCTGCCGGGTAGCTGAGACTAAAGGCACATGCCACCACACCCAGCGAATTTTTTAAGTTGTTTTTTTTTTTTTTTAACTGATGGAGTGTCGCTTTGTTGATCAGGCCTGTCTTGAACTCCTGGCATCAAGTGATCCTCCTACCTCAGCCTCCTTAAGAGCTGGGATCACAGGTGCAAGCCACCATCCCTAACCCTTTTCACTTTCTTAACCCTGAGATTTTGATTCTGTCGTGACCAAAATTTCATAAGGAAAATTTTCTTAATGATTCGCCTTCTGAAATTTATTAGTATTATGGTTCATTGGTAGTGACTTGATGCTAAATATCAAAAACATTGTTTAAGAAAAAGAAATCAGTTGAAGAGTATACACTGGGACTGTTAAACTCTTAAAAATTATCTGGATACAATTTCTTATGCTGTGTAATTATAAGTTGTACTTTTTATTTCATAACTTTACCCTCCAATTCAAGCAGAACCATTTTCAGAATCAAAGTCCTGTTGAAAATGTAAATGTTAGACTTCTTGAAAAAATATATACATGGCAGATCTGCTATGGTTGAAGTTAAATGACAAGAGTGTCAGCAGTAATGAGGTTTCTGTCATTGCACGGGTTCCACAGGTGTAAAAATAACCCTTACTAGCCCCCTGTTTTACTTGCTGAAGTGGCCAAGAACACAAAAGTGAAGCGGCTGTGCATGGGACAGCTGCGGACAAGATGTCCATGGGCAGTGCCATAAGGACACACCAAAGCACAACTTCAGATGACTTGGCAGGGCGGTGACATGCTGGGAAGCAGCAGTCATTGGCTGGGCATATTCCCAGAAGTATTCAAGGACCTCCAGGGTAATTTACAAATGACCACTTTGCCATATGCTTGAGACATTGGAAAGATTTTTAGTGGGTGGCATCCTGTAGACCAGGGATCTATAGGAGCTTGAGCTGATACTGGACATTGGAGGGTGTGTCAGGCTTTCTGATAGACAAATTATGTTTCACTAATAAAATGTTTTGTTTGAGGCAGGGAATATTTTTAAGAGGACAAGGTAAGCCAATAGATATATTTTTTAAAATTATGAACATATATGTATAAGAAACAGTATAATGAAACAAACAAGTGCATTACAAAGAATAATGGTAAAACACAGTGAGTGTTAGCTTTTGTCGGAAGGAGTATAAGCTTAAAAGTTTTTTTAAACAACTCTCTTTGGCAAAAGAAGTAGAGGGAGTAGCTATCAAAGGAAAAATAAGGAATTGAGACAAAGTGTACCTATTATTAACTGTTAGTACCACAGATACTAATGCTGGTTTTTAAATAAAAAGACCCAATCACTAATGTCTTTGAGATTGCTTAAATTTACATTTTGCTCTCACGTATTTTTAAGTCATAAAACAGCAAACCAGTGGGGAAAATAAACTGAAAGATGGTTTGCCACAGGCCTGAAACTGAGAGTGAGGAAGTTGACATACTAGATTGTAATACAAACAAATGTGAGGTAATGCATTTAAGGGAGAAAAAAAAAAATGACTACATTATACACACAAAGTAGTGGGCTGCAGACTTCTTGTGAGTATTTCAGATAGGAATCATTCAGTTTCTAATGGGTATTTGGCCAATGTGGTGCTTATTGTAGCCAGGAACGTTCCGGGCAAGGAAGTGCTGGGCGGTTCCAGGAGAGATATAAAGAAAATATTTCAAGATCTTACTTTGAATCGTGTGTGTGTGTGTGTGTGTGTGTGTGTGTGTGTGTGTGTGTGTGTGAACTGCTTGTTAGGAAAGCTACAAGAGAGACTGGGAAAAGCTAAGGGAGGGGCGACCGAAAGAGGTACCAAACCATGAGAAGAAATTACAGTCACGAGGGACCCTTCTGTCTCGAAAGATGAAGCTGTGATTAAAAACCATAACAGACATGGGCTCAACAGACTTCTTTATCAAACCCTGCAGAACGGAACACAAGAGAGCAGTTGCTGCTTAAGGGGGAAAGTTAATGGAAGAAGAAAATAACTTGTTTTCAACAGTGGAGAAGCAGTTTCACCTTTGTCATCTCGCCTGACCTGTACCTAGCACTGAGGAGAAGGGTGGGGACAAGTCATTATTCACATTTGACAGATGAGCAAACACATCAGACGAAGTGACTCGGCCAAGCCCACATTGTCAGCTCTGCAGTCAGGATCAAACCTGACTTGTGCTCAGGTCCCCTTACACTTGTCCCACCTCTGGGTTGCGAAAACTTGGGATCCATACCACAGCATGGAAAACTTAGGATCGCTGTGAAAAACAACAAATGCAAATACTGGTAAAGTCTTAAAGAAAAGCCTTGACTCTGTGGTATGAGCAGAACTCGGAAGAGTTGAGTCAGACAGCAGTCCCGCTGTCTTCAGCTCAGATAGCTGCCCTTATTAGACGCTACTGGTTGAACAGTAATTTATCAATTTGATCCAACATCAAGTTTCTTCATTTTTATTTATACTGTACTATCATGTGTCAGCTTTTTTGTTGTTGTTTTTTGACTTCAGAGATGGCCTCAGCTCCTCAAAAATAAAGAAGGATCTGAAAGATCAGTCTTGTTTTAAAGAAGATGGCAGGTGACATGGTAGATGGCCGCACATTGTTCATTCCCAAGGTCATGGGTAGTGCCAGGATTTTCAGACGCAAATGATGCGTGTGTAAAGATAACTGGACCATCTGTGTCTCTTCAGATGCCTGTTGAGATTACCAAGTGTTCCCAGCAAGGGTTAATGTGGTGTGTGAACCTGACTAACCTCGGGTTCTAGTTCTCCCTGCCTGAATAGAGAGTCTGGGAGCCAAGTTCAGACTGGCTCAGTCTGGAGGAATTCACAAGTGAGGCAGGTTTCATGGAAGAACAGATACTCTGAGGTTTTGGAGGTCCTGTGATGTGCTTGTCAACGGGTTCCTGCTTCTGCCACCCCCACCACCCAGCACCAACCATATGGTTTGTGCTTTGTGTACTTTGTTAGCTAAACTCCCGAATGTCAAGTTGATGGCACTTTTTTTTAGGTTCATGGACAGTGTTATTGTCCAATAATTTGTTAGTCACCAATACTTTGTTTTATCGGTATAATGTAACACTATATTAGCAATAGCATGATCAGAACAAGGTCGTTTCCTAATTTTTAGATTGCTGGCCTTTTCTAGAAAATAAAGGCAAGGTATGCATACTTGAGGTTTGAGGGCTACATTTGCCTCCTGGCAGAGGAAGTGAGTAGGCCCAACAGTTGCTAGGTTAAAAAGAAACAATAGTTGAAGTATTGAGAAAAGTTTAATGAAAAGTAACATTGACTCTTGAGTAGAACAGTTTGAGGACAGTGAAAAATTCAGTGGCTAAGGATTGTGTGCTGTCTTTACAGGGATGGTGTGTGGATTTGTGGATAAGGTATGCAACAGAGTACTCTTCGTTGGGCATTTTTATATCTTGAATTAACTATAGCACAGGAGATGGCAGACTATGGCTTGTGGGCCGCATCTGGCCAGCTGCTTGTTTTTGTGTGGCCATGAACTAAGGATAGTTTTTATGTACGTACAAAAAATGGTTTTTAAAAGAAGTATTTTATAATGTGAAAATTCTATGAAATTCAAATTTCAGTGTCTGTAGATAAGTTTAATTGGAACACAGCCACACTCATTTGTTTGCCAGTTTACAGCTGCTTTTGCACAAACAGCAGAGGTGAGTCGTCGTGCCAGAGACTGTGTGACCCGCAAAGCCTAGAATAATTTGCTGTGTAACCCTTTACAGGGAAAGTGTGTCAGTTCCTGCTACAGTAAAATATTGCTGGTAGCTGAGATTAGGAGTTTTCACCTTTTTTCCTGTGTTTTATTTTTTTAATTTAATTTAAATTTTTTTTTTATTTTTAGAAATAGAGTCTTGGTCTGTCACCCACGCTAGAGTGCAGTGGTGCCATCATGGCTCAATGCAGCCTCTACCCCCAGGCTCAAGGCATCCTCCTACCTCAGCCTCTTGAGTAGGTGGGACCACAGGTGCATGCCACCACACCTGGGTAATTTTTAAAATTTTTTGAAGAGACAAGGTCTCACTATGTTGCCAAGGCTGTCTCAAACTCCTGAACTTAAGCAGCCCTCCTGCCTGGGCCTCTCAAGGTGGTGGGATTACAGGCATGAGCCACTGTGCCTGGCTGAGAAGCCAGGTCTTAAGAAGCCAGGTGGCCCAGAAGGCCTAGCTGACAGTGTAGGGGAGACATAGCTCCCCTCTAATCCCCCTTTAGCTCTTAGTGGGCTCTTCAGCTGGATCTAGAAGCCAAATTGACATCAGGCAGATTAACAAGAGAAAGGTATACAAATTTTCTTAGCGTAACATGTACCTGGGAATCTCTAAAAGAAATCCGAAAGAATTGGCCAAAGCAAGACACTTTTATTCTGAGAGCAATACATTTGGGAAGAAATGACAAGACAAAATCTATCTGGGGCAGTACTTTTCTAGGGGAGTCACTGGGAGGATACGTGAGGAATATAAAACAGGTGGAAGATAAGGGTTACTTCCAGAAATTTCCTTATTCAGGTCATTTGCAGCTTCTAAACCCCAGTCTCTGGGATAAGGGCTATTTTCTCGATTGAATAGGTAAGGGGTCCCTCTCAAAGGACTCTCTGTGGCTTGCTACATGCGGGAAGAGCCAGGTCACCTGGCTTGTTGGGGTCAAGTTGGAATCTACAACTCCTTCAGTGTTATCAGCTCACACTAATCAATATAAAAATCTGGCATATTTTGGGATGGCACGTCCTTCACTCTTTCAACAGCATCACCAGGACCTCAATACATGTGTAGGGTGACCTTGGATCACCAGCCCTTGCTGAGCTGTTGCAGGAACACAATGTTGAGCCTCCTTGAGTTCTTGACCCATGTCATTATGAGCCAATAAAATGTCAGTGGTTTTAAGCCATGAAGTTTTGGGGTGTTTTTTTACGCAGTGTTAACCTAACCAAAAAGGACTAGGGATGTATGCTAGCCTTTTTATGTCATCCATGACAGAGGGAAAATATCCTCTTATCCAGGATGTTAGTAAAGAATGTATTTAAATCCTTCTGCCACTGCATGCTTGAGTTCCTGGTACGTGTGGTTCATCTAAAACATTAAATAGCTATTTTTATGATTATAAAAACAATGCATGCCTGTTGGAGAAGATTTAGAAAAGGATAGAAAATTCTAAAGCACAATATTTAAATTACTCATAATTCTATCTAAAGATAATCACGATTAGTACCAGCTTTTTCTTTAAAAATATATTCTTCTTTTATAAAATTTATTTATAGTTTTGTACTCTGCTTTATTCATGTAATAAGCAATTAAATGTATTTCAAAAACATAATTTGTACTGACCACAGCAGGCCTTTTAAGTGGATTTAAAAACCCACATAATTCAAAAGTAGTACATGGTCTTCATTTTCTGTTTCTAGGTTTGCTAGAGTATTTTTTTTAAAGGAATCCTTTTTTTTTTTTTTGAGATGGAGCCTTGCTCCGTTGCCCAGGCTGGAGTGCAGTGGCCGGATCTCAGCTCACTGCAAGCTCCGCCTCCCGGGTTGACGCCATTCTTCTGCCTCAGCCTCCCGAGTAACTGGGACTACAGACGCCCGCCACCTCACCCGGCTAGTTTTTTGTATTTTTTAGTAGAGACGGGGTTTCACCGTGTTAGCCAGGATGGTCTCGATCTTCTGACCTCATGATCCGCCCGTCTCGGCCTCCCAAAGTGCTGGGATTACAGGCTTGAGCCACCGCGCCCGGCCAGGAATCCTTTTTTAAGACAGCTGTATTGAGACGTAATTCACATATGATATAAAGTGTACAATTCAAATACCATTTAGAATATGCAATTCATTGCTTTTTAGTATATTTACTAAAATATAGTATATATTTTTATATACTATTTAAATATGGGGGTTGTATAACCATTCTCACAATCTAATCTTAGAACATTTTCATCCTCTCTAAAAGAAACGCAAACCTTATTTCTCCCCAACCCCTATCCCCAGCGCTAGGCAACCTAATCTACTTCCTGTCTCTGTAGATTTGTATGTGGGCTTTTGTGACTGGCTTTGTTCACTTAGCATAAGGTTTCCAGGGTTCGTCCACGTTGTATCTTGTAACAATACTTAATTCCTTTTTATAGGGGTCAAGTAATACATATTCTGTTGTGTGGCTAGACCACATTTTGTTTATCTTTTCACCCATTAATGGACCTTTGGATTGTGACCATGTTTTGGCTGTTACGAATAATGCTGCTATGAACATTTGTGTAGAAGTTTTTGTGTGGATCCATGTTTTTATTTTTCCTAG
>NW_012119932.1:3979046-3983834 GCF_000951035.1 Colobus angolensis palliatus
CTCGGCCTCCCAAAGTGCTGGGATTACAGGCTTGAGCCACCGCGCCCAGCCGCAACTGTATAATTTTACATTCTTACTAGCAATGTATGAAGTTTCTAATTTCACTACATCCATGTCAATACTTGATGTTGTCTGTCCTTCTTACAGCCATCCTAGTAGGTATGAAAGAGTGGTATCTCATTGTGGTTTTGATTCACATGTTCCAAAGGACTGATGATATTGAGTATCTTTTCATAGGCTTATTGGCCATTTTTATATCTTTTTTGAAGAAATAGCTGTTCAAATATTTTGGCCATTTTTAAATTAGGTTATCTTTTTATTGAATTGTAAGAGTTCTTTATGTATTTTGAATAAAAATTACTTGTCAGATTTGCAAATATTTTCTCTCATTTTATTAGTTTTCTTTTCACTTTGATAGTGTTGTTTGCAGCATTAGGTGTAAATTTTGATGTAGTTCAATTCCTCTATTTTGTTGCTTCTGTCATTGGTGTCACATCCAAGAAACCATTGCCTAACACAAGTCACAAAGATTTTAGAGGATTTTTTAAAATGTTACTTTATTCATTTATTGTACACTTTATAGCTCATTCTGCTGTATTTTTAAAAAGGCAGATCCTTCAAGGACAATACATATGGAACACATTCTTTTTCATTGCTGTCTAATACTCTAGGTATAAATAGACCTTAATGTATTCAACCATTTCCTATTGATGGACTTAACCTATTTCCAGTTTTTTGGGTTTTGCCACAAATAAGACTGCAAAACTGTGTACATTTATTATGTTGTCTTTATTCCTACAGGATACATTACCTAGGGCGGAATGGGAAGCTTCCTTCAGAATCTAAGTATCAAGATTTGTCTGACACTAGAACTTGAGCTCTCTAGTTAGCTGGCTAGGAAAAAAAGAATAGGAATTTGCTGGAGAAGAGTTTTCATCACCGCAACCTCATTTCATAAAGCTAGGTTGCCTTCACATTCTGTTGCTCTTTCAACAGCTTATTTTTATTTATTTATTTTTATTTTTTACTGTCTTTAAGGAAGTAAAACAGACTTTTTTCCCATAGAACAACAAAGGAAAGAAATGCAGAAAGGTTTGGGAAATAGCCATTAAGAAAAGTATGCCAGTGTTCATTCTCAGTCTTGTATTTGGAGTGTGTGTGTATGTATGTGTGTTCTTTTTATCATGCACTGCTAAGAAGAATTCAGGGACTGCCTGAAGACACACATGTGTGGAGCCATATCTGCTGATGTATGAACCTAATGGGATCACTGAGAAAGTAGAACCCTGCTGGCTCTGCTCTAGTCCCTGGTATCTCATTTCTCTTGTTGAAAGGGGAGTTGGCAGGGGTAACACCGAGAAGGCAATTGTGACAAAATAAAGATTTTTTTTTTTAAAGTCCAGCAATTAAAATTGAACATAATTTTTATATCATTCATTCCTCATGGTTTAAAAGTGAAAAATGTACAGGAGCTTTAACTGATGTCTGCCCTGTAAAATCTGTGTTACTGTGATTAATGGTCAGCTATTCATTTAGAGGAGCCAAAGTAGTGGATGAGTGTTTTCGTATTTTTAGATTCTTTTTAAGAGCTCTTAGTGGCCTATGATATCGACTCTTCCTTAGACCACACGCAGCCTCCTTTTAGCAAACCTCTGAATTGTTACCATCATTTAAACTTTGGCTAGAAGCCCACTTTAGGACCTTACTGACTGACTGAGATGCTAAATTATATTTTAGCTTCATCTTAGAAACATTTTCTGATGGTTTGAAGGATCTGTTATTGCTTGCCGTGAACTGAGTAAGCTAAGTGAGTAGTTTGTAGGAAA
This sequence comes from Colobus angolensis palliatus, assembly GCF_000951035.1. Lineage (NCBI taxonomy): Eukaryota > Metazoa > Chordata > Mammalia > Primates > Cercopithecidae > Colobus > Colobus angolensis. Next base: position 3,980,873 of record NW_012119932.1, read on the forward strand.
CTGACAAGTGGAAGTGGGTTTGAGGACTTTTTTTTTTTCTTTTACCTTTTTATCGAGGGAAACTTAATACATTTCAAAAGTACAGGGAATATGCATGAACCCGTCACTCAGCTTCCACATTCATCCTCTCAGAGCTCATTATATTTCATCATTCTGCAGGATCCCGCATGCAGCCACGAGCCACAAGCCACGTGTGGCTGCTGAATGCTTGCCTTGTGGCTCTCTGAAGGGAGATGTGCCCCAGTGTAAAATGCAACCTGAGAGCGTGTTCCAGCGGCCTACTCTCCCTCTGGGGGGCGCCTCATAACTAAACAGACCCTCGCCCCAGCCCTATCTCTGTGTAAGCCCCTCCTTTCCTTCCTTTAAAACACTTTTATAACTTGTCACATTAAGTCTCAGTCTGGTTCCCTATGATAATACAGTCTCCAGGAGGGGTCGGGCCTGTTGTGGAATCGTGCCCAGAGCCCACCCAGTGAATGAACACACCCCAGTAGGAATTCTCAACCCCAGCTGGACCCAACACCTCCTTTGCCATGTGATGCAAACATGTACATGCAAAACATGTACAGTGTAATCTCCTTTAATATCTTGATGTGAAATTCACAGATGATAGCTTTTAAAAAATGAATATTATGCCCTAAGTGTAACTGGAAAGAGAAATATAAGGAAAGTAATTTGCAATAAAATCATGCTTTTTCATCTCCTATTTCTAGTATTGGTGGCATAGATAGTGCCCGACTAACCTACCAGCAGGTAATAAATAGTTGTAAGCGTCTTAGGCAAAACAGCATCTCCCAGTATTCAGCTCTTCCCATCCCTCTGAACTAAGCCTTTCTCCCCTGTAGCACTTAGTACCGAGTGACATTCTGGTTTTTTAATTGTCGACTTCCTCCTCTGCTAAGAAGTTCCATGAGGGAAAGGAATGTTTTCTCTTTCATTCAGCACTGTATCCTCAGCACCCAGAACAGTGCCTGGACTACAGCAGTTGCCCCAGTTAAACAAATGTAACTTTTACTTCTTGTTCTCTGATTCATCATCAGGAAGAGCCTAGGAAAGGTCTCCCTTATTAGCCCATCACTGAGCCAGATATTCCCCCTGGTTAGTCTCTTGCCCTTGTTCCTCTCTGCTGGATGAGATGATGTAGCAGATGAAGACTCTCCACCTAGAACTCTGACATGCCACATTCAGATTTTTAGAATGCCCCTCTTGATCTGGCCATATCTACATTAAATGCTGTTTTCTTCAAGTAGTGAGACAAAGCTGAGAGATGATAGGTTTAAAGATTGGTTACAAATTCTGATGAAGACTGGTCCTTGAAGTCTTTGCGCTGTTACATGGCCCTTTGGGAGCAATAGGTCATCACTGTGAACAACTTCTGTAGGTACTAGTTTCCATCTGAAGGGAATACATTTTGATGACTTTAGATGAAGTCTTTATTTGCTGTTTAATGCAAGTTGGTCAAGGGTCTTACTGAGCAGAAGAAACTCAGGAAATGAAAGTACTGTTACTGGCACCACAGTTTTTGAGCCTCTGCTGTCAGTGGAAACAGACGCTTCAAAAACGCTCTCCGCTGAGGCTGAGGAAGAGATGAAAAGACAGGAAAAGGAGCCGAAAAGATGAAAAGACAGGAAAGAAGAGACAAAAAGACAGGAAAAGGAGCTCCATGTGTCATCATGGAGCACAGGGACAAAGAAGTGGCCAGGAAATGGCAACAGTGTGTCTGTTTCCCTGTTAATGGTTGTTGAGAAATACTAGCCACAGTTTCCAGAGTATTTAAGGAATAGAAAATGTACAATAAATTATTTGATTTTTTTGTAGATAGATTTCCTTCTTCGATGTCGGGAAATGTCAGAAACACTGTGTTGTTCAAGAATGACAGCCAGGAATTAGTCAGGCTTCAGCACCTGCTGGCATTGCCATCTTCTCTGAGCATTATGTAGAGTGGACATGAGGGCTCATTCATGGAACGTGTCAGGAGAATTATACTACACTGATCATTTAAGGGAACCACTCTGCTTGTTCAGGAGAGTCTTTTCATTACTTATAATGGCTTGTTTATTGACATTTCTTATTTACTGTTTCTCCTCAACAGTGTTTTTTTTGTTTTGTTTTGTTTTTTTCTGAGATGGAGTGTTGCTCTGTCACCCAGGCTGGAGTGCAGTGGTGCAATCTTGGCTCACTATAACCTCCGCCTCCCAGGTTCAAGGGATTCTCCTGCCTCAGCCTCCTGAGTAGCTGGGATTACAGGCACGCACCACCATGCTCGGCTAATTTTTGTATTTTTAGTAGAAATGGCTTTCACCGTGTTGGTCAGGCTGGTCTCGGACTCCTGACCTCGTGATCCGCCTGCCTCGGCCTCCCAAAGTGCTGGGATTACAGGCGTGAATCACCACTCCCAGATTCTCCTCAACAGTGTTCTAAGAGGTAAAGCAAAGGTATCAGATAATACTTCATTGTAGTGGTACCTAGGATAGAAGAATTTCATTTGCTTGCTGCTATCTCCACTCTTATTGCTGCTATCTCCACTCTTACGTGAATACAAATATTCCCAATTTTTAGTCAATGTAGTAATCAACATTGAATGAATAATATGTAAATTATAAGAACGAAGGGTCAGAAAGATGTCACATATCAGTGATGACTGTTCTGAGCTATGTTCTCTTAAAGCAATAAAGTAAGTTCTCTTTGATTAATAGTTACGTTGGCTATCTTTTAGCTGCCCATGAAAAATATAGTTGGACTTTTTTTTTTTTTAAGACAGGATCCTAGAGTCTTGTTTTGTTGCCCAAGCTGGAGTACAGTGGCATGATGATAGCTCACTGCAGCCTCAAACTCCTGAGCTTAAGCGATCTTCCTGCCTCAGCCTGCTCAGTAGCTGCGACCATAGGCACACCACCACTCCTGGCTGTTGATTTTTTTTTTGGTAGAGACTGGGTTTCACCATGTTGGCCAGGCTGGTCTC
>NW_012119932.1:3983884-3990409 GCF_000951035.1 Colobus angolensis palliatus
TTTTTTTTTGGTAGAGACTGAGTCTTGCAATGTTGCCCAGACTGGTCCTGAAATCTTGGCCTCAAGCATCCTCCCATGTTGGCCTCCCAAAGTGCTGGGATTACAGGCATGAATCACTGTGCCTGGCTGGAAATTTCTTAGTATGACAAAACTCGTTAGTGGTTCAAATTTATTTTCGATGCTCTAAAGAATATAAAATTCCATTTTCAGAAAACATTTCTACCTATTGTCAGCTAAAGCTAACAGTTAAAGAACTACACCTAACATAGTGACTGGCATAAAGTAGATTTACAGTAAGTATTTGCTAAATGTGTAACTGGATGACTGAAATGAACTTGGAGTAGGAGAAACAGCTGGTCTGGTCTTCCGTTTTTTTTTTTTTTTGCTCTCAAGTCTCTTCTTGTGTTTCTGTGATCACCGCAGCATGGTTCTTAGGAGTCAAAGTGTCTGGTATGTATGGGAACAGTGTTTTTGGAGGCAGAATTCACCAAAAGAAGATGATATAAGCCTGAAGGGGTTATTAGAGGAGAACAGTGTTGATACGAAGGCTAATTAATGCTTTGTGAATACCTGCCATGCACAAGACAGTGTCCGCTGGTTGCTGAAAGTCCAGAATGATCAGTCTGTGTCCCTGTGGCTAAACGTTTGGTTGTTAGTTTGCATGAAATAGATAAGACACCAAATTAGAAATAGGAGAAAGCAGCAGAAGAAAAGCAAAGGTTCTGTGTATAACCAAAACAATGGGGTTAAAAAAAAACCCTCACATTTCTGAAGAAAGTAAGTTAAGTAAGTTGAGCTTCCATTTGGCGAAATGACTTTTTATTTGGCTATAATATTCCTCTGGGATGACTCTGTGAATTCAATAAAACAAAGCTAAAGAAAAACCTATTCTGTTTGAGGGACCGTATAATTACCCATAGAAATTAGTGCCATCCAGTATATTACCAAAGAAAAAGGATTAGTGTTATGAATAAAAATAGTATCCCTTCTTATTCTCCCTGGGCTGAAATTATAAGGACTGTCAGTCATTTTGTTAGGGTCTAGTTTATTATTGGCTGTGTTGGGAACAGTGCCTTCTATCTTCCTATTACATAATAGTCCACAATTACATGAATCTTGGGATTTTTTTTCCCCCCTCTGGTGTTGAGGGGCTGCAGGAGGAGAACAGGAAGTTATGGTTGTTTTGGAATTGTGTTTGGTGTATATTTAAATTGTATTAGAATAATTTTTATTCCTTTTAAACTTTCTGGTTGTCTCATGCTACTTTGAGTTTAATATACCCTGGGCTTGATGCAAGACCCCTGGGCCAGGGCCAGGGAACCTGGTTCTAGTTCTAGGTCTAGCTTTGACTGCTGTGGTCATTTTAATTAATTCATGCATACTATTTATTGCATTTTCCTGCACTGAGTCCTGGGCATACAAAAATGAATAAAACCCAATTCCTTCCTGTAAGGAATCAGTTCGTTTAGTTGGAGGATCACAGAGATAAGCATAATTATAATAAAGCTTAGATAGAGATGTGTATGGAGTATTTTGTGACGTAAGGGAAGGAACCCAAACCATCCTTGGTGGGAAGTAATGGGAAAGACTTCCTGGAGGAGGTGATGCCTGAATTAGGTAGAAGTCGTCACTGTGGGGATCAGGGGCTTTGTAGGGCATTCTGGCTAGAGGCAATCAAATAGCAAGGCAGATAGACCCCAGGTGTGTTCAGATCACTCACCAGTTCAGGAGGCGGCCCTGGACGGGGAGACAGGAAATGAGGCTGCAGGAATGAGAGAGATCACTGGATCTCCGTTTCCTTAGCTGGAAGTGAAGCTCTGTTAATACTAGAAGGCTTCTCAGAAACTCATTTTCTGGAAAGCTTTCGTATTGCTGCTTGTTGGAGAATGACATGTGAACCTGCTGCTCACTTTTTTAGGACGTTGAGGGCTGGGTGTTAACTGTCTTGAGTTTGGCAATATTTTGAACAAGGACATCCTAAATTAAGGTTGGTGTGACCTGCGTGAGTTATCAGATTTGTATCCATTGCTCTTTTTCTGTGCATCTGTCTGGTTGTCTAGGCCTTTGTGCTTCTCCATCCCTTCTTAATAGGCCCTTCTGGAATCGATCTCCGCATCCATCTCCTCTGGACGTAAATGTTCACTTCCGTTTTCTCGGACCCTTTCCCAGCTCCCATGCCCCTTGTGTGCAGATGCCTCACAGATGTGACTGGATTTTCCCTATCCCTGTATGTATTCACAAGTACACCTGTGACATTCAAGTATTGTAATTACAAAAATCGGCATTAGCAAGAAATACGCACATATCAGAAACAGAAGTGGGCGTGTTCTCCAGATTAAATCACTATAGACAAATCTCTTTATCCATTTTTGTAATTCTTTGGAAATGGTTATGAAGGTGTGAATAGTTCACTGTTCAAGGACAGTGCATTGGATTCTGTTTTTTAATCTCGTCCACCCCCGACAACCACCCCCCGCCGCCCCTGTCTCCCGACTCAGAGCTGTCAGGGCAGCCAGGGGGGGAACCTTGTTTTCAGGATGCTGATGCTGATATATTATTCATGATGTAGTGGCATTAAATGTGTTAGATGGCTGGCCTCCTTTTATTCCTTTAACAATAACTGCATATTGTACTTTGTAATTCTTGTTCTATTACAGAAAAAGACCAAAGAGTCTTTGGAGGAAGAGCAGTGCTTCAGGTTGTGGTATACCTTATATTATAGTTTTTGTAGTTAGGAGCTATATGTAAAATATAGCTGCATATTTTTCTAATAGCTTTGACTTACACTGAAACATTGGTTGCCAAAAACAAATTATTTCACATTAACAGATATTATATTATTAGTTATTTTAATAATTTATTCCTCTCAGTGGGTGCTAGTCCAGACATTTTTTGTGTTTCTTGGTGGTTATGGGCCTGTCTACTTCATGAAAGAACAACAGCATCTCTGCATTTAGCTAGAAAAATACTCTTGGAGGAGAGTCCTAGACCACCTGTGTGTATGTATGTATTTTCCAAGTAAATCAGAAAATTCAGGCAATTAATAGTGAAAACTGCCTTCTCAGTAACCTTTTCTTCAAGTCTTAACATAAATGACATTTCTTCGAGAGGGTCCCCTAGATCTGGTTGTACCCCTTTGCCTCCCAGCATCCTGTGTCCTCTTACGATGCCCGTAATGATTTGCACAGCCTCGGAGCTCCATGTGGCCCATGTAGCAGGACCCAGGTGGGCAGTCTTGTTTATCACAGTGCCAGGCATCAGGCTGCCGCCTTCCAGCGGCCCACCCTAGGAGGGTGGTTCTGAGGATGCAGTGAGACGGTTTAGGCAAACTCCTCAGAGCAATGGCTGACCAGAGCAAGTCATTAATAAGTGCCAGCTCTTAGTAAAAATTTGTCACGTGTACTGTCTCCACCCAGAAGAGACTAATAGTTAAGGCTTACCAGGTCTTTCTTCCCCCTTCTTTGTCTGCATTGTTATTTACTCATATTTCTTTCTCTAATGGTTTATTGCCAAAGGCATTCAATAGTATGTTGAATTAACCATTTCTATAATATTTTAGACTAATATTAGTGTATGTGTGTATATAAATATGTGTAAAGGTATATATATGTGTGCACGTGGGTGTGTGAATTATATGTGTATAATATGTTTGCTTTCCCTGGCTTTTCACTGAGAAACACGAGGATTTACCACAGTGTCTCTTGGGTACTCAGTGAAGGGAAAGGCATTCACATCATAGCCAGTAGTTACTGGATGCCCGATGGGATGATGCCAATATGATGACTGCTTCTCTGCTCTTTCTTCTCTGAGCCAATTTATTCCAGGAACTTTGTGCTCACTGCAGCTGTGACTATACTTGCAAGCAAATTATAGTTTCTAGTGTCACAGTTATATTTGCCATTTTTTAAAAAAAGCTAGAATTATGTTACTGTCCTTAGCAGGGATTTTTAGTGGAAGGAGATAATCAAGTGTTTGTAATGATTAATATCAATTGGTTGTAATACGTGAAAAGTCCACAGTATTTTTAAATATTTCTAGGGTGTGTGGTGAACTGTTTTTGAATACTATGGAGAAATATAAAAGTGAGTTTTTACTAAATTAGCTTTGAAATTATGTAAACATGTTACGGAAAATGCAGAAGATGTGGGTAAGAAAAAAATTTTTGAAATTACTGTTAATTGCACTGTTAGCCCCGGAATATATTTTGATATACTGTATGTATGCAATAAATAATTGCCAAGTAAGAGGACAAATAAATGAACCCATGTCTTTGTAGTGAACACCCCATAGAAGTAAGGTCACAGCTGTTTACATATAGAAGAAGTTTGTCAGTCAGGTAGACCTTAAAGAGTGTGTTTGCTGTCATCCTGTTTTGATTTTGTTTTTTGCCCAGGCTGGAGTACAGTGATGCCATAACAGCTCACTGCAGCCTCAATTTCCTGGGCTCAAGCGATCCTCCTCCCTCAGCCTCACAGATAGCTGGGACTACAGGGGTGCACCACCACGCCTGACTAATTTTTTTAGTTTTTGTAGAGATGGGATTTCACCATGTTGCCCAGGCAGGTCTCAAACTTCTGGATTCAAGTGATCCTCCTGCATTGGCCTCCCAAAGTTCTGGGATTACAAGCTTGAGCCACAACACCTGGCCTGTCATACAATGTAAATTACATGTGGTATGATTAAGACTGCAGTTAACGGAAGCACTAAGAAACACAGTAGGTCATGGTAGCCCGGGACTCTAATTTATGTATGGATCATGCTGAGGTCCCATAATGTCCAGATGAAGTGCTCTGCTTCTAGTGACTGACCCAGCCTGGCTTTCTGTATTCATGGTCAGCTTGTGAACTGACAGGTCATAGTCATTCATTTTCACTGAGATTCTGCAAATAAACAAATATGCAGACTAGAAATCAGAAAGCCATTCATAGTTTTTGCTAGCAAAAAATGTTTGATAAAAAAGTGATTGCACAAAGTCTTCCAAGCTCTATTGCCCCAGTGACTGCACGTGGAACTTGGCAAGTTGCAGACCATCTGGATCCTGCATCCATGGTGTCCTCTGAGTGTGCATGGCCTCTCCAGTGGGCACGCCCACAATAAACCCGGTGTCCATAGCCTCAACTGCTTTACCTACAGGGTTTGTTGTCTTGACTCAGTGGAGAGGACTTAGTGGGGAGGAGTGCTGCTTTTCCTTCTTTTTTTCGTAGCTTGGTTTTTGCTTCTGATAGTTGTGTTGTTTTGTGTGTGTGTGTTTGTTTTTGTTTTTGTTTTTTTTCATTTATACATAGTCATGTGTTGCTTAATGATAGGGATGTGTTCTGAGAAATGTGTTGTTAGGCGATTATGTCGTTGCGTGAACATCACAGAGTGTATTCACATGAACCTAGGTAGTGTTGCCTGCCACACACCTATAATCTTGTGGCACCACCGTCGTGTATAGGTGGTGTCCTTGACTGCAGTGTCGTTATGCGGCTCATAACTATACATACCTTTCCTTCTTTCCTTTTTTGATCTTCAGTCTCCCCTAATTTCCTTTTAACTCATTCTCTTTGTGAGCCAAAAATCTCCCCTCATTATAGTTGCAAAGCATATGGCTAGTACTGTCACACTTCCCTATCAAAGGATTTCAGAGCCACATTATTTTTGAAGCAAAGTGAAACGTGAATGTAGTGTTCTTAGTCCCCAGCGCTCTTGAAAGCTCCATAGACATGTTCAAATTATCAACTAGCAACAGAGTATTAAAACCAGAAGTGTTTTATTAAAAATGAAATGTATTAAAACAGAAAATTGAGCCAACAGAAGCAAAACATGAAGAAACATCCCCAAAGTTTACTGTTAAAATATCTTATTTGGTACTTTTTCTTTACAAAAATAGCCCCAAACGTGTTTTGCTTGAAGCATCAGGCTTCAAGAGAAGTTAATGTTTCTTACATGAATTCCCATTTGTGTTTTGTTTGGTTTAATGTCTACTGTTGCTAGTAGACTGTGTATTGCAAAGGAACTTATTTTCTCGTATTTTCTGCGTTGATCCACATGCATGGTATTTCATTTACATGGTGGGTCATACAGAATTTTGCAGACTAGTTCAGAAAACCAACTTCTATTTATAACATTGAATTTTCAGGAAAATGCATTCTGAGTTCCAAATAATGAGCTTAGAACTTCACTTTTGAAACACAGCCCAATTGTATGTTGGGAGCTGCCTACTCTGTAAGCCAATGAAGGGTTTTTACTTTGTATATTTAAATATGATCCAGAAGCATCTAGTTCATCTAGCATACCATTAAAAACAAAAACAAAAAAACAAAACACTTTGTGCTACTTAGCCAGGAGAGGTCTTAGTTTTGCTTTGACTTCAGCCCATTGTCTATTTAGTTGGTGATAGTCTGTGATGAAAAGGCCTACTGGGAAACATTGAGAGAATCCTTTAAAATTTTAATGCAGGGAATTTTAAAGACCACTTTAAAAAATACTACTTAGGGTTGGGCGCGGTGGCTCACGCCTGTAATCCTAGCACTTTGGGAGGCC
>NW_012119932.1:3990834-4051463 GCF_000951035.1 Colobus angolensis palliatus
CATACACATACACACACACACACACACACACACACACACATTACTTAGAATTTCACTGAAAACTTCAGGATTTTCTCTAAGAGTCATTTCAATCATGAAAGTATGATTTACTTCTAAAAATTTTTGGAGGAGTTTTAAAATTGTTACAAAGTTTTTTTTCAAAATCTTCTTTTTACAAGTATTAGTTTCTGGGAAAAGCTGGAAGACACATTTTCTAGTTAAAAAATAAAGGCAAAGGATTCATTTTCTAAGATAATTTTAATTTTATAACCTCCCAGATTACTGTCTTGGTGTATAAATATGTATCTCACGGAATGTGACATGAGAGGCATGTCATTTGTTAGGTGCTAAATTTGTTTTTACGATTACCAGTTTTATAAGTGATCTTCAGTTTGTTGAAGAATGAGTAAAACCACATAGATGTTACTTTCCCACTTTAATCTTTTGGATGAAAACAACACATTCAAAGCCAAAGGACTCAGAGTAAAATCTTAAGGTATTTGCTACCATAATTCTAATTTGGTATTCATAAAAAATTATGTAATATTTCAAGACTAACATGCTCTGTTTGAATATACACATCAAAACTCTGTGGTTGCTTTCTTTTTTCCACTTGAGAAACTAAATTAATTTAAGGCTAGTTAGTGGAATGTAATTGAACACTAGTTATTTTAATTTCCTTGCGACTTGATCAAGATCTTGCTCTTTTAAGCATCATGTGAAACCATTAGTGCCCACTTTCACCTGGCAAAATAAGGTGTTTTACATGATCATGGCAAATATCATTCTGAATCTGATGAAGGACTTCTGTGCCAGTCAATACATTATTATTTTTACAAAGTTATAGTCTGAGTTGGAAATGTGGGTATTTGTTTCTTTCCATGTTATTTGATATGGTTATTAATATTAATTGGAAAGTAATTGTTATTAAGCAAGTAGTGAATAGAATCACCTGCCCTTTTTACATGTGCCTCATAGAATGACATCGGTCAATGATTAACTTTCTTGCAGAGATGCGGATATTGGTTGTTCTGATGCTGTATTGGCATATTATTCCTATCAGTATAGGACTATTAAAAACTTTCTACAAATGTAATGGGAAAATGTACATTTGGGGAGCAAAGGGTAGTAGGGCTTATCAAATGCAAGTGACTACTTGGTGAACCCTGTTTCAGAGGAGGCCTGCAGAAAAAAAAAATTGTAGGTGCCGGAAACAGTGCAGGGAGAACTAAGAAGAACCACACTTGGGGTTTGTGCAGGCTGAAGAAAGCATTTGATGATAAGCCAGCTGCAGGATGTTGACACAGGGGCTGTGTTAGCCTGGGTGTTTGGAATTGCCTTCTGAGTAGAATTTTAGAGCTGTTCCTTGGTTCTACTTAAGGATTTGATAATATCTTTTGGGATCGATAATTTTTCAAAGCAGGCTTCCTAAATTAATGCCTTCCTGCTGCATAAAAAGCTGTTCCTTTTCTTTGGGAAGTTGGGAAAAGAGCATTGAAAGGTCATGGTTTCTCCCGTGACTTTTATATGAAGGTATGTTTTGTCCCCCTGTAGTTTAGATGGCCAACATAAAAACTGGTTGATAATCAGTAAGTTATACAATATACTTTAAAGTCATCATAACTCTCAACACTTCTCAGATCTTATTTTGAAATTCATGGTGGAAGAATTTGTGTAATGTATTCTTTTCTGTGTTTCCCTATGTAATATTGGTAAAAGCGTTTTTGGGAAATAAGGAGAGTAATGAAAGTAGCATCAAAACTTATTGGAGTTAGAGGAGAATAATTAAAATGTGTTGTATTAGATTTTTTTCCTCAAGATAGGTGGCAAGGCAACCATTCCTTGGTCAAGTTTATTGGAAACCTATCTCAGACATTGTAGAGAATGTTGTATGTTTATATAGCATTCCTGGAAAGCCATCTGAAAATAGTAATCAAAATTAATATATATGGCCTTTGATCTACAGTCCCACTTCTGATAATCTATCCCATAGAACTAAAAGCACTGGTTAGTAAAAATGTGTGTGTGTACATGTATATATGTATATGTATGTGTCTGTGTGTGTATATATATGTATATATCTGTGTATATAAATGTATTTATAGCATCATTGTGTATTGCATCTAAACTTTGGAAACAGGCCAGGTGCGGTGGTCTCATACCTGTAATCCAGCACTTTGGGAAGCCGAGGTGTGAGGATTGCTTGAGCCCAGGAGTTTGAGACCAGTGTGGGCGACATAGTGAGACCCCATTACTTTGTTCTTAAAAAAAAAAAAAAAAAAGCCAGTGGTGGTGGTGTACCTCTGGAGTCTCTACTTGGGAGGCTGAGGCAGGAGGATCTCTTGAGCCCAGGAGGTTGAGGCTGCAGTGAGCCATGATGGTGCCACTGTACTCCAGCACAGGTGACAGAGTGAGACCCTGTCTCAAAAGAAACATTGGAAACAAAGTGAATGACTGTCAGTAGTGGAACAGCTGAATAAATTATAGTGCATTCACTCTCTGAAGTAATATAATTAAAAGCGAGCTAGACCAGTTGTGTAGGAGAGATCTGTATGACATAGTTTAGGAAAAGTCAAGTTCAGAGAAATACATGTAATAGGATTTCATATTTTTAAAATGCAAAGCATTTCTCTTGTTGCCTTTGTTGTCACACATATGAACCAAGCTGCCCACCTTGGCTTGCGAAAGTTTGAAAGTCACAGGATGGTTAGAGGGAAAAAAGTAAAGTGATGAAGACAGATATCATAAAGCCAATTTTTCGTTTATGTAAAAATGTATGTGTGTGTGTATACGAATGTATTAAATATATGCATAAGCATATGTTTACAGAAATCAAAATATTGTGGTTATCTTGAGTATTGCTATTAAAATATGTTTTTTTCCTTATTTTTCTCTACTTGAATTTTTTTCAAGGACCCTATGTTTATGGAATGTGAAAGAAAAATAAAACTTCATGGAGTGGGGGACAAAAGAACGATGATGTCCAGTTTTCCATTTTGTGTTACTAGTATTCTAATATAAACCTCAGAGTTTTAATGAAATCTGCAAATTCACCCAAATAGAATTCTCACTTTCAAATGTAATATATTTTAAGACCTAGAAGATATTTGTGGCTCTCAGTATGTAGTACTTCATACTGAAACCATATAGCTAAATGTTTATTTTGTGTTGAAACTCTAAGACATTATTTATTAGCATTAAAAAATAAAAGTAAAACATTTTGGATTGTAGAATTTTTGTTTAAAAGCATGTACATACCAAATAGAAAACAAAGGACTTAAAGACTAATAGGTTTAACCACATAAGAGTGAAAACTTCTTTTATCAATGCTTACCATAAGTAAAATCAAAAGAAAAAATGGAGAAAAATTGGCAAGCATGAAGGCATACTGTTGTGTGCGATCAACAAGAAAAAGTAATTCTGTAGAAAATGGAATTAAAAAAACCATGAAGAGGAAAAACCACAGATAAAAAATATAGATAGCCAGGAAACATGAAAATATGTTCAGTCACAGCAGTAATCCATGTAAGTTAAAACAACAGTTACACATTGCTGATGAGAATATAATAGTCTTTCTGAACAATAGCTTGTGTGTGTGTGTGTGTGTGTGTATAGATATATATATATAGAGAGAGAGAGAGAGCAAGCTTTAAGTAGGCATACCCCGACCTTAGTAATTCTTCCTCTAGGAATTTATTTTGATTTAGCTAATTAGGAACATCTTTTTAGAAGAATGTATATACAGTAATATTTGTCGTGCAACTCTGTTTATAATGGCCAAAATGAGGGGAAAATTGTAAATGCACAACAGTGAGATTAAATAATGGTGTACTTACACAGTTGAGTCCTATGTCATTACAAATCATGTGACTGTGTATTTATGTGGAATATAAACGAAGAATTAATTTGCAAAAAGTATGTATAGTATGCTTTCCACTTTTATAAAAAATATTTATAGAATATTGTAGAGAAAAATGTCTAGAAGAATATACATCAAAAACATTTATGGTGACTATCCCTGGATGATAGTCAGTGATTTTTATTTTTTTCTCTTCATATTCTTTTAGATTTCTGATATAAGCCCTAAACTTTTAATGAAATATGCTACCTACATACATTTCTCAGTTTACAAATATAATATACAATTTGTTCTTTCTACAATGAACATGTGTTACTTTTATAATTAGAAAAAAAGTTGAATTGGCTTTGTTCATGTATTAAGAAAAAGCCAACCAACCAACCATATGGAAATTTTACCCAAAAGATTTCTCCAAAGTTAGAGAGGAAGAGGAGGATCAAGGTAGTGAACATTTATTAGGCTCTAATTGTGTGCCCGTTCTTCACTTACATTATTTCAACTAAGCCTTGATCTACCACCTTAGCAAATATATATCAGATACCTCTTCCTATGTTACAGTCACAGCAAAGAGTCCTTCATGCAGAAAAAGAAATAGTCTCAGAGACGTGACCTTTGAGATCACACAGCTAGTTAAGTGGAAAGCCAAGAATTTAAATACAGCTGGAATTGTCAGGATCCTCTCAATTTACTGCTGACACCAAGCTCAAATGACTGATGCACCAGAGGTCACCATACTCTCAGTAGGAGTGGCAGAACCCAAAAGAATGTGCATCTAATTCCAGATTTTTTGATTCATTAATTGCCTCCTCTCTCTCCTCACCCTGGGGCAACATAGGCCAGACATTGCAGAGCTGCGTGGGGGCTGCATTGCTGCATTACCCCATGTAGATGTGTGCTTATCTCTCTCAGCCCAGGCTTAGAGAGTTTGAGTTGGGTTTTCTAACTTTCCCCTAGCTTGGCCAGGTGATCAGATTTTGTGGGAAGGGACAATTTGTATCATAGTCTTTGAGTGTCTTCACCATTGCGGCGGGGGAGCTTTAATTCCTCGCCCCTGTGGTGTCTCTAAATAAACTGTGCTAGTATGATTTCTCCATTTTCAGGTGAGTGCCCGTGAGTTTTTTCAACCATTCAAGTGGTCATCGGGCTAAAGTTTTCTTTTATATTACTTAGCAAATAAGCTTTTAAGCTAGCTGAAGAGTATCTTTTTTCTCCCAGATAAACAGTGATGTACCCTGCATATTAAAGGGCAAAGCTGAACACTGAAGGCAAGAACCCTTAAGTATGTGCAAAATGTTTTTAATCAAATCTATTTGGCGTACACATAAATACCAAATTTTGATGTTGTCCTTTGGAAACCTCACAGCACAACATTTCAGAAATCTTCAGCGTTCAGCAGAATCTCCCTGAAATGTTACACCCAAACCAGGGAGAAAACTCTTGTAATCTTACAAAAGTTTCTTGATTCTTTGAATTATATTTGGGATAAGGGAAAAGGAGTGTGGGAAGATAGGTGTAAGTGATGGAAGAATGCAGTCTGGTGGAAGAATGGGAATGCGTAGATTAAACAATTGACATTTGTAAAAATGAAAATGAAGTGGAATAGGAGTGTACAGAATCTGGCAAATAATAAGTGATGCAAAATCCTCTATCAAAAATAAAGGCAGCTTTTCCCTCTCTGCTTCCTGCAGTATAAATGGTGGGTACATTTTTGTTTTCTTCTTGTCATTCATTCCTTGCACCCAACTTCTCAGAGTTGGATTTATAATAAATGATCAAGGGTGTTGTTTTGACTGTTAAGAAATTTTAATTTCACAAATTGTGAGATCCATTTTGGTATCCAATTAAATTTTACAGAATTCCTTTCATGTCACAGTCTTGTTCCTCATGTTTCACAGTGTTTGTCTTTGCTTTCCCTACTGAGACTTGTTTTCTAATTTTCAGCCTCTTCTCTCTGGTCCTTCATCCTAGAATTTGCATCCAGTGTTTGTAACTTTTGGCTCAGAAACTGTGAAAATAATATATTCATTTACTGATTGATTCATCCAAACAATAATTGGGTACTCACTACATACCAGGTATCAGGGGAATAAAGAGCAATGAAAAGCAAGTCACTTGTCCTCAAGGAGCTTAGTTTAACTTAAAAATGTTCTCCTATTTAAGGCCAGTGAGTGACTCACACCTGTAATCCCAGCACTTTAGGAAGCTGAGGCAGGAGAATCATTTGAGCCAGGAATTTGAGACCAGCCTGGACAACAAAGTGAGACAGTGTCTCTACAAAAAAATTTTTTTTTAAAACTTAACCTGGCACAGTGGCACGTGCCTATAGTCCAACTACCCAGCAGACTGAGGCAGGAGGATCGCTTGAGCCCAGGAGTTCGAGGCTACAGTGAGCTATGACTGTGCCACTGCACTCCAGCCCAAGTGACAGAACAAGACTTAGTCTCTTTAAAAAAAAAAAAAAAAAAAAGCATCCTCACAGGTAGGTATAGACTAGTATATCCAAGTCTGAATTGAAAACAAGATGAATTTGGAGGATAAATGTTGCTTTCGCGGGAAAACTCCATCTGATCCATTTTTAGGCACTTGGAGTTAAGTGATTTTTGTCACGTTGTGCTTTGCGACTGCAAAGATGAATACATGGTCTAAGTTGAAACATTTGACTCTTTAACATTGTGGATTAACTGAAGGGGTGTTCACTTTTTAAAAATCAGCTTTATTTTTAGAACCATTTTAATTTCACAGCAAAACTGAGTGGAAAATACGGAGAGGTTCTGTATGAACTCCCTGTCCCCACACACACACAGCCACCCTCCTGTTGTCCCACACCAGAGTGGCTTGTTTGTTACAACTGATGAACCTACATTGACGTGTCGTTATCACCAAGCCCATAAGTGGCCTTAGGGTTTGCTCTTGGTGTTATATGTGCTGCGGGTTTTGACAAATGTTTAATGACAGGTATCCACCATTGTAGTTTCATAGACACTTTTTTTTTTTCTGCTTTAAAGTACTGTACATTTTCTTGCGTTCTAGAAGTACAATGTATTTAATTGTTGATGTCATGAGTTAGGAGGCTGTACAGATTATTAAAGAAAAATGTAAGGAAAGGCTATATTTGAAGTTAAGGTTAGGTTCTTGGAAAATATTAGCAAACTGAATCAAGGTATAAATCTCTCTTACCTTTCAGGAACACATCTCATCTTTTGTGCAAAGTGAGATAGGGCTGTGCTTGGTATTTGTTTAATGGAATCCTGTGAGTTATAAAGCACATGGATCACCTAGATTCTTGCATCTCCTTTCCTACCTGCCTTTCAGGAAAAAAAAAAAAAAAAAAAAATTCATGAGCATGAGCCACTGTGCCCGGCCAAATCAAAGCCTTTTGTCTGTAGTCCTCGTGGTGCTTGAATCCTTTTGTGGCCAAAAAGACATGTAGTGGTATGTGCTTAGGAAAAGAAAAAAATCACTGAAGACTGGGTAAAGCTAGTTTTTTCCTATGGAATCCAAATGTTAGCCAGAAGGAACCAGGGCTCATTCAGTCCAGCCTCTTCACGTTGGGCAGAGGGACCTGAGGCCAGAGGGGTGGTGGTTTGACAAACCAAGGTTACCAGTCCCAGCCTCGTAGCCAAGGCAGACCCAAGTTTCTTGGATTCTGGTGGGGGTACATTCCGCAACCTTGAGCTGCCCCAAGGGGCCTGGAGATTTGCTTAGGAACCTATGGAGCCCTTATCAGATGTGAAAAGCTCCAGGCTTTGTCATCTGATAGTCACGGAATTAAATATGACCTTGTGACCTCAGGTGAGTTATGTAACTTTTCTAAACTCAGTTTTTTCTTCTATAAAATGGAGACAAAAATTCATATCCACCAGTGGAATTGCTCTGCAGACTTTCTGAGATCATATATGTAAAATGCCTTTGACATTCCTGGGCTTAGGATAACTGCTGGAGAGATGTTCTCATTCTGATTCTTATGGGATCTTTTGCTACATAACAACCATATGATCCCAGTGGACTGATGAAATAGAGATTTGATAAAGATCTAGTCTAAGAAGCTTTACGTTTTTTTAAAAAGCAGGTATAGAATAGCTTCTGACTGCAGTTCTTGAATTCACTGTCACCCTGTATTTTGTATGTTTGGTAGTTAAGCCTATTATCCTTACCGCTTTACTTCTTAATTTATTTGTATCAGTTTAGCAGGTAGTATTTTAAGTTCTCAGATTCTTATAGGTATATGAAACATTAATATACCGTGGTCCCTTTCTCCACCGATACATGTACCTCAAGTGTTAGAGATGGTGGTATTTTGCAAAGTATTTCAGTTCTTTCCGGTAATAACTTTGCTTGTTATCCAAGTATTTCTTCCGTTTCAGTTTATGTCATATTCAACACTTTTACTCTCCTTTTGTAACTGTTAACATTTTCTAATCAACGGTATTTTTCCAAAATGATTTGTATTGTATGACATTTTGATGCCACATATTCAAAGTAGAGCAAACCTTCAAATGTCTAATTCTGAGAAGATCAACAAAGGAAGTTTTTAGGAAACATTTTCCGTGTGGGGTGAGTAAAGTATTCTTGCATTTTATTCATAGCTGATTGCTTAGAAAAAAATTACACGTTTCTTTTCCTGTCTGTACTTCTGGCGCCACATATTTCTGTAGTGGTGATCTCAGTAGGGTTTCGAGCCTGAAAAAAAATAGGTCCTACTTTCTGCGTCCAGCTAAAAAATTATTTCACAATAGCATTAGTTTATATCCAGAAAAAGAACTACTAGATTTGAAATTTAGCAATGGCACCCATATTAAAAATTGATGGGGTGTTTAATAACAATGTTCTTAACTACTGTCTCTCATTCCATGCCTGGGCAAAATGGGTTTTAGTTTTTCAAGTGGGCAGGCCAGCTATACTTCCTGCCTTTCCAAGTAGTCACATGGATAAAGACATATTTCCAAAATTCAAGCTATGACATCAAGTCTTTGTTTTATTTGGTGAAGTATGTTCTTTTAGAAGACATTTATATCAAGGCTAAAGACTCTTTGGTTTACCATTGTAGAATCTAAATTGGTTTTAGCCTATTTTTTTTCTTGTCAAAGCAGTCTGTCTGTCTTTGCTTTGGAATAGAGAGTTGAAAGGCATCCTTTTGGAGATCCTTCAGGTGAAGAGAAAAATCTGAAATTGCTTTAGGAAGACTTGTTACTGACCCACAACAGTCAAAAATAAAATTGAAGTTTCTTGAAAAGACAAATATTAGTCCCTTGAATATGGAGTCCCTTTTGATAAGGGCTGATGGAAGACTGGTGCTTTGTTCCTAAAACATCATTCATCATCTTAAGTGCTTTGAGGTTATTCCCAGCTGTCTCCCGTGGATGTCTGGAGGTGAAGGCATCCCATTGCAGAGGGAGGAAGAAGTACTGCATTGCCAACAGAGTTGTCTTCACCAGCTGTCTGGGGCGGTTGGTACTTCTGAGAATGTTTTGTTCTGATTGGAGGCCTGAGTTCTACAAAGTAAGACACAGATGTTTGATGTGTCAATCACATTATTAGATGTTGGAGCATATACAAAGCAAAATAAAATATGGCCCTAGAGCCAAAGTGTACATTAAATACTGAACGCTGCTCTTGGCCCTGTTGGGAACCAGGAGAGGCTTCTTCAAGCTCAGGGAGTTTAGAATCTAATTGGCGAATCATTTAGGACTCTATTTTGAAAGTCAGTTTTGAAAGTGACATAAAATAACTCAAACTGACATGATCAGAAAGAGAACTTCAAGTATAAAAAAATCCAGGTGTAGTTCTACCTAGAGTCTCATATAGTTTACCATGGCCTGGCTCTTTCTTTTTTCTTTGTTTTTGCTTTTTTTTTTGAGTCGGAGTCTGGCTCTTGTTACCCAGGCTGAAGTGCAGTGGCACGATCTCTGCTCACTGCAACCTCTGCCTCCTGGGTTTAAGCTATTTTCCTGCCTCAGCCTCCTGAGTAGCTGAGATTACAGGTACCCGCCACCACATCCAGCAATTTTTTTTACTTTTAGTAGAGATGGGGTTTTGCCATGTTGGCCTCGAACTCCTGAACTCAGGTGATCCACCCGCCTCAGCCTCCCAAAGTGCCAGGATTACAGGTGTGAGTCACCGCACCTTTATTTGCACCCTAGTAGCAGCAAGATGGTCTCGGCAGCTCCGGCCTTACCCGTGTTCACCACTGCGTCCAGCAAGACAGTGTCTCTTCCCTTAACAGTGGAATGAAAGTCTTAGGCCTGACTGTCCCTGCCACAGATTGGGTCATATGTCTGTCCCTGAAGCAGTTGCCATTTCCAAGGGAATGGGCAGTGCTTATTTTTTAGGCACAGTTCCCCTCTCCCACTTCTGGAGCTGGACTGGGAATTCGAGAGGGGCCAGTGCCCCAGGTGGGGACACAGGACCCTAACCAGAAGGAGCCGAGTAGATGCAGAGGAGCGGGAACAGCCAGTGTCCCTCACATGGAGACAGAACTCATCCACGAGGAAACAACATGAGATGAAACACTTAGGAGTAATTCTGTATTATTTCATTAAATGTGCCACAGGCGTTGAGAGGAGGATGGCAGCAAGGTCTGGGGTCTTTGAGGCATTAATGCTTCATGGAGCAGATCGATAGGAACTTTCCCCTTAAGGGATGGTGGATTCTTGGTTTGATTATCCCCGGGATGCTAATGGGGGAATGCCTGGAGTCAGAATTGATGCCCACTCCAGCGCTTTGCACCCCTCCAGTGGAACGATGCAACACTACACAACACACCCAGCTCTTAAGGCTGATATAGGAACCCAGAAACTCCATTCTTGCACAAATCACAGATGTACTAAAAAGCCAGGGTATGCTTCAGCAGCAGTCAATAAGTAAATAAGCAAGCGAATTATGGTACAGATGCACGTCGGAATGTTTTCTGGCCATCCAGTCATATTTACATTTTAATAAATAGTTGTTGAACACCTACTGATTAAAATATTTAGAAGAATTTTTAAATGAGAAAAGCTGAGCTGCAGAATTGTTTACAGGATGAGTTCAGCCATCTGCAAACAACTTAGAACACAAAAGCCTAGAAGGAAATACATCAAAAAGATATGTGGTTGCCTCTGTTCTTTATACTTACCTGTAATTTTAAGACAAATGAAAAAGACCACACAGCTGTGAACTGGCTAAATCAAGAGACAGCATTTGAAACGTGGGGCGTCAGGCTTGTGCAGAGAAGAAACATAAATTACCATGGTTCTGGAAGGCAGGGCAACAGTCACAAACAGACCTCCACCTCCTGCCGAGGGCTCCAGCTCTGAAGATCTCATCTCGTGCACGGCTGCATAGACAGGGATCAGTGCCTGTTACACTGGGCTAAGAGCTTCAGCTTTTCTTAAAAATCTTCAGACCTCTGCCTTAGAGATGATATTTTGCAAAGTGTTTCAGTTGAGTCAAATTGTTATTTTTCCACCTGGTGGTATCCCAGGGCTTCTATCAGTTTACTTTCTGTATGTCCTGTGTCCCCCCTCTTGAGGCACCATTTCCTTTTTACATTTTTGTTTTTAAATTTTAAATTTTCTTTTTTAGAGACAGTCTCGCTTTGTTGCCCAGGCTGGTCTCAAACTCCTGGCCCCAAGTGGTCCTCCCTCCTTCGCCTTCTAAGGTAGGGATTACAGGTGTGAGCCATCCTCCTGGTGCACCATTTTTTCAGTCCGCTCATTTCTGTCCCCTGCTTTTTCCTTGAGTAAAGCCCCAGGCCCACTTTTGCCATAGTCTTCTTTGATTTGCTTTAATTTGAACTTTCACAGGTAAAACCTTTCATAGGTTTCAAAGCAGTCTCACACATCTCATTTGCTGCCTTGCGATTTAGCTGGATGACGCCGTCATCCCTATTAAAATGTGTGAGGGGAGGGCTCAGAGGTGTTAACTGCCCAGAATTACACAACCCAAGTCTCCCAACTCCAGCTTGCAGGGCTTCCCCACCATGGCCAGCAGCTGGACCAGACCCTTCCTTGGGAATGCACACTTGACTCCCCGTGAATCACTGTCAAACTCACCTGGCTCTGAAGACATTGTTTCTCGGAGACAGCTTCACTAGCACTGTTCGGTCTTGTTAACCCCTTTCCCTCCTGTTGCCCTTTTGATCCTGAAATCCTAGTCCACATGAAGAATGCCTTTCACAGATGTTGTTGTTACTAAGATTCTCCGATTTTTAGCTTTGTGTACTTAAGATTTGGGTCATTTGCCCATTCTAAGTATCTATTTTTACACATCTTTTTTTTTTCTCCACACGTGGTAAATTCTTAGAAAGTGAGAGCCGTGTTTTCCATTTCCTTAATAGTGGATATTTCTGCTAGGGGGGAGTTTAATCTGAGTGAGTGTCCAGCCGACCTTGAGGAAATAAAATAATTCAACCTTGAACATTTTCGTAGCGCTTTTAAAAATTGAGATTAAGTTTTCCTGAAAATTTTACGGAAACATCTGTTTTTCAAAATTAAGTTGGAAATATTAATGGCCTTGGGCATCTGTGGCCAGCAAAGTCATTTCCATTCCAGAACCGCTCACTGCAGGGTTTCCTTTTGTCCATTTATTAAATCTAAGCCCCGTAGCGAGGAGAGACACTGCAGCACTCACCAAAAAACCACTGTTTATAAAACGCTCGGGCACTTCAGAAACAGCAGCTGTTTTCTCTCGGCATTAACACTGATCTGCAGATTGCCATTTGTTCAGAATACAGACCTTTCCCAAATCTCCACTAACTTTGTTTGTTTATTTATTTATTTATTTATTTTGAGATGGAGTCTCACTCTGTCGCCCAGGCTGGAGTGCAGTGGTGCAATCTCGGCTCACTGCAACCTCCGTCCTCTGGATTCCAGCGATTGTCCTGCCTCAGCCTCCAAGTAGCTGGGATTACAGTAGAGACAGGATTTTGCCATGTCAGCCAGGCTGGTCTCGAACTCCTGGCCTCAAGTGATCGACCCACCTCAGCCTTCCGAATTGCTGGGATTATAGGGGTGAGCCACCATGCCCAATCCCAAATCTCCACTAACTTTAGGCGTGTGGGATGGACTCAGCAGTTATGGAAATCCCAGAGCAATTATGGAAATCCTACCTCCTTTCTTCTGTTTGCTTCCCCGGCCTTCCCAGCATGCATCTGCCGAATTGAATCATTAAGAGAAAGATTAGGATGGGTGGAAGGTGAACCTTTTGTTGCTAACAGTTCACTTTCCTCAGTGAAACTGTCACGAAGACAAAGGGATGTTGAAGTTTTAGAGTAAGTGGCCCAGAGTCTTAGGGGATCCTGCAGTGTGACGCTGGGTAGAAAGAGGCGGAGGAGAAGGAAGGAAGTGGCCTGGCTTGGCTGTCATGCACTGACTTCCTTCATTTCCTTACCTCCCACGTACTGACTGCCCCCTATCTGAGGCAAGAGGGGAGGAGTTTTCCCCTTTCCGTATATTCTTTATTCTTTGAAACTATTTTTCTTCTTAGAGTTGTCTTTGGTGGAGTGGCCCTTAACTTCACATACAGTATGATTCATACCCCCGGGGATGATCCTTTCTCAAACACTTCTTTCTTTTTTTTTGAGACATTCTGTTGCCGAGACTAGAGTGCACTGGCACCATCACAGCTCACTGCAACCTCAAACTTCTGGGCTCGAGCCATCCTTCCACCTCAGACCCCTGCGTAGCTGAGACTGAAGGTGTGTACCACCACTCCCCGCTTATTTTTGTGGTTTTGTAGATATGGGGGTCTCATTGTGTTTCTCAGCCTGGTCTCGAACTACTGGGCTTGAGAGATCCTCAAGCCTCAGCCTCCCAAAGCACAGGGCTTACAGGCGTGAGCCACCGTGACGGACCCCTCATAAACATTTCAAGCAGCATTGAACCAGAACAAGGAGCAGCGCTTTCAATTGGGAATTCATTGTGTATTCTTTATTGAGAACATATCATTTTTAAACTTATATGTTTATGTAACCTGAGTTGCAAGATGAATTTATCACACAGTGACAGACTTTAAATTTTTGGTTTTAATACACATTTGCGTATTCTAAAAGCAAATGTACTTTCAGCCCGTGAAATAATATGCTAGATAATTACAGGTACTTAAACTTTGACTTCAGTTATGTCTTAGATTTATTATAACTACAGTGTTGATTACTATGAAGACATTGCTTTGCAGACGGAGATGTCTCTCAAAATGTCACAGTTCAGTGGTTTATTATCAGACAGTTGCTAAAGTGGATAGTTAAAAATTGAGGCCTGACGTGGTGGCGCACACTTGTAATCCCTGCACTTTGGGAGGCCGAGGCAGGTGGATCACTTGAGGTCAGGAGTTCAAGACCAGCCTGGGCAACATGGTGAAACCCCATCTCTACTAAAAATACAAAAAAAAAAAAAAAAGGCATGGTGGTGTGCACCTGTAGTCCCAGCTACTCAGGAGACTGAGGCAGGAGAATCACTTGGCTTGAACCTAGAAGGCAGAGGTTGCAGTGAGCCAAGACCACGCCACTGCACTCCAGTCTGGGTGAGAGAGCAAGAGTCTTGTCTCAAAAAAAAAAAAAAAAGTGTGCAGTTTATCAGTTGTTTCATGACTTTTAGTGGTTATTCAACACAAATTAAGCACTGTATCAGTTATAGGGTTCAGTTAAATAATATAGAATCTACAGGAGCTGATTTAGATAGCAAGGCATGTACTAGTGAGTATTAATAGTGGCTCAGTCTCTGCAAATGCTGAAAAAGCAGCTCTGGATAGTGCTAGCAGGTGGGGAATCATGATTTTATATCCAGATCACTAGTAGCAAGGAAATCTGAGAAATTAATTTTTAGTTCCCCAGACAAAGCAGTGCAGGAAGTCGTACAAGCAGTGAGCGGTGGCCCATGCATCTGCCCTTGGCACCCTGCAACCACAACACAGACCTCAGTAGTTGTGGCCCTGCTCTCACCGGTTCCACTGTCGGGGAGACAGATGTCAGATACATCATACAAATACCAATGATGACAACTGCACGAGGCTAAAAGGTCCGCAATACTTAGAAGTAAATAATAAGGGGACAGAGTCTAAACTGGAGGTGGGGTGGACGCCTAGGAAGTCTCCTGGAGGAAGATGCATCTAAGCTGGGAGCTGGCCAGGAGAAGCAGAGTGAGGGAGTGAGAGAATTCCAGGCAGGGGAGCCACGTGGGAGGCCCCAGGCTTGCTGGGAGAACAGAGCAAAGACCGGGGTGATCGGAGTGAAAGGCCACAGGGCATAGAGTTGGGGACAGGGTGGGTCAGGCAGGGCTTTGAGGTCACCAAAAGGATTTTCCCTAAGAATAATTGGAAGTCATCTTTTGAGGCTGGGAATAGTGGCAGATGAGTGCTTTTAAACAATCACAGCTGCCACAATTTGGAGAAAGTCTTGGAGGAGGGACAGAGTGACAGGCAGGAGACCAGTTAAGGGTCTGCTTGGTGGACAGACTTAGTGAGTCCAGATAGCTGGTGGGGCTTAGGAGGTGGAGAGAAACTAGATAGAGATCCACTCAGCCAGACTCAGAGCATGGTTTTCTGGCATAATTAACTTTGTGGTAAGACTGCCTTTTTAACCCTCTAAGTGGAGGTGTTAAGAAAGCCATTAGTTGTGGAAGTCTGGAGCTCAGAGGGTGGGTAGGAGCTAGAGCTACAAATCTGGGAACTGTCACCTCCAGATGAGATTTAAAGCTGGGTGGTGAACCAGGTAGGCTTGAGAGAGGCTGTGGCCTGAGGTGGCTCAAGCCAGACCTCTTGGATATGTAGAAGCAGGCTAGAGCAGGAACAGCCAGCCAGCAAAAGATAGGGGGGAAAAAAAAACCAAAAACAGTAGATTTCCAAAAAGAAGAAACTCTCCATCTAGTTTAGGAAGGAATCTTTTTATGTTTGGAAATAGACCATTTCTAGAAAGTTTAGAAGTTGATTCAAGTATCCCATTCTGCTAGCAGCTAAGCTGTGCCTGGAGAAGTTAATTTAAAATAAAGAATGAGTTTCTCTCTGTTGAGAACATTAACTGTCTTGCTATACCATGAATGACACCTAAATGAGACTATATATTGAAGCCAGAAGTCCAGCTTGTTTACAATATCACAGTAAAATTGAGCCCAAATATGTCCTCTTGTTTATAGAGTGCTATGTAGAGTGCTCTGATATTTCAGGGTGAACTACATAGGGCAGATACTCCTGTTTCCATTTTATAGTTATGAAAACTGAGGCAGCCTGGGCAACATGGCAAAATCCCATCTCTACAAAAATTAGCTGGGTGTGGTGGTGTGCCCCTGTAGTCCCAGCTACTCCGAAGGCTGAAGCTGGAGGATACCTTGAGCCCGGAAGTCGAGGTTGCTGTGAGCTGTGGCCATGCCACTATATACTCTAGTCTGGGTGACAAAGTGAGACCCAGTCACAGAAAAAAAGAAAACTGAGTCTCAAGAGTAAGTGATATGACTGTAAAACCTTCATACTTGCTTGTATATACCTCTGATAGATCAGAGCTGGGTCACCTGGGAAGTCCCTAAGGGAGTGGCCCACAAGGGAGGCCACTTGTGAATCTGGAATAGCCTAGAAGATTTTTGGACACACACTTAATTTTATTGGTCAAATGTTTGAGCCAAATCCCATGGATGGGTTCTGGGGAAATACACAGTCCCTGTCCCCAAGGAGTTGATGGACTAATGAGGAAGGCAAGTAGAACCATGAACTCTGGGTGTTCTTGCCATTTTCTTGCAGGGATACAGGGGACCTTTTGTGACCTGGTGGGGCAGGAGGGTGATTGATATGAATAACTATAAAGGAAATACTGGTGGTGTCATTTACTGAAGAATGAATCTACTTATAAAGTATTTTTCCTGGGGCAGGTCGTTCCACCTGCGTGTGCTGTGTAATTTAGTGAGGAGGCTGATGTGGGTTTGGCCATCCCTCTTACCGAGTAAATTTGTCCCGTTATGTAGCTGTCCACCCCATTCCTGGTCGTGCACCTGAGGGAGCATGCCCTGCCTTGGAGGTGAGCTAAGTCAGGATGTTCAGGTCAACCATGAGCCTGCGTTTGCTAATGCTTTCAGACTTCTTCCTTCCTTGTGTCTGCAATGTCACCCACTGGTTACTTTATTAACTCCTGAAGGACAGGGAGCATGTTGTCTTATCCTGCTCTTGGCCCCTTGCACTGTTGCCGGGTGCAACATGGCACTTAGGTGGAAAAGAAACGGCCATTTAACACGTGTTTCGGCTCAGGGGTTTTTCTCAAGTTCAACAGTAACTCTACTCACTCAGCCCTTTTATATGGAAGATGATTCATTTGACAGCCAAGTTAATATTTTAAAAGTGTGAACTTAAAACAATTAAGAAACTTTTTGGGAGCTGGAAAATCTATAGTCAAAGGAGAAAGAAACAGACATCATAGACCCATCTGATTGTGGAATACAGGAACATGTTAAATTATTCATAAGTTGCTTGATAACTGGTGAATAAATGTATGATGGAACATTTAGAATTTGGCAAAGCCTTCTAGAGAATCCATTAAATGCAGGCAATAGCAAGAAGTTTTGGATAAATTTTTATTCTTATAAATTGGATGACATATAACTAAACTCAAATTAGAACTCTCAGTGAAAATATTCCAGTGCCCAGATTAGTAAATTATTTTTACTAGTGCTTTCTGGCTCTAAAAACTGGTATTTTATGGGAAATCAGAGGGTTAATTCTTGAAAGTATGGTATTGATGTCCTAGAATGTGCTTTCTGCCCTCAAGCAAATGGTATGGCTTTGGGCTATGTTCTGATGATCACAAGTATCTCTGAATTGCTTTCTGTTTCAGGAATGTGTATCCTCTCTCGTCTTCATTGGCCAAATTTATCTCTCAAAGACACTGTGGTCTGGCAAAGCCGCTTCTTGCTCATTAAGCTTGCGAGTATGTTTTAAATAGTTACATTCAATTGTTTCCTTGAAGCGTGTGAAGGAAATGTGCCTGTTTCAGACCACAAGAGCCAGAGAATTTTTTGAATGTTTGATTGTGGTTAATCAGCTTTCTGTTCTTCCTGGAGATAAACTGCATAAGAAAAGGTCACATGTTTCAGGCCCCCTCCCGCAAAATCAGGGATAGTATAAAATGACAGGAAGAGTGTTTTCCAGTCTGAGGAAAATACTAGGAAAACGCAGAATGTTCATTATCTGTAACAAGTGTTTAAAGATTTCAAAGACACTCATAAAAATTGAAGAGTAATAATGAAAAGAAGCTGTCCCATGGAAGAAATATTCTTCAGATTACTTTTCCTCTTCTTTGATACTGTAATAACCGGAGGGCTATTTAATGTCAGCTAATAAAGGATTCACAGAATAACTACTAAGCCGACAAAGAATTAACTCTCCCCACACCACCCTTAACTGAGTTTTTTCGTTGTCTGAATATTTTCTGTATATATTCTCACTTATTATTTGGCACTTTTTTTTTTCTTTTTACTTAGTAGATTTTAAGATACAACTTTTGCAGGAAAGAAGACAGAGACTGGAAGGAAGATAAGTCAGGGCTTGAATATTCCAGGAAGGCCTTTGAGGAGGAAGGAAATAAAGTCTGAACAGCCTTGAAGAATGGGTAGATACAGGAAAGGATTCAGGAAGGTCTTTAGATAACAAAAGTAGAGATCCACTGGCTGAGATGTTGTCAATATTTTATTTTTCTCTTCTTTTTTTGGAAGATCTTGTTTCTTTTCACACATTGTTTTTCTTTTGTTTTCCCCAGCTCTCCGCTTCCAGGGCTAATGGTGAGTTTTCCTGCAACTCACTGGAGATTTTGCTGTGTGAAATCCCAAAAGGTCGCTTGCATGTACTTGTTGCCAGTAGCCTGTTTTTATTGGGTCATTTACTGTGGTTTAATACGCCACTTCCTCAGTGGACCTGATGTGAAGAAAGTCCCCACAATCCCGTCTTCTGTGACCTTTCCGAGGCCTTTTCACTGTTACTTGGAACAAAGATGTGATAGCTGATTGGGAGGAGGGTGTTCCATGTCACCTATCACACCCGTCACTTTGTTTTTCCATGTTGTTGAATACAGATTGGGTTACTGTTGTGGCCTATGTTATTGTTTTCCACGTTGTGTAGATCCCGCGACTCTCCGATGGTGTTTGAGATGGGATGCCTCCGCGGTGAAATCCCAAGAGAGCTTCTTTTTCTCCACCTCGGTCCTTTCACTTTCTTATCTGCTTCCCTGCCTCCTCTGTCCCAAAAGCCTTTCACAAAATAGTAACACATGTGCTTTAAGACAAAGATTGAAAACGCGCACATGTGTGCGCACATACACATACACACACACACACACACACACACAAAGTATTTAGAGACGATATTGAATTATCTGACAAGACTTAGAATTTGGTTCTCCTACCCTGTACCATGCTACCAAAAATGGCACATGGGCACACACATACACTTTTAATAGGCGACTTAGAGCCCATGAAATAATGAGGAGAGTAATAATAATAGTAGTTACGAAGCCTTGCATTTCCTATTTTGCTTTGGCCAGAGAGCAATAAAGCCTCATTTAAAAAGCAGCTTTTCATCTTTCTTTGAAAAAACTTTGTACAAGTAAACAATTTTTTTTTCAATGGGAGAAAACACCCATGGGTCAGCCAGGTTGACAGCCTAGTCAGCTTGCATCCTGTTTTTGTTTTTGTTTTTGTTTTTTTGTCTTGCAGAGTTTTTGCTGAAGGAAGCCTTGGGGTTCTACTTAATATGCATACAATAGAAAGCAGTAATTAAGGAAAAGGATATATCAGGCAACCTGTCTTAAGAGGATCTAACTGAATAAACTTTGTCAGTCCTAACTCTCAGACTCCACAGGTGGGTGCAAACAACAGTGCTCCCCCCTAGAGATCCTGGGGCCCAGTTTGACTTGCCTTGGAAAAGGGAAGACAAAGTGTCCCTCCCAAGTTACAAATGCAGGTTGTGTACTGTGGCTTTTACTCTCTGATAACCAGGTTAGCCTTCCAAACAACTGTTCTCAGCAGAAGTAAGGGTGGTCTTGATTTTTTTTTTTTTTTTCCATCTGTGCTAGTCTGCTTCCTGTCTCTCAGAGCGCAAGGCTGTTTGTAAGAAAAATGTGTGAACTGAAAACCACCACTACCGCCTATCAGATGAGTACAAGATAACCAGAAACAAAATACAAAATGAGTTGTCAGAGCTGTTGATAAGCTCCTTGTGTGAAAGGAAAGAATAAAAATGCAGCAAAAGGCCAGATAATTATTTTTAAAAGTAAAACTGTAGACAAAAGTCGAAGGAAATCTCAATCTCCCTTTCTCTATTCCTCTTGTCTCATTCTCCAGCCAACTTTAGGGACAAGCAATGTCTTCCTCGAGAGGCACATCTCGTCCCCCAAAGGTGGGTTCTTGGTGACCAAAGTACCTGCCTACAGAGAGCAGAGAAGCCTGTTTTCTTCCTTGTGTCTGTAGGAAAGTTGTCTTTCAGATATAGTCCTCTTTGTTCAGCTGTTACTGGGCACTGCCAGGCTGACCCCTTTTCTCAGGCAGGTTGATCATGAAATTAAAAGTGGTTTACCTGAGTTAATTATATTATTAGGCCGGGCACCGTGGCACTCACCTATAATCCCAGCACTTTGGAGGCCACGATCGGTGGATCTCTTGAGCCCAGGAGTTCCAGACCAGCCTGGGCAACATAGGGAGAACCCATCTCTACAAAAAAAATAGAAAAAAAAAATTAGCTGGTGTGGTGGCTCCTACCTGTAGTCCCAACTACTCAGGAGGTGGGAGGATCACCTGAGGCCAAGAGGTCCAGGCTGCAGTGAGCCCTGAGCTGAGATCTCACCAGCTTGGAGTGCAGACCCTGTCTGAGTCCCTGAGTAAGACCCTGTCTCAGAAAAAGGAAAAAAAAAAGTACTATCTTCATTTTTTTCCAAGACATTTTCCACTTGTTGGTTTAACAAAGTTTACAGTGTTCTACTTGTTTTCATTCCTTCAAAACTAATCTTTTTTTTCCTTTATTTTTTTTTTTATTTTTATTTTAAAGAAACAGAGTCTTTCTCTGTTACCCAGAACAGGAGCACAATGGTGCAATCATATCTCATTGCAGCCTGAAACTCCCAGACTCAAGTGATGCTTCCATCTCAGCCTCCCGAGTAGCAAGGACTACGGGTCCTACCACCATGCCTGGCTAATTTTTAAAACTTTTTGTAGAGGCAGGGTCTCCCTATGTTGCTCAAGCTGGTGTTAAACTCCTGGGCTCAGGTAATCCCCTCACCTCAGCCTCCCAGAGTGCTGGGATTATGGGCGTGAGCCATCACGGCTGGCCCTAATTCATTTTTAATAACTAACCAGATACACTACTACTGGTGTTACACATAAGCATTAATTTTTTTTGTTATTGTCACCCATTTAAAAAAAAATTACGTTTTCAAAATGAGTTGCTTCAACCTAATGTGGAGAATCAAAATTTTAAAAGATCAAAATTTTGGCATTTTAAAAGTCAATTCTGACAAGGTATAGTGATTTGGTTCCACCTGATAGTTTAATATTTCTTTGCCCTCTTAGTAAGTCCCCAGGTGACCAAAGTACCGGCCTATAGAAAGCAGAGAAGCCTGTTTTCTTCCTTGTGTCTGTAGGGGGAAGGGGGTAGGTAGTAAGTATTAGAAACCAGCGTCTTGTGACTTTACAGATTCTAATGGATTGGGAATTTCTAGGGATATCCGGAAATTAACCCAAGCAGTTCTTTTTTTTTCTCCAGTTAGGGGAAGTTGCCATGAGATAAATAATGGTGACTTGGTTGGTTCATTGAATTAATTTATTTATTGAATATTTATGGCCTGCCCACTAATTATCTGGTACAAGTGTAGGTCCTAGAAGATAAACACTAGGGGAAGAATAGACACACAGACTAGATCCCTACTCTCCTGTCTTACATTCTAGGAAGGAGAGAGAAAATGTTAAAAATGAACAAAGTAAGTTGTCATGTCAGGTGCTACCAAGTGCTAGGGAAGGAGATTAGAGTGGTGGGTGTCATCTGGATAGGGTGGTCAGGGGAGCCCTGTCTGCTAAGGTGGCATTTAAGCGGAGACTTGAGGTAACAGACTGGGAAGTGAGGTGGGGACTGAAACCTGACTGACTAGCCGTGGGCAGACCAGACAGGAGCTTAGCCAAGGTGAGGACTTACAGAGGAGTTGGGCAGGGATGTGAAATAATTAGATTGATGTTCTGCATAGCATGCCCTGGGCTGCAAGATGTGGAACTGATAAGCCAAGACCTCCCAGGAGGCTTTGCCGCCATCTGCAGAATCATGCTGATGGCTTTGAAGAGAGAGGCAGTGGTGGTGAGAAGTGGCTGATTTGGGGCATGTTTTGAATAAAGAACCCACAGATTTGCTGAAGACTTGACTGCAGGGTGAGAGGGAAGTCGAGGTCGACTCCGGGAGTTTGGGCCCAAGCTACTCTGTGCATGGAGGTGCTGCTCTGCACATGGTGGTCCCACTGGCTGAGAGAGGGAGGGGTGAGCAGGAGCTGGCTGCAGGCCAGGGGAGAATAGAACTTCACATTTGGATGAGTTGTTTGGTTTGGGGGATGTTTGTTAGAGATCCAACTGGGGATGATGATTAGTGGGAGTTTAGAATTCAGTGGAGAGTTGAGGGCTAGAAATGTTTTAAAAAGTGAGAGCCATTGCACTGCAGATGGTGGGGCAGGCTGGGTTCTGGGGGATGATAAACACTCCAAGGGAAGGGGAGGTGGCCAGGAGCCTTCCAAGAGGCAGAGGCATGGTGTAATGTGATGGTAGGTGCTTCAGAGGGGATGACCACTTCAGGAAGGAGGAGGAAATTGGGGGTCTGGGATTGGTCAGGAGGAGCACAGGGCCCCGACCCCACCTCCTGGTTCTGTGGTTCCTACGCAGAGGAAAAAATACTTGAGGGGGGCTGTAAGGGAAGTGTGGTCCTTGGGGACAATCAGAATTTGGCTGGCATGAAAAGATGAAGATTCAGCGAGAGGTTAATTTTTGCTAATGAGAAATTATGACTCCTGGAGAGCCCCATGGAGGGGTTTGGGGGCCTGGGATGGCAAAGGTTCTGGGTCAGGTTAGGCCATCTTTGGAGAGGAATGGAGCTGGTGGCTGGGATTCTTGTAACATCTGAATTAAACAGGGATAGAAGGCCTGGTAGGATTAATCTGCCTTCCTAAGACAGATATAAGAGTGAGCAAACTTTTTCTGCAAAAAAGATAGTAAGTATTTTAGGCACTGTATTTGGGCCATACAGTTTCTGTCAATGACTCAAACTTCCATCACAGCACAACCACAGCCATAGATAACACAAAAATCGATGGGCCTGGCTCTGTTCCAATAAAACTTTGTTTACAAAAGCAGCCAGTGGCCAGATTTGCCCATAGGATGTAGTCTGGCAAACTGCAGGCAAGAGAGTTAGTAGTTGGTGAGAGAGGGATGAGGAGATGGGTGGGAAGAGGGGGCCCCAGACTTGGAGTTGGGAAAAGTGGAGCTCTAGGAGCCAAGTCCTCAGTCTATCCCCATCCTGATGAGGTGTCCATCATCCACAGGGAGAACTAGGTGTTTCCACACCTCCTCCTTGGTGCTGGAACCTTTTGAAAATTGCTTAATGAAAGAGGCAGGTAATCCCAGGTCTCATATTCAGGAGCGCAATGAGCTTTCCTCATCTCCACAACAGACAGACTAGAGGAAATAGACTTAAGATGTAATCGGAGGTGTTTACATTGACAAAAGAAAACTTCTTGGAAGGAATGAAAATACATGAATTACTATCTAGGAAGATCTGAAGATTTTTGGAGGTTAGAATGAACAAAACCAATTTCCTTCTCTTACCTGGACCACAGAGACTTTGTTCGTCTTTTCCAAGCCCTAGATCTTTCCATGTGAATGTGTCATTGTCTTAACTCTATGAGAGGCAGATCTGTTTTAAATACCGTTTTGATGTGCTATAAATATACCGATCTATTATATATCTGTTGTGTGTGTTTATAAACAGATCTGTGTGTGTGTGTATACATACACACTGATCTGTTTATAAATACATGTATAAATATACAGACACACATAATCTGTTTATAAATACACTATTATAGATACTCCTAATTTAAGAATATATATTTAAAATTTCTCAATTTGCAAGTGGTAAAGTTATGTTTCATTATTTGTCTTAATAAATTGAATACCTATTAGTGACATTTTGAGTGACAAGATTGATTTTGCCAGCCTATCCTAATATTCTTCTTTGTTGGTATGATTTTATTTGCCAAAATAAATTGGTTTGCCTCAAACCACACACTAGGTATTAAATATATTCAAAGCAAAATTCAGTGAAACTTGAAAGTGCTATAGGACTGTGGTTGTAAGTGACAGAAACCCAATTCAGACTAAGCAGAAAGAGAGCTTTGTCTCTAGGATCCGAGAGTGCGTTCTGGAGGCCCGAGCTAGGATGTGGAGCAAGGGATGTGGCTGAGCCCACAGTGCAGCTGGAACCAAGGATGCAGATGCCGCCAGGACCTCTCTGTTTCTCACCTCTGCTTCCATCTGCATCTCTGCCTCCTCCAGGCCAAATTTTGGTGAACAGTGACTGTGTCCGTTCTTTATATCTCATAATTAAGTTGTGGGAAGAGGCCTGTGTGAAAGTCCCAAGGTCAGATCCTGGAAAGAAAACTCACTGGCCTGCTTGGGCTTGGAGCCAGCCCTGGACAGTCCTGAACAGTTCTGGCTGCAGAGCAGGGAACCCTGTGTTGACCAGAGAATAAGGTCACAGCCATATAGAATCATCACTCCTGTGGTAACGAGGTAGATCTGGGGTTCAGGGAAGGGTGAGATGTGGGTGGTAAGCTGGGCATTCAAAAGAGAAGGTAGGCCGCTCATGGTGGCTCATGGCCTATAGTCCTAGTGCTTTGGGAGGCTGAGGTGGGAGGATCACGTGAGGCCCAGAGTTGGAGACCAGCCTGGACTGATCTCAGACCCCGCCTCTACAAAAATTTTTTAAAAACCTAGCTGAGTGTGGTTGCACATACCTGTAGTCCCAGCTACTTGGGACACTGAGGTGGGAGGATCACTTGAGCGCAGGAGCTGTGGTGAGCTATGATTGTGCCACTGCCCTCCAGCCTGGGTGACAGAGCAAGACCCCATCTTTAAAAAAAAAAAAAAAAAGAAAAAAGTCAGGTATACATTAAATAAACATGAAATCTATATAAGAGAACAAAAATTCACTCATGTCAATGTCAGCCCGTTAATATAGATCCATTTACTGAGACAGACTCTGTAGTGGCAGAGAATGGCCTTGTTAAGCCAGGACCCTGTTGTTCAGGCTGTGGGTAGAAGCTAGGAAGTCCCTGGAGTTTCACCCGGCTTTTCCATGAATGACCTTGGCCTCAGTCTCTTCATTTATAAAATGAGGGGGTTAGATTAGGTGGTCTCCAGAGTACCCTCCAAGTCTAAAACTGCTCTGTCTGCAGCATCATATGTTATAGGATATAATAGACTTTACAATAAGATTTAAGATGACAAATTTTAAAAATACTGCTGCTACACAAGCATATATTGCCATTTGTTGAGTTGATAAGGCTTGATCATGTAATTGGAAGCATTAAATTTCTTTTCAAAATGGAATATGAATAAAATTTTATGTTTCTCCCAAATCTTTCTCTCGGTTCTTAGAACTGTTTATTATTTTTTTGCTTGTTAATTTCCCACTAGGTCTCGTTGGGCTCCACATCCTTGCTCTATGTTTATGTAGAATATTAAACATCATTCCCTTTCATCTCACTGCAACTGCTTCTCTGTTTCATCTGCACTTTATTTCCACTTTGCATTAGGGAATACAAAACTGAGCCATGTTTAAGCAACGTAGTGTCAATCACCCAGTTTAGATTCCATTTTCCCAGGCGGAGGAGAAGGTAAATAAATTGG
This sequence comes from Colobus angolensis palliatus, assembly GCF_000951035.1. Taxonomy (NCBI): domain Eukaryota; kingdom Metazoa; phylum Chordata; class Mammalia; order Primates; family Cercopithecidae; genus Colobus; species Colobus angolensis. Next base: position 4,016,575 of record NW_012119932.1, read on the forward strand.
ATCCAGTGAGAAGCCTGGATATTAGGATGTGCCCTTCATTGTCTCTTTCAGCAGAACTCCACACAGAGGATAGGCAATCCCCTAGGCTCTGCACGGGTCACTGGGCACGCCACCCTGCTACACAGCATCAGTACAATCCACTCCCAGAGCCCTTTGTGGGGGGGTGGGTCTTGGCCAGCCTGTTTTCCCCACAGCTGCTGTCCTTAGACCCCTTCATGCTTCACATGTATTAAAAGGACCTGGTGTTGATAAACAAGCTGAGGCCCCTGTGGGATGAATCTCCCAATTGGGAGGTGCTCTTCTGTGTGCAGAAAGAGCACCTGATTGTTGCCAAGGTTTCTTTTGGTACCAAAATAGTTCCTGGTGCTACCAAGGGAAATACTGTAGGAGTGAATTTCCCAGATGCAATACCCATCATCCTTCTTTGATGATTTATGAGCCCCTGTTAAGTCAAACATTTTCTTTCAATATTCTACAATTAACAATTTCAAAAATCTAGTGAGCTTCATGTAAAGGATTGTGTTTTAATAAAAGTGATCATTCAAAACACCTGTTTAACTCATGGCTTTCAATTCCAGTCAAAGCTCTGTTAATCCTTTGCTTGGAATGTCTTGATTTTTCTTTTTCTTTTTCCTTAAAAAAAAAAAGACAACACATCCATGCATCCATTGGATTGATACTTGATTCTTGGTAAAACCACCGGTTTTAATTAAGTTTGAAAATTGAAATCTGGCTGGAAATTGGATGAAATTCAGCATAGTAATTTCCTTCACGTGTTCTTCGTGTTCTGCAGCAGAGACTGTGAATTTATGTGGCTGAAGACATTATGTGACTTTAATTACACCTGCTTTTGTGAATTAAATACAACTTTTTAGTTTTGATGGTGTTGATAAAAACCCTTCTATGCTTGAAGGGAAGGGATCAGTAAAAGGATATTCAGTTTTAAGCTATGGCAACTTCCTTTTATTCACTACAGCAAATAAGTTCACTTAGGGATTTTAGTTAGGAAAGCTTGAGGCATTTTGTGTTGTGAAACAAATGTGCTCTAATTTTAAAGAAATTTCAGGGTGTTCTGTGAATTGTGCACACTCTATGTTCTTGACAATTTGTATTCTTGAGTGTATTACCCACTTTTTTTTCCCACTAATTTTTAAGTCAATTTGAACCTAAGAAAAGTTGGACATATACATACCTTTAAAAAAAAAGAAAACCTTAATCCTAACTCTCAAACGGAGAAGTTAGAGAACTACATTTGTTTTATGTCTCTAAGTTAATCAAAATGTTAATTCCTTTTTTTTGTTTTTTTTTTTAGCTTCTTTTGATTTCTCAAGTATAAAGTAAATGGGTGTTTCTGGCAAGCTCAGCTGGTGTTTCTCTGAGTGCTTTTGTTACGTGCATGGTAAACATGCACGGTAAAGGTTGACAATTACCTAAATGTGCTTTTGGTATTCCTTCTTGGCTTCCTTGGATTTTATTGGCTAATTGATGTGCTTTAAATGTTTTTTCTGATGTCTTTGATTTGGTGGATGCTCTTTATTGAGGATTCTTTCTGCCCCATTTCCTAACCCCCACCACATCTTGACCATGAGTCATTGTTTTTCCTATCAGTGTAATCGAATTAATTTGATTTTGTTGAAAGTATGGGCTAGGGCTTCTGGGTGGCCTTGAGAATATTCCTTCCAGTTTTGCTATCGTGGCGCTGTTAGTCAAGCACATGCTCAGGGCAGTGCTAACAAAAGAAGACTTTTGACACTGTCAAAAGAAGACTTTAACCAAGTACTATAAAGATTTTAACCAAGTAAGAATCGCCATTAAGATTGTTACATGGGCATAATACTTTTAATCTTACAGAAGAACTGTAATAAATATTCTAAGGCACCGTGATTTTTGGACTTTGTCCTTCACTGAACTTCAAGGTCCCACATACTTCAAAAGGCAAAAAATATGTCAGTGAATTTCTTTCCATCAGACATACAATAACAATAGAAAAGTGAGGTTTTTTCCTCCCCCTTTAAAAGTTGATCTCTGTTCACTAGGAGAATAGAGATAATTTCCATTTAAGATACTTATTTTGAAAATTACTTAGATGGGATCCAGAGAAAGTAAGGGGAAAAAGAAGAAAGATGAGTGGTTCTGTTGGACTCTTCCTGCTCTTTCCTTTTGGTTACGTATTTAGTTTGAATAGGAATACTTTAAGACATACTTTAAAAATAATTTAAGTCAGGAAGGGTAATTCTGGAAAGAGGAGAGGAGAATTATTGAGAGAGGCTATAAATTGAGGTCAGATTAACCAAAGAGTATGGCTATCCATGCAGAAATTTAATATGGAGACAGAAGAGATTGTTCAAAGAAAGGAGAGAGTGTGGCAGAGAAGAGTGGAGTTAATTTACTATGAAGCACTTAATTTTTTATAGGGTATTCCTTTTAATCAAAACCCAATGCTTTCTGTATTTATTTTCATTATAAATTTTATTCATTCATTCTTAGCAAGTACACTCGACCAGGATGATCAAACCTGTTTCAACGTGCAAGTTATCCAAAATGCAACCTTCCTGGAGCCCCATTGGGGATCATTAGTGCAAATTCTACTGTGTTCTTTGGTCCCAGGGAACTGTTCAGGAGGCAAGTGATGCCAGAATTAACTGATCAAATTGCAGCACTCAGGATCTCCAAAGATCAGATTTTTCAGAGATAGTATTCACTTATAGATCCATTACAGAACTGTGTTTATACTTATTTTCAGATTATCCATTTAGAATCATTCTGTGACTCAGAAAAGTCTGTTTCAGAGTATACTTGCTGAGATCCTTTTAAGTAAAGAAGTACTTCTTACATTGTGCAGATTGATGGGCATCAAGACTGTTGAATGAACACGTTTTGTGGGATTTTACACTCTTTGTGGCCGAGTTGCTTTGCTTTGGTGGCATGGGTCTGAGTTCTGGCTTCGTCTGGGCAGCATGTTTGCTGCAGCCTTTTGGCCAGTGCACTTTACGCTCCTTGTCTTGCTCTGTGCTGTTTGCCACCTGGATGATTCCATCTAGCCATTGAGCCTCACTGCACAAAGAAGAAAAGAACAAATAACCCATGTGCGTTAGGGCATGCAAGAGGCCGGCTTTCTTGAGGACAGCAAATCTATGAATAGTCTGGATAGGTTAAGTTATGCAGCATGCGTTGTAATGGCTGGGCAGGTTTGCATAGTCCAGGGCACATCAGCTGAGCAGTAGCAGGTCTAGCTTCTGGTCTTGATGCTAAAAGTAATTTCTTGAGCTATTTTAGTAATAAGTCACTTATTTGGCTTCAGTTTATTAATCTTTTTGTCATCTTTAGGTCCTTTAAACTCTTAACCTATGGAATCTGGATCTTAGATCATTATGGATGGGATCAACAGGTGAGGATATAACAGTTTGAAAAGAGCCATACTGAGAAAGGTGCTTAGTGCCAGAGAGACCAACCTAGGTTTCAAATCATGGGGCCATTTTCACTCTTCTGTGGGTTTTAAAATATACACTTCCATTCCAAACCTAAAGCTTCCTTGACATTTGCTCTTCCTTGCCACCCTATGTAGACATACATTGCCTCCATCTTTAAAATGCTGTGTTGTAAATACATAAGTGGCCTAAAACAACAAGTCTTTATTTGCTGGGGATTCTGCAATTTGGGCTGGGCTCTGCTGGGCAGTTCTTCTGGTCTCACTCACGTGGCCACAGTCACCTGGGGAATCGCTGGGGCTGTTGTAACCACCTTCCAGAAGAACAAGCCCAGGGCTCAGTGCTTGTCAGGCTTATGCTTATAGTCTTGTTTGCCGATTTCCCAGTGACCAAAGCCAGCCTCACGGCCCGCACCGGAGTCACTGTGGGGAGGGGGTGCATAAGGGTGTGCACACCTAGAAGTGTGATTCACTGGAAACCGTTAATATGCAGTCGACCACATATTTACACTCTGAGCTTGTGTTTTGAAAGTCTGTACTACGGACTTGAAGGACATGTCCATATTCCCTGTCCTAGGCTGTAAACTTTAAGAAAGTTTTGCTTGACAGTATCTACGCCCCTATAGCAAATGAGGTGAGTGCATAGTAAGTTTTGACTGGGTGTGGCAGCTCATGCCTGTAATCCTGCCTCTTTGGGGAGGCTGAGGCAGGAGGATCGCTTGAGGCCAGAAGTTCAAGACCAGCCTAGAGAACATAGTGAGACCCTGTTCCTACAATTTTTTTTTTTTAATTAGCAATGTGTGGTGGCACACACTTCCAGTCCCAGCTACTCAAGAGGCTGAGATGGGAGGATCCTTTGAGCCTGGGACATTGAGGCAGCAGTGAGCTGTGGTCACACCACTGCACTCCAGCCTGGGTGACAGAATGAGACCCTCTCTTTAAAAACTAAAAATAAATAAATTTGAAAAATAAATCAGTTGCGATGACAGAGGTGGGTGTCTGTACTTCCCTGAGTATGGCCAGGAGAGAACGTTTCCTGTTCCCTCTGGTTCTTCTTTCTCCAGTTCCTTTTAAAGACTCCATTGTGGAGTCCTCTTCCTGAAGATTTTCACCATGTTCTTTTTTCTCCTGAATCCCTTTGTGACATTATCAATTCCTATAGCTATGCTCTTCCTAAAGCTTTAAATAAAATCTCTTTACTGATTACTTCTAAATGTTTTCAGCCTCAGAACCACATTTGAGGCTGCATGTTAAACATCTCCACATGAGTAATCTGTGGACATACCAAATAATGCATCTTCTACATACCCTAAATGGACTTCTCTTTCTGTGTTTCCTGTTTTAGGTAATGGCTTCACCACACTTCTAGTCTCAAAGACTTGAAACCTCTTAAGCTTTCTTAGCGCCCGTTGCTCGGTCCTGCATTGTGATTCTGGCCTCCAGTCCTCATCCTTGCTTCAAGTTATATTCCACACACTGAGCTCTTTAGAGGGTCCTCATCATAGAACCCCCTGGCTCATAACTTTCCGTGCTTCCTCGCTGCCCACAGAATTCAGCCTGGCACTGAAGATCCTCATCAGTTTGGGCCCTTGAAGTTCTTCACTGTCATTTTCTGTGTTTAGTGACATGCTCTCTTGGATAAGAATCCAAATCCAAGTGTTTTCCCTCCTTCTGAGTCTGGCTCCAACATTTCCTCCTCCTCAAACAAACTCAGTGGTTAACAGTCTCTTCCCTCTCAATACTATCAAAGCCTTTCATGCTGTTAGCAACTTTTCTTTTTATTTAATGTAGACTTTATTATGTTTTACAGAAGTTTTAGGTTCACAACAAATTGAGAGAACTGTGCAGAGAGTTCCCACAAAGCCCTTCCAGACACACACATTCAGCCTCCCCAGCCATTGACATCTTAGTCAGTACCAGAGCAGGACGGTTGTTACATTTGATGAAACTGCCTTAACATATCATTGTCAACCACAGTACACAGTTGACATTAGGGTTTTCTCTGTGTTGTACATGCTGTGGGTTTTGGCAAATATGTAATGATACGTACCCACCGTTATATTAATAGTACCATACAGAATAGTGTCACTGCCCCCCAAATCTGTCATGCTCCACCTCTGCCTCCCTCCCTCCCCCTAAATCTGCTGCACTTCCCACACTAACCTCACTGTTTCTGTCACTCACCTATGACTCTCTCCACCCCATCGTAGTCTTCTGTTACTATATAGATCTCTAAAAGATGTAGATGACATCTTCGAAATCCCAGTTAAAGTGCAGTCATTACCTCTTAAGGAAGACCCAGGTTTTACACAAATTGGAAATTTTGTTTGGGGACACAAGCCACTAAGGTTAGTGGTTACTTAAGATGAAACTTGACAGGGGAGACATTTTACAGCCTAGTAAAGGTCAATAAGTATTTGGTGATATTAGGGATGATTTTTGCTTTATGTCATAGTTAAGTGTGCTCCCTCCTAAATGGTTTGTCTATAGATTTAAAAAATCTATGCCTCCTAAAACACTTTTCACCTCTGCTACAGAGAGAGAGAAAGGGAGAGAGAGAAGAATTGGACCTTGGACGGAAATACTTAAGTGGATCCTTTTTTAAGGCAGTCTCCATTTCTAATGTGAATAATCACCTCTTAATTGGTTTTCTAAATTTGGACTTTTAAGAGATTGTGTTGTAATAAACAAGCGAGTAAATGCCAAATAGGTTAACAGTAACATATGCAGAATATGGTATAATATTGCTGCAAAGAACTCAACCGAAACGGATACAGCATTCTAAAGTTGTTTGAACAGCCTTGTCAGCAAGTGTCTAAATGTTCCCTCAAATCTGTAACCACTAAAGGAAACAAACTTGAAAATATAAACAAGAAGTACTATAGGAAAGGAAGGTGATACACCACAGCAAGACATTACAGTTTCCTATGGCAAAAGGTGTGATGCATGGTAGTTTTAGATTTGCCAGTGGTAATGAAGTAAAACAGGCAAGGCCACTTCTGTTCCGTCCCATCCTCTTCGGCTGGGCTCTTTGGTCTGTGCTGTGATCTGTGGACATAGATTTCACAGGTGCTCAGGGTGGCATTGCCTGTCAGCTGCTCTTTGGAATATCAGCTGCAGGTTCTCTGTTGAGTTCATGTTCATAATGACTCTAAGTCACATAATCATATTTTGATTTAACCACATTTTGTTTCCAATAAAAGTCAGCAAAGATTTATTAAGCGTCTACTCTGGGGCAGCCCTCTGGGGACAGTGATGACAATGATGGTGAAGTGCCTGAGCCAGGCACTGTTGTGGATTCAGTTTGTCCTCACAGCAGCTCCACGCTCCTAGCACTGCATCTGAGATGCCTTGAGAAGCCAACACTCACTTTTCTACCTGTGAATTCACTTGCTTGGCTTCCCCCTTGCTTATGCCCAGTTGCCTCCATACTGGGGCAAAGATCTGAGAAAACAAAACACATGAGTGTTTAGCATTTATTGTTTCCTTGGTGACCAGCTGTGTGAAGCATTTTTGGAACATATTGCAGACAGCTCTGGGTGTGGCGAGAAGGAATGACGGTCCAGGTGAGAAGGACTCAGCACCCGCCGTGTCTCCGATCCCTTTGACCTGGGTTTCTTGCCCCAAGGTCCCCTCCCCTGCCTGCACCCTTTGCTCCTGGCTCCAAGGAGCACCCCAAAGTTCCAGCCTATCCTGAATGATGAAGATAATTATATTTTTTCCCTCTCTTCACTGGTAGCTGGGACAAAGCTGGAATTTTTTTTCCATGAAGGTGTTTTCACTGTAGGTGAGTGGGTAAAATAAAAAAGCAGATGATCGCATAGATTTACAGAAAGTGAGTGTGTTCTACAGAGAGGCTGTGTGTTTGTTTAATCTAGCTCCCATCTACCCCGTAAGCAGCTTTCCCTCCGGCTACTTTAAGTAGCTAAGCAGGTTTTCTTTTTCTTTTAAAAATTTATGTCCCTTTCGTTTATTTATGTGTTTATAAAACAAGCGGCCTTCGAGAGCCATGGCCAAGAGCCCAGGTTCTGGAGCTGTGTTGCCCAGATCTGAATCCGCTGCGCCATGCAGAGGTCTCCGTGACCTTGAGCCATCACTTAATTCAGCCCCTGTTGTCCTGCTGTAAAGAGGGGGCTGTGTAATAGTTGTGCCCATTTCACAGGGTTAAGATGATTACATGGGAGGCTGTTAAGGTGATTAGCAGATGCCCGATGTATACTAAGCCTTAAATAAATGTTAGCCTTAGTGATGTATTGTTATGGGCCATTTTTTGAAATGATGAATGTTGAGAATGAAAAGGGGCCATACAAATAGAAAACCAAAGAATACAGAACAAAGTATAAAACTCAACTGCTTTCCACAAGTAAAACATTTTTTTTCTTTTGATTGGAAATTATCCATCAAATTTGACAATGTAAGAGAATCAAGAATATTTTATGTCCTATTTCCCCCTACCTTTTTTCCCCATAATTTTTATTTCAAAATAACCTCTAGAGATTCTGAGCTGGTTCAACAGGTCATGGAGTAAAATAAAAAAATAACAATGAGGGGACATTGAACTAGGTGCCAGGGATATGAGTGTGCCTGGTGACCTACACCGGAGGTCATGCTTCTTGCACATGGAATAGAGCAGATGACTTTGCTTTTCCCAGTGGGGTGTGGGAGAAATATTCCAATTAATTGTATGTAAGATGCATTATGTGGCATAAAAATGACAAACTGAGCTAACACCAACTTGTCAACTTTAGTAAGGATGGTGCAGATTATTAGGGAGAGAAACAATGTTGTGCATACTATACTAAAAATACCATTTTAATGTTTGTTTTTATTTTCATTTTGAAACAATTTTAGTCATATAAAAATGTTGCAAAAATAATACGAAGAACTCCCATGTGGCCTTCACCTGGATGTTAACATCTTACATAACAAATAGTACAGTTATGAATATGAGGAAACTAACACTGATACAAGATGACTGCGTAATAATAGAAAGCTCTTATTTACATTTCCGCACTTGTTCCACTTTTGTTTTCTTTCTGGTCCAGGATCACATGATGCATTTAGTTGTCATATCTCTTAGTCTCCTTTCTTCTGGAGTATTTCCTGTCTTTGTCTATCATGACCTTTACACTTTTCATGAAGACTGGTTGTTTTGTAGAATGGCTCTCAATGACAGCTTGCTTCCTAATGATTGCATTCATTATGCAGTTTTCACAAGAATACCAGAGCATTAGTGTTGCGTCCATCTCAGTGCACGTATCAGAAGGCGCGTGATGCCCACTGATCTCATCACTGAAGCTGTTGACTCTGGTCAGTTGGTTATGGTGATGTCAATGTCAGCTCTCTCCACTGTTAAGTCACTGTTGTTTCCCTTTGTTCTTAAGTATGTTGTGGGAGATACTAGAGATTGTGTAAATATCCTGTTTCTCACCATACTTTTGCTCACCAAATTGAACATTTATTGCTGATTCTTAATATGTAACAGTTATTACTGTGGTATTTGCAAATTGCTGATTTTTTATTTTCATTATTCTTTCTACATAGTTGAAATTGTACTATAAGGAAGAGTTCCCTCTTCTTCCATAGAACATGAACTCATAGGTTCTTATTCTGTGGCTACTGTATTAGTCTGCTCAGACCCACTACCAAAATGCCATCAGTTGGATGGCTTAAATAACAAATACTTATTATCTCCCAGTTCTGGAAGCTGGAAAGTTCAGGATCAGGGTTCTAGCAGGGTTCGGTTTCTGGTGAGGGGTCTCTTTCTGGCCTGCCTTCTGCCCCTGTCCTCACATGGTGGGCCTGAACTGGGGATGGGGGCAGTGAGCTCTCTGGCGTCTGTACTTAAAAGGACATTAATTCCATCAGATCAGGGCCCACCCTGATGACCTGATTTAACCTTAAATACCTCCTAAGGGCCCCATCGCCAAACAAAGTCACACTCGAGGTTAGGGCTCCAACATAGGAATTTTCTAGAGGAGACAAAAACATTGAGCCCATGACAATTATAATCTATTATTACCACTATTTACAAAAAGGTTATTAAAAAAATATTTGGAAGCGGGATTATTGCTAAAGCAAAGAAACTCTGTGTTGACCATCAATACAAAATAAAACTGAACGTCGTATCCTATGGTATGTTAGTGTACTGTGTGTGGCCTATTGTGCTGCTTTCTGGTCAGGGTACGTGACTTGTCTCTTGATCTCAAGAAGCTGTCCTTTTAATTCCTACCTACTGTCTTGTCCCTGTTTCCATGTTCCTGTCCATTAGTATTTACTTTTGTAAGAAGAATAAGAGAATTGATGTGTCAAACCTTGCCTGAGTCTGCTGACTTAATTAGGTTGGATGACAGTGGAAGGTGAGAGGACTCAGAACCCAAGTATATTGTAGTAATTGATAGATGGTGAGTCATCCCTGTAATCTGCATATCCTGTCCCAGCTTTAGAGGACTGTTGGGGATTTTGAAACCAAAACTTAACAGAATATGAATTTTGCTGTTGCTGTTTTTGAGTTTGTTACCCTTTGTGGCTCATTCTGAAGTTTTGCTGATAATCATATATTTGCTAATGTCTAAAAACGGAACAGTTGGGTCACTGCTGTAACGATAAATACAGCAGTTCTAGAACCTGCTGACTTGGTGGATTCATATCTACAAGGGAAAGCAGTTTTCATTGTAAAAATCCCCATTTCATATATAAGAAAGATGATTCCTTCTAGTCATATTTTTTAACAGTCATCTAGTAATTCTGTATTTTAACATCTAAGTGGCTGCTTATATTCTGAATAGCTACAAAGCAGAGCACTTGAAATAATCTTTAAAACATCACAATATATAAGAAACACAGAACTCTCACTTTTAGTGTTCTGTGCCATAGGGCTAGAGGAAAAAATATAAACCACGTGATTAAACTGTTAGGGTGATCATCAGGAACAGTGTAAGTCGTTATTGAAATTAGGTGGAGGAAATGGCATGGTATCATTACCAGCTTCATATCAAACAGAAGGCTGTTTGATATGAAACCCTAGCCTTCCAAATAACTGGGACTACAGGTCCATGCTACCAAATCTGGCTTTTTTTTTTTTTTTAAATGAGGTCTCCCTATGTTGCACAGGCTGGTCTTAAAACTCCTGACCTTAAGCATCTTCCCTCCTTGGCCTTCCCAACATGCTGGGATTATAAGCATGAGCTATTTCGCCTAGTCTTGGGTATGCTTTTGGAGTCAGATGGAAACTGCTTAAGAAATACAGAGAGCATATTGTAGCTAGTCCAGTCACTGAAGACATTTTTGGAGAACATATAATATTGCTTCCTTTTGTCATCTAGTGAAAGTAAAATATTTTTTTTTCTTAATCCTGTTTTGAAAGGCATAGAAAGGAGGGCTCCCCTGCTCACTCCCTCTTTGGAATTGAACACTTATTATCACATGTATGTACATGTGATAATAAAAACAAAAACTATAGCAAAGACTGGGTAGTCTTTGGTTTGAATAGGAAATATATTTCCTCTAGAGTGTTAAAAAGGGTAAGAGAAAACTAATGAAACTGATTTAGCTAGTCAACAAATTAGGAAAATGACATTTCCTAAAGTTCTGATGGGGTTAGCCCTACTTCCTCAGTGGAAATAGTAAACCACCTGGAATTTTACTTTTAGTGTATGTCATTATTTGTATTTTAAATTTATCTTCAGTCTTGTTTGTATATTACTTTAAAGTCACTCTTGATTTTTTAAATTATAATACAGAACTTTATTTTCTTTAAAAAGGACAACTTATTGTATAATTAGCGTAGATTGCTTTTCCTAGAAATAAAAATTGTCATTCCGTTTTAGCATCCTCTGCCAATTGCAGTGTGACTCGAGGTATGACTGCAGTTGTCTTGGAATAATCATAGGTCTAGTGAGAGCTTTAGGCTTCCACATTTTTGAAAAGAATGCAAGTATGGTGGACCTTTAACCACATATAAGTGAAATATTAAATGAAGCATTCTTTTAATAGCTATCCTGTCATTTTTAAGGTTTCAATAGTATATGTTTAGAGGCAGTGAATTTAAAAGTGTTTGTATATTAAAGTTTAATAATCCTTAAGCATTATTAAGTTTCTGGTAAATTGTTCTGTTTGATGGGGTGTCAACAAATCATATGGAAATAAGAGAGAAAACTGTTGTTGTTTTGGATTTTTTTAGTATAGAGAGTTATGTAAACCAAAAACAAAATTCCCAAGGTCCCAAACCATCTTAACGGACCCCTCCTGTAGGCCAAGGGCATTCCACAGTTAACCTGAAAAACGTGTTCAGGCCATGATGGAAGAGGGGGTTGGACATGCCTCATTCTACCATTTTCCCTTTTGGAATTCAGGAAAAGCCGACCAGCATTAACCTCAACACAGATTTTAAGTCTGATAAGAAGCATTTACAATCTATTCTTTCTGAAGCATGCTACCTGAAGGCTTCATCTGCATGATGTAACCTTGGTTTCCAAAACCCCTTATCCTAACCCAGACATTCCTTTCTATGGAATAACTCTTTCAACCAATTGCCAATCTACCTATGACCTGGAAGGCCTGTCCTCCCCTGCTTCAAGATGTCCTGCTCTACCAGATCAAACCAATGTGAATCTTACATGTCTCATGTCTCCCTAAAACGTGTGAAATTAAGCTGTGTCCCAACCGCCTTGGGCACATGTTCTTAAGATTTCCTGAAGGCTCTGTCATGAGCCATTGGTCACTCATATTTGTCTCACAATAAACTTCTTCAGATTACAGAGTTTGACTCTTTGTCGACAGTTACTGTTTCCTGAGTATACAGCAACACTTTGAAGCATTTAGGGTACCATTTTTTCTGTGATTTTTGAGACTTTTTATAATGACCAAGATTCATATTATAAAAAGGACTTAAATAATGGATATGAACATTTTTTAAGTTTGAAATGCTGTGCACATTTACAAAAACAACTTCTTCAAAAATTGTTCAGCTGGTGGGATTAGTCTGTGGAGAGTATTTTATTGCATTTATTTTGTGCCAGTAAAATCATCTTTTAGTAAGTCATCTTGTGTTTAATTGGTCTAAACTTTGGTAACTTGGTAAACAGAAACTTAATCATTGGCATTGTAGCTTTTGGGTTTCTGAGAGATCAATATGAATATCAGGATTTTTCTTTGCTAGATATAATAGTAAAGTCACTTTAAAAGTTTATAAGCCAAGGAATGAGTTTAAATTTGGTCAACAACTATTTCTTGTAGTTGGTTCCTGGGAATGGACCAAGTGTGGAAAAATGAATATATCTAGTCCCCACCCTTAAGGTAGCTGTAATGTTGTAGGGAATAATGACAGCCATAGACCAACTTTTCTCTCATTGGGAAAAATTGTGTTTTATTCTGTTATGACAGCTAATGCTTATATTCTTAGATTCTCCCTAGACTGTCTTTACATAAGAAATTACTAGAGTCCTCAAATAAAGCATATCATGGGGATTCTTAAATTTGACAGTAAAAGGCCTTGCACACAGACAAAGCCCTTGTGTAGTGAGATGCCAGCAATGAAAGCACAACGTGTCATATATCCCAGCAGGTTTGTACAAAGCCACAGCAAGCAGCTTTCCTTATTTTATTTATTTATTTTTTTAACATATTAGCTTTTGGTTAAACACAATGCAGGTGTATTTTCAGTATTTCTTAGATTTCACATTCTTGATAAGCAAGGAAAGGCAGTGTATTAGAGTTTATGAAAAGAGATATTTGTGAGAAAATGTTAAAGAAACGAATATGCTATTTAAGATCTGCATTATTCACCTAATAACCTTTGAGCGACCACTTAGGGCAATCTATGTTGTTCCTAGGAATATGTTTGTGATGATGGGTGGTTTGGTGGGAGAGACTGTGAGAGTTAAATACTCACAGTCTGCATTTTATCTTGATGAATACTATTAGCCTGAAATGATTCAGAAGAATTTTTAGAGGTTTCCAGGTTTAAAATGTAGTGAGAACTGCCTGGATTAAATCTGGGTAGATTGCATGCTTGATTCATGTTCATAGCATATGGAGAATGGAAAATTAATGTTAATTGATCTAATTAGGAATTAGGATTCTCTGACATCTAATTCTCCGGTTTATTTGCTCATCTGTTTTTATAGTTGATGGAATACATAGAATGCGTGGGAGGAGATGGGGAGAAGAGAGAATTATTTATGCAAAACTCATGTGATGGCAAATGCCCTTTTTCCTCAAGTAATGAAAACAACTAGTAGCATTTTTGTTCTCTTGACAGTTAGTGAATAGGAATATTTGTGGGTAGGAGATACATATTAATTGGCATGACATATTTTTGAAAATGAATCATGAAACTGACAGTTGTTTTTTACTAGGTTAAAAGATAGTACTTGTTATTTTTGTTATTTGTAGAGTTCTTAAGTATTTTTTGTGAGTATACATCTAAATATAGATGAAAATATCCTGTTTCCAGCTATGAAAAAGAAATTGAGCTAATGGTTGTTTTATAAACCACACCCCTATACTTTGCATTGAAATATGAAGTAAACTTGTATCTATACTGAGAAGTGATTTTCTACACTTCAATGTGATGATGGAAGTATGGGTTTGCTAAAACCTAAAGTAAAAAATCTTTGTAGCAACTTGCTGTACTGGGTAGCTCGTCCTTATTCTCAATTTTCAGGAACATTTTCAGGCACAAAAGAAAATTATGTAAGAAATGTAGTGTGGTATGTCTTATAAACAATATCCTCTTGTTCTGAATACAATAGCTTTGAAATATTATTTGCTAAACAATTATTTCTTTAGACAAAACTTGAGTTGCCTTTTGGCTTTTATTTTTTAAAAAACATGCATTTTTAGAAATAGTCTCTTAGGCTAAAGAATATAACTCACTAGGAAAACATGATTAATTCAGTATATGAGAAAAGCTCTGAACTCAAAAGCAAGTTACTCTTTTTTTTTTTTTAAGCAGAATATATTTTAGAAATTTGGGTAGGAGAAATTAACATAGAAGATTGGGATTTAGATATCAAAAATGCTGAGTATCCCATGCAGTTGTCTGATTTATATTCCCAACTTCCATAGTTTTTGCAGACTCAGCCTCCCACCAGGCCATGGAAAGAGACTCAGCGGGACCACGCAGGATGGCTATAATGTCATCTCTGTCCATGTGGCACCCACTTCAAGGCTCTAGAGTCCAGCTAGAAAGGACTCTGGAGTCCAGTGTGTAGATGACATTGGTGTAAGCACAAGCCTTTATCAGAAGTCTGAATCTGACTTCTCTTCTTATGACCCAAGAGATAAGAAAGGCCATTTCCCCTCCCTGCTGAGTTATTTAACTTTATTTCTCTTCTGTTCAGTGAGAATAATCTTATTTCAGTATTGCAAAAACCACGTCTGTGTGAAAGGTTTTTGACAGTGTTTAAAACATGATGTTGCTGCGGCTAAGCGCGAATGCTGTGTCGTGGCCCTGCCTCCTGCCTCTGGCCAGCCTGAGTATAAGAGGATCACTTTCTTTCTCAGCAGTGCCAACTAAATGCCAGGAGCATGTAGAAGAGGAAAGAATTGTATCACAAATATCTGGGGACTGTTTTGTTTTTTTAACTCCAAAGTCCACCGCCAAACATCCTGTTTCCCCATCCCTGGGGTAATAGATGCATAAAGATAGGTTATTTTGAAAACATCTCCCTTAGAACAATACACTCCAGATTTTTATGGATCACATAGCTGTGTGTATGTAAAATCAGGGCATACTAATAACATGTATTGTGATGTATACATTATATTCATATATAAGTATTAATGTTCTATACATTTTAATCCATATTTAAGAACTGAAAAAGGTAAGATTAAATATTTTCAGTAATTTTAACACGACAAAAAATCTTTTGCTCTCCGTTAGAGATTAATTTTTTCATGAAAGCAGTAAAACTAATTGTTGAATTTTCTGAAAATGTTCTTTTAATAGTGATTTTTTTAACGCCTAGCTCTAAGTTTAGCATATTTTGATTATCTGTTTCAGTGGCTTTCATTTCTGAAAAATACACCCCACAAAGATTTGTAAATACAAATGGAAGAATTGTATCACTGGCCATTTTTACTAAATCATACGAAATTATTACCCTCCTTTTCTCAACACGTCCCACCAGATATACAAAGGTTTTTAGTTGACTTTCAGATGGTAAAATTTTATTCTGA
Source organism: Colobus angolensis palliatus (assembly GCF_000951035.1). NCBI lineage: Eukaryota > Metazoa > Chordata > Mammalia > Primates > Cercopithecidae > Colobus > Colobus angolensis. The sequence continues at coordinate 4,032,185 of NW_012119932.1, forward strand.
AACTTATTGGAAGGTTATTGTATTTTTAAACGCTTAACAAATAGATTCAAAAGCTATTAACAAATGGGTTTGAAACTCTGGCAAGATTTCTAATACACTAGAATATTCTATTTTCAAGTTCCTAAGTGTGCTGATATAAAAGTTTTCATAGGTGACACAGTTTCATTGTTTTTGGCAAAAAGATAACAAAACAGTGGAAATGTTTCCAAACATCTGTTTATATAATACTCTCAAAGCTTTGGTTTCTCTAGAAAAGCAGTTAATTTCTTACTCAATGTTGAGTCTCACCTTTACTTTGAAAGGAAGCGTAAAGTGTGCTGATTTCCCCCCCCCGATAGGTAACATACTACTGAGAAGCACCTCTGACCCCTGCAAAGGTCCATGAATTTGGGACACATGTTTTGTAAGGGAAAAGTGTATGACTCATCTCCTAAATTCCACAACTTTTTTAAAGTGCTTGTGTTATTCTTCCCTCTCAACCATACATAGTAGTTCTTTGAATACAGGAAATAAGTTAGCAAATACCCGAAGCAGAGAAATGTTAGAATCATCTTTACTTTGATGCAATTCTAAAGCAAACTTCGTAGGCTGTGTAATTTATTCTAATCCTTGAGTCTTCAAATATTGACTGGTATTTCTGTGCCTCTGCCAACAGTATTTGCTGACAAAGGAATTCATTCAAATTTGATGCCATATTGGTTTTTACATGCTTTAAGCCATTTTTGCCTTGGTAGAAATAGCAAGTGCTTCTCCAGTAATATGTGGTTTTTAGTCTTTTGCTAGCAAAGGAACCCAGGAAGAAGCTTCTACATGTTAATCATTAAATTAGTAAAATTTTGCGAAGTACTCAATTTGTAGTGTAGTACTGCACAATGTTAAACATAGTGAAGTAAACTAGAATTGTTTGTCTTCAGGTCCTGAGTGCTTAGATTTTACATGACTTGCCCATTTTGATAGCTCTGTAGTATCATTAGCTGGTATCTCTAGGCACAGTGTACACTTAGGGAAGCTTTATCGTGAACAAAAATGAATGGAAGCCCACGTTTTAAATAAGGTCTTCCCAGTCATTTTAATTGTTGTGAACTATTCTTGTCATATCTGATGAAATCATCGGTGCTTTGACCTCATCATGTGACTGATAGTGAGAACCCTGGGAGCTCAGGGCTCAGTCTTAGGCCTGCCACGTGGCTTCTTGTTAATTGGTCCTTGTGTCTTTAACATTAGCTTCAGTCCATGTGGTTGTTTTTCAGGCATCCTTTTAAGCACTTGCCTGTTTTGTGAAGGTTGATTTAGCTTAGTTAAAGCCAGATGGTATGATCTGTAAATCCACTTAACTGGGCACATATAACCTATAGTCAGTTGCAATGCATTGGACCTGAGCAATGCACGGATGTCCCCTGCCAACCGCCAACCTCTAAGCTCCTACTGTTCCTTGGGGTACCTCCCTTCCAGTATACACCTCATGACGCTCACATCGGACTGAGGAGGGCATTCATCAAACAAGCTTTGTAAAGGCAGCCTTTTAGTATACAGTACATAGAGAAGTTCTGCTGTCTTCTCCCTGGGGAGCACACTGCCCTTGTGGAAGACCCTTGCGACCCTTGCCTTAGGGCTGTGGTCTGCTCCTGAGTTAAATGCTTCGTGAGCACTTTGGTTTTCTCTCCGTCATTACCATGAAAATAACTTGTGATCCAGAATTTAAACAGTACAGAAACTCAGCATTACAGGTGAGCTTCACCCCTCACTGCAGACACCCAAACTCGATCTTTGTGCAAAAACATGAATGTGTAACCTTTTTTTTAAAAAAAAGTCAGTGGTAGCACATTAAACACATCTCTATCTTGCTTTTCTCACTCTGCACTATTTCTTAGAGAACGTTCCATGTTGGTTTACACAGCCATGCATAATTATTTGCCCCGGTGTTTGCTAGGTAATATGCTTGTGCTATTGTTTATCAATTCGTCATGTTAGGCATTTTCTATTGAGCTTCTGCCATGGCAGATGATGCTGGTGAGACACACCACCTCTTTTCTCCCCTCATCCTTCTTTTTTTTGAAATAATGCATAGTTTTTTTGGTAAAATAATAGCATTACCTTACTATGACTAAGTTATTTTTAGTACTTTGTGAAGTACTAAATTTGGTGATTTAGTATTGCGTGATGTTAAATAGCATTAAAAAAAATTATAGGTTTGTTTTAGTCTCCTTCGTGCTAAAGTCTTTCCTCCCATGTCTGGTCGTTTGTTGCTGTCCATTCAGGTTTTAGAACAAGGTGCTGGAAGACAGACAGCCTGTCCTGGGTATGTGGAGCGGCGGTGCCTGTCCACTCATAGTGGGGAAGAGGCCAGCCTTCGTGCTGCCGCCCACTGGTGGAATTATTAATATTTCTGGGTCCTTTCCACCAGAATGGGAATCCTCCAGTGTCCCCATGGGGAGTGACCCAGGCCACAGATGTGATTGCAGCAGAGCAGGGGACAGCGGCAGAGGGCCCAGGCCTCAGAGCACAGATGGACACGGGCTCCTCCCATGCTCCATGACACCCAGCCCAGCCCAGCCCTGTGTGAGATGGGTCTTCCCATGCCCGAAGTCTCTTGGGCTGGGGTCTCTGAGGAATCAGTCCTGTGCCTCCCATGAGATGGGATGGCATGGTCAGCAACAGGCAGCACACCGTCTTTCTGCCACCTGAACCCCAGCTGTGGAGCCCCTCAGCATCTGGGAGCACACGGCATCAAGTGGCCACTGGCACAGAGGTAGCAACTTTCTCTCCTTTTCTGTCTGCTAACAATCCTCTACTTCTCTTCTGTCTTTCAAAAATTCTTTGACATTTCTCCTTTTCTATTGTCTGCTCTCCAATGTTCTTGTCATGTTTGTTGATGGTGTTTTTGTTTTTCCCCCAATCTCTAACTTCCTTTACTGTCATCTTAGCAGAGCTTCTGGAAGGAAAAGAGATAAAAATGCATGGTCAGGTCATCCTTAAAATGGGAATCCGGGAAAGCAGTGTACACGGCAGCATTGTACCCTTCCTCTCATTGTTCCTTCAGGATGGATGCTGGGCATGAAAGCAGGCAGCCCCTCAGTTCTGGTCATGGAAAGAAAAACACAAGTTCTGGTCTAACAGAATTAGGATTTCATTGCTTCCTTCTGGAATCTTAATGTAGTTCCCAAGCATGAAGTCTGCTGAACACATCTCAGTTTGAAATGCTGAACTGTACATGCCATCCCCTTCTCCATTGTCTTACAGGTTTTATTAATGATGTGTTTCAGTGATTGCTTTTTCTAAATGCACGGCTGTCACTCATTGCTTACTTTTTCAGCAGATGTGTTTATCTGGGGTACCCAGGGACACCTGTATTACATACACGAACTCCTCCCCATCTTCTCCATGGCTAGCCAGACCCTGCTCCCAAAGGGGCATGAGATTTAGGGCTTCTTGCCAGCTTGGCATCGTCCAGCACCTTCTGGAAGCTTTGCCTTCACAGCTCACTTGGGGAACTCTAGTTTTAGAACATCCTTATCCCAGGATGAATGGGCAGAAAGATAACAGGAAGCATTAAATTGTTTTAGCATATTAAATATCTGACTAAAAGGAAAACGTTTATTTGAAAGTTTCAAGATCAGTGTCTTAGAGTGCTGTGTAATTGCTAGTGGCCATGCCATTTGGATGAGTGAAGTTCTTATTTGACATCCATTAAGTATTTGAGTGTCTTCAATTGCAAGTGGCAGAAATTTACCTTCCACTAGCTTAAGGGATTGATTGGTTTCTGTCTCTGGAAAGGATGTTGGGTTAGGCTGGCCTCAAGATCTCCTGGGTCCAGAGATTTAAATGATGTCATCTGCATGTGGCTCTTGTCTGTCTTATCCTGTCTTTTCTGGGCATCAACGGTGATGCTTACTTTACATGGCTGAAGACATGGTTACAGGCAACTGCAGGCCTATTAGCTTCATTTAGCATCTCTTCCCTGTCCCTGTGTCAGTTTCAAAGGAAGACCAGGAACCTGCAATGCCTTTGATTAGAATTTTGGAGCTGTGGCTTCTCTTCCAACCTTTGTCCCTGCACTGCCACTTCTACCTAAACAAAACATTTGAAGAGGTTATCTGTGTCTTCCAGGAATTAAGTGGATCTCTGGAAAGTTGTTTTGTGATTCATTTGAATTTGTGGAAATGTCTCCCAAGTGCAGGCACCAGAGCCCTATGGTGGCTAAAGCCCTGGAATGGGCCAAGTCATCCAGGCAGGAGACTCCAGGGAGTGGCAGGAACTGTGCCCAACTAGAGGGTGCATCCTCACAGCTACTCAGCACCAGATGACTGATGACGGGCCGAGTGCCAGATCTTCCCATTTTTAAAAGAAGCCAGAAATCCAAATTTGAATGTAAATGTTCTCAAGTCTGAAAAGATTGGTAATTAATTCAAGCATTTTCTAAATCACTATCTGGGCCAAAGCACACATCACTTGTGATCTCTTCTCAAACTCATTTTTTAAAGTATAAAGCTAGATCAAGAGTGCTGGGGCACTCTGCTGAAGGCCAGAGGGTGGTGACGTGGCTGACCGGGGCTCAGTCAGAGGTCTCCTGACTCCCTGAGCCTGGGGCCCTTTTGAATGGACCACGTTGTAAGCTCTTGTTTTCATTGGCAATGTCTTTGTTTGAATTTTTTTAAAAGCCGTATTACCTCTGTACTAGATAATAAATTTTTGGCCTGAACTCAATAGTTTTATGTCAGATTCTATGGTTCATGGGAGGTAGAATTTTAACATGACTACATTCTTTTGTGTGAAGTTGACAGTGGGCCAGCCAGCAAGATGTCCATAAGAGTCTGATTGAGCTTGCAGATACCAAGTTGACAGATGGGAGAGTTTGTGTCTATGTTATAAATTAAAGTAAGATTCTAAGCAAGAGTTTAAATATTTCTGACGACATTTTAATTTTAGTCAAGTAGCCATTAATCAAAAGATTGACTTAATGATTCTTGTTCAACAGAAAAATCTGCTGAAGTGAATGCATTTAGGCTTTTGAGTTTATGGACCCTGGAAAGGAAGACCTTTGTGCTTTTATTCTCATTCCTACTCAGCTTTGATATCGGAACAACTTTATTTGGCTTGTCAAAAGAAAACATTTATTTTGTAGATATTGGAAGGTAACTCAGATTTCAGAAGAAAGTTTTAATTAAAATATACTTGGACCTTTGATTTTTGTCTTATCTGCAGATAAAGAAACATCAACTTTTAAAAAATGGTCTTAGAAAATGAGTATTGGCTGGGCGTGTTGGCTCGTGCCTGTAATCCCAGCACTTTGTGAGGCCAAGGCGGGTGGATCACCTGAGGTCAGGAGTTCCAGAGCCTGGCCAACATGGTGAAACCCCATCTCTACTAAAAATACAAAAACTAGCCACACGTGGTGGCACCCACCTGTAGTCCCAGCTACTTGGGAGGCTGAGACAGGAGAATTGCTTGAACCCAGGAGGGGGAGGTTACAGTGAGCTGAGATCGCACCATTGCACTCCAGCTTGGGCAACAGAGCGAGACTTTGTCTCAAAAAAAAAAGAAAAAGAAAATGAATATTGATGAAGCAGCTGTAGAAAATTGACCTCTTGCCTCAAGACAAATTAAAGTACATTTCCCAGACATTTTCAGCTGCGTGGTTTTTCCTACCTCTGTAACTGATTCTAATTTGCCCTGCCTGTCCCTCTGAAACCTCAGAACTTTCAAATTGCTATTTGGTTTGCAGGGTAAGTTGTAATGAGAGCCAGAGCATTCCAAGTGTGGGCTACATGCCTAAATCGTATTAGAACTTCATTTTTTTAAAGTTCTTAATTGTTTCAACCTATATTCATTGTAATGTTATAAAAATTATTTCCAAATGAGAGCTGGTGCTCAAGTTGGTGATTTTTTCCCCCAGTATAAAATTAACAATTACACATGAATATCAGATAGTGAAAATCAGATAAAAAATGTTTAGGTAATCCCTCATCCTCCCAATAAGACACTTAGTAGAAAAAAGTAAGAAAAAATGATACCTTTATGATGGTCTTTGTTCTAAGTATGTTCTGGTTGCTACCAATACGCATCAAAAATATGAACTTTGGTGTATAAATAGTGGTAGTTTCCCCATTTTTCAAACAAATTAGATGCAACTTGCAAGTATTCTGAAGGAGGGGGTCATAGGTATTGCACCTAATGTGAGTAATTCTGTGTCAGCCAGGCAGCCTACTGCTGTTTTCATGAGCATAGTTCTAACCCTCGAAGCTGTATTGTCTCTGCGTCTCAGCTCCCAACCAAGCCCTCTCTAGAAATAAATTGTGTGCAGATAGCTCTGGAGAAGAGCATGGTGTGGAGGGGATTGTGCAACGTGATGGCCTTTTCTAGGTGACATTATGGAAAATATTTTCTTAGCAATGCACCTGAGGTCATTTTTTATACCTTTGTGGAGAACAAGCAAAAGTTCTGATCACAACTGCAGGGCCCTTCTGTTTGCCGGACAGGAACATAACAGTTAGTCGGAACTTCCAGCTGTGAGTTACTTCAGTAGCTCTGGATACCCTCAACTCTTATCTCTTAATAGTCCTAATTTTAGTTCTCTGTTCATTCACTTCTTAAAGCGAATGAACCTCAGGGCAGAAATTGTTCAAAGTCATTTGTTTGGTGGAAGGAATCCTTATGTGCTTTATCAGCCACAGAGTCACAAAGGAATTTTGTTTGCTTAGGATGAGTCCAGTAAGTGGAAAGTATCTATTTTCAGATACTGATAGGAAGGGATGTGGGGAAAGAGAGGAGAGATTTTTATCTGTAGTGGTGAACTCGTATCACATTTTAGGCATTTTAGGTCGTGAAGCTAGCGAGCATCCATTTGTAGAAGCCAGAAGCAATTGCAACACTTGCAAAGTCTAGGGAATCTGGTATGACATATTTATTGTTTGATTTCCCTATGAAATTAATTAAAGTTAAAATAGTGTCCAGAATAATCATATCAAGTTATGTATTACACTTCTTACTGTTGGGCCCTCACTGATCTTGAACGCTTTGTGCTTACCTCGCCCTGGTTACTTTTATTATTGAATTATGTTTTAAAGTAGGCCCTCATATTTAAGTGGTAGAAACATATTTTGGGAGATAAAGTGAGCCCTTTTTCAATCTGTGTCTTGAGATTTTTGAGGAGGGATGCACAGGCCTTTCAAGATAATTCCCACCCCACTGAACATCTCCTGTCCCCCAAGTGCTCATGCTGCCGTGAAAGAGTTCCCCCTCCAGGCCGCCTGCCACCTCTGCCAGCCTTTATACCCGACAGGGGCTCCACACGAGGGGCACTTCCTGTTTCATCTCAATATGTCATAATTTCTAGGGAATTGTCTTCATTATAATCAGATTAAGTATCTCAGTGTCTCCTCTACATGTGAGAGGCTTTTTTGGTTCTTTTTGCGTATTCTTGGCTGAATGAAAACCAATTACTAATTATGTATTAGTCTGAGAACATAGTGTTTAGGGTGAATATATCTGAATTAATTAAGTGTCATTAATAATGCCTCTCAGAATTTATGAGCATATTCTTTGCTTGACTTAAAAATGATATAAATTAGTGAGGTTTATTTTTTAAATGTCACCCTGTGAGATGGCTTTGTGGGGACACTTCTGTATGCCTTAATTTCAGAACCGCTATCAGCTGGGTCTCACTTATTTATTCCTTGTCCAGTAGCTATTTAGTATTCCCATTTCTGCAGCTTAATTGCAACCTCTCTTTTCCTGCCAGTGTGAATTTAGTCTTACATCTTCAGGAGTGATACTCATTGCAGTCAGCCAATCTCACGCAAAAACACAAACCTGTGTTTCGCAGCATTGGAGGGAACTTGCATGTGATGTAAATTTCAATGCCTTGCTCAGGAGAGAAATCGAGGTACCTTTTCTGAGTTGGGCTGTATGGTAATTTAAAAGGAAAGGCCCACATAAATGTTACTGTGTTTTGTGTTAATTTTATTTTTCATGAAGGAAACTGAGACAATTGGCTTTAATAAATAATTGCCTTAGAAATAGATTTTACATCCTTCAAGGATACAGTGTACGATTCATTAAGATTTAATGGAGCTTTAAGGAGTATTTTCCCTTTTTTAAAATGACAAGAAATGTTAGATGATAACTTTTCAGTCACACAGTTCTTTCCAGATTTCCACTGTGCTATTGAAACCACAGCTATTATAATTGTAGTAGCCCATGGAACATATTCAGTTAACTGTATTTCATCATCTATCCTAAACATGTACTTAATTATTTTTTTAAAAAATAAGGAATCTTTTAGAAGTTTTTTTTAACACAATGAAGACTTAAATTTCAGGCAGATATCTTATGAAGTTGCTGGGAATCTTATCTCACAGGCTGTTAGGAATTTGAAAGTATCTTGGGCTCAGCCAATCCAGCTCCCTGAATTTTATATTCCAGGTAACTCGTGTGAGTTATGTTGGCAGAAGAAGATTTAAGATTGGGCTGAGTTCCAGGTACAGCTCTACTGTTTAATAGCTTGGACCTTCTCTAATCTCACTAAACCTCAATTTCCTTATCTGTATAATGGGCATGATAATAGCACCTCTACCCCCTTGGGTTGTAAAGATCAGATAAGATACTGTATCTGGAGTGCCTCACGTGGGTCTTGGCACATGTGCCCCTAGCATGAACCATAAGGTTAGTGCCAACTATGGCAGTGAGTTAGGGCAAAGCTGAGCCAAGACTGAGGAGCTCTCCTCGGCTTCCTCCCTCCCCTTGCCACATGCCAGCTCCCCCTCTGCCCTCGCCCCTGCCCCCACTCTTGAGTCATACCATAATCAGGGACATTTTGGCGCTCTGCACCAGCCCTCTCCGCCCCCTTTGACCCTGTTTCTATTGATGTGGACAACAAAGCTGCTTTATTTCTATGTCATCTGTGGAGCCCCAGCATGGGCAGCTTTGCTGCCCAAAGGCCAGGCAGCAAGGCAGTGCAGACCCACACCTGCGATTTGGGGGTGACTGGCACGGCATAAACAGGAATAAGAAGTCCCTCCCAGGACGCCTGGGGCCCCAGCCTGCAGCCGCTCTGTGTGGGGTGGGGAATTTCTAATACACTTGTTTTACAGGCCTACAAGTGTGACCGGCAGCACAAAGAGAACTATCCTGTGTTTGCCAAAGGGGATTGACAACCATTAAGTATTTCACAAGTATAAAGTGATATTGTTCTTTTGCTGTAAAAATTTTATTGAATATTTGCAACCCAAAGGAACCTTAAATGTGGCCTCTATGTGGTAGTATAACTGGTGCTTTCACTTTGTTCAGCTAACCTAAGAAAATTTTGATAAACTCAAAAATCACTTTCATCTTCATGAATTAAAAACTGTTTGGATTTCACAATGTATGCTTATTCCTATAAAGGGTGTATGATTCTTTCCTTCAAAATAATAATGGTTAACACAAATCTTTTTGTGAATATTCTTTGTGAATATTATGTAACATATAGATAGAACTGTGTGTGTGTGTGTGTGTGTGTGTGTGTGTGTTCCCAATGTGAGTATCTTAGAAAAGTGTCAATTCTTTGTTTAAAAAATACTGATGAAAGGACAGATACGGTGGTTCATGCCTGTGATTCCAACACGTTGAGAGGCTGAGGCAAGAGGATCTGTTGAGCCCAGGAATTTGAGACCAGCCCAGGCAACATAGCAAGACCTTGTCACCACAAAAAAATTTTTTAAATTAGCCATGCATGGTGGTGTACGCCTGTAGTCCCAGCTCTCAGAGGACTGAGGCTGGAGGACCGTTTGAGCGTGGGAGCTCAAAACTGCAGTTGGCCATGATCATGCCCCTGCACTCCAGCCTGGGCAACCCTATCTTTTAAAAAAATCCTGATAATAAGTGTAAAATAATGATGATAAACCACTATTAGTTATCAATTTTAGGGTAGATCATATATAATGGTTGGTCTAGGTAGAATGCCAAACTAATAATTTAAAGTTTTCTGAAACTGGAGACTTTAAAACCCAATAATCTTTATTTTGAAGTCTGAAAGTTTACAGCCCAGAGCCCTATATAAAATATTGAAGTTAACAAATAGGATTAACTCAGCCTTCTTCAAGCTGAGAGCTCATTGCCATGACCTGCATTTGCACCAGAATTTGAATTTGAACTGGAGATAAGCAATATATTTTAGTTTGGGTAAGAGCAAAGTAACCAGCTAAAGGAGAGAGTTTTTCAGGAAGTTAAGTGTCTTTTCAGTTATTAAGCAGCTCTGCAAGTAATCCATTTCAGTAAAACTGATGAATGATCACTAAGCCTCATATACAACAAAGTAAAACGTGCTGTATAAAAAATAATATAGGGGCTTATGGGTACACTATTGAAAAACTAGTTTACTAATTAAAAGCTTCTCTTTTAAGTAGTAGATCCTCTATTTTGTAAAGTGTTTGTTTACAAGTCATTAAATCTAGCTACCACCTGATCAAGAGTTTTCTGGGGGGAATCTGGAGGGGAAATAAGGCCAAAAGCAATGTTACGCAAGTGTAAAGAATGAAAGGCCACCTGGAAGAAAGATAAAGCAGCCATAAAGTAGCTGTCAGATCTAACTCAGTATCCTGCCCCACTACTCAATTATGAAGGTATAGATACTGCTCTGCCAGGACATATTACAATCTGCAAAATGAGAGGTTAGACTATATGATCTCCGAAATTCTCTTTTAATTTCAGCATCTTATGATTCCACATAAACCAAGGTGTAAGTATAACTATCTTTGATTTTTCTTCTTGTCTCATTTCTTGCCTTCTTTGATAATAAGGACCAAACATTCTCTACCTCTTGGGGTAGTCTGGTTTTGGAAGATGGGGAATAGCTAAAAGTTTGTGTTTCCCTGACATTTAAATGACACTGTAGTCAGAACTCTCCATCCCTCAAGGGCCATGTAGGGCTGCACTCCTTCCAAGAAGCACATCAGCCACACCTGTGAGCACGGGCTCATGCTCTGTGCTTTTGTGGCACTGGTTGTCTGGGTTCAGCATTTCTTCTGTGCTGCTTGGTATTTTACTACATGTGAAGGTCCTGCTCCATCGACTACAGTGGAAAACTCCTTACGATCAGCGATCTTGTTTTGTACTGACTTTCCATTTCCAAGTGATCGTCCTGGAACTCCTTTCCCCTTTATGTCACACTCAACCAGCAAACACTTCCATCCTGAAGGAACCCCTGTCATCCCCTGTCTCTGCACCGGCACCCTGGGGTCGAGCTCTGCCAGAATGAGGAATGTCACTCCACAAGTTCGCTCTGTTCCTGTATGTGAACCATCACAAACTGTGGATGATGCTCAGTTCTGCCTGGAAGCCCAGCCTGCTGTCTCTCTTTAAACTTGTCCATCCACATTCTTCAGTCCCTTTTTTGAGCTTCCTGTGTTCTCTTTAACCTTTGAAGTCCTCAGCCTGCCTCTCACTCTCAGCAGGTGTCCATGACCCTACTTCCCAGAGAAAATAGGAGCCAGTGGACGGGAGCCCTGTGTCTTCCCTCTGTCAGTTCTGCCACCTCCCCATGACACCTTTCTTTTCCCTCCTGTGAATTGGAAAGTTGCTTCCCTCCTCAGAGCCTCTCCTTCCTGCATGCTTGGATCCCATCCCCTCCCACCTTCTTGAGAAGTGCTACTGAATGTCCCTTCTCTCTCAGGTCTTCCCTCTGTCCCCCATCCCTCTTCATCTCGCTCCTGTCCTTCCCTGCCAGGCTCCTTAGAAATAGCCATGTGCAGTGCCGGCATTTCCTTACCTCAGCTTAGCTCAGTCTGGGTTCCACTGCTACACTCCACCGAAACAATTCTGCCAAGGTTGCCAAGGACCTCCCGTGCTGTTCAATCTGGCTGACATTTCCCAGTCCCTGCCTTCTCAAAAGCGTCATGTTCATCCCATAGTATGTTTGAACCTCCTTTTCCCTTCACTCTTATTGGGTGGCCCTGGGCTTTTTCACTTCCTGCCTCAATAGCAGTTTTCCCCTTTCTCATCCTCTTCTCCAGGCTGTGAAACGTTCCTGTTCTTGAAGACTGCTTCTCCGCCCTCCTCCCTCTCATGCCGTCCCCTCCCCAGGTTACCTCAGCCACTCCTCTGGGGAGCTAATGTCTGATGCACAGATACACACATTTTTACCTCCTGCCCCTGCTGCCCCTGGGAACTTCAGACCCACCTGTCCACGACCTACCTGACACTTAGATATCCCAAGAGCGCATGAAATTTAACAAACTCAAAACTGAACTCTTCTCTTAAAATGCATTGTGCCAGTCAGTGGACTCACCAGCTACCCCGGCATGCATGCAGCACTCCCTCCATCTTTCCCTACATTTCTAGTCTGTCATCAAGCCCTGCACATTTCAGCACTTCAGCATGCTGGAGTGTCTGCTTCCTTCATCTGTGCTGCCTCCGCCACCCACTGCTGAGCTGCTGTCCTCTGTGTGGTGCAATTCTACAGTAGCCACTTCCCGATGCTCCTGAGCATGCTGTTCATCCCTTTCATGCCATGCGCCTTGTCTGTTTCTGCACTGTTTTCCCATTAACAGTGTCCCGTCATCTCCAGGACTCGCCTTCTTCCTGGAAGCCCTGTCCACCTGCCTTCTCCTTTCTCCATGAGCTATTGCTCCCTAGGGAAGCCTCGCATGCCTCCCCCACCTGGCCTGGGCCTTTTCCATACTTGCTTATGGTCCGATGTGCTTCTCCCTCCTGACTCTGTCATTGTTGGAGTTCTACACTTGGGGCAGTTCTTCAGTTAATGTGTCTGCCCCTCTGGACCATAAGCCCCAAGAGGGCAAAGACTGGTGTCCGAGCTGTGCCCAGCACTGAGTGGACTCTTAAAGGTTGTGCTGACGCGAGGATGGGTGGGGAAGGAAAATCAATAAGGAAAATTCTCAGTTTACTCATTCCATGTTGACTGAAGTTTTCATATTTTCTCCACAAAACATGTTCCAGAGCTGGTACCATAAAGCAAAAGGATGCAGAAAGTTTCTGGTTTCCTGCTTCCTTTCTGAGAAGACTCTGTTAAGCGATACTGATTTAAGCAGCCTGAGGCGGCATCAAAGCTTTGGAGGATCCACTGAACGCATCACGTGCATTTAAATAATCAGTGTCCGGTCCCACCTCCATGTTGGGTTTTGCTTTCTCTTGTTCCACAAGATATTGAAGTGCTGATGGAGTTGGCATCCAGCTTCATTCGCCTTGTGTTTGTTATCACAGGACTTGGATTTCCATTATGATTTTCTTTTTCTGTTATTTTTCAAACTTTGATATTCCTCTGATAGCATAAAGATACATAAACTTTAATTTTTCACAAATATACTCTGGAAATGACTTAGTATCGTAAGATGCTTGGGGAAAGTGAACCGGAGAAGCTATATGATGTTAGATTCCTGTTTTCGTTCAGTGGGTTTGAGAAGCTAGCTGTCAGCTGTCACTATCATTCCTCTGTTGTGTTTGCCTTTGCTCTCTGGCCACCATTCCTTTCTTTTTGCATTTGGCCTTCTTTAGTTTAACTACAGCATATCTAGGTGTGCTTTGAATATTCTTACTTATATATTGCTTTGAATAGTCTGCTTTTTTTTTGTTTTTTGTTTAACAGACATGGCTCCACTCTGTCACTCAGGCTGGAGTGCAGTGGTACAATCACAGCTCACTGCAGCCTCGAAATCCTGGATTCCAGTGATCTTCCTTCCTCACCCCCGCAAGTAGCTGAGACTACAGTTGCACACCCCCACGCCCAGCTAATTTTTGTTATTTTTTTATTTTTTAGAGACAAACTCTGTTGCCTTGGCTGGTCTCAAAATCCTGGGCTCAAGCAGTCTGCCTGCTTCAGCCTCCCAAATTGTTGGGATTACATATATGAGTCACTGTGCCCAACTGTATCTACAGATTTATAACTGTCATTGTGGAAAATTCTGAATCGTCATTATTTTTTCAAATATAATCATCTTTTGTTCATCTTCTATTTCCGTATACATTTCTCACAGCTTAAAAAATTCTCTATCTGATCATCTTAGTAACTAAAGTCTTGGGAGTATTAATCAGTCGTTGCTATCTCTGTGAGCTCGTGTTTGATTGATCTCCATCTGTGGGAAGCCTGGAGGCCTGGCAGGGGGCGCTCTCCTCCAGAGATCATTTGCATTTACTTCTGCCAGGTGTTGGGGCCACTTTGAAAGGCTTCCTTCAAGGATCTCAGGTTAATGTTGAAGCCTTTGGTTGAGCTCCCAGCTTTCCTTTGGCCCAAATAAGTGTTGAAACTGGCAGTTATCCTCAGGGAGTCCCTCCTTTCAGGCTTGCTTAATGGTCCCCACACTCCATGTGGGTTAAACGCACTTTAGGGGAAGAAAGGTGTCTTGGAGATTCCCTCTACTGTCTGTGAACCCAGCAGTGTGATTTTAAAAAACCAAAAACAAAAAAAACTCTGCTCTATCAAGCAGCTCATTCTTTTGTTGTTTGCTTGTTTTGTTTTTGTAACTGAGAATCCTTCAGCGTGCCTGCCTTCTATCCTACTGGAAGCATAAATCTTTGACGTGGTTTTTATTGCTAGCAACAAGGAAAGTCAACACGCAAAAATAGTTAACCAAGAGAAAGTTCAGGTTTTTCAAAATCGTGTCCAAAGCCATCCCTGTCATTCACTGAAACTTGATCTTACCCTTTGTCCTTTGGAAGCACATCTTTGCTTTTGTTCTTGACTCATGTCCAACCCACCTCCTCTTGCAGTCCTGGGGCCACATGTCTTCCTTCTTCCCTGAATGGAGGTTCTTCTTTTGGTTAATTCATGCCCCACCCCAGTCTTTATTTTTAAACTTAGTTCCTGTAAGGGAAGTAAAGAGCACACAGATGAGTGTTGTTCTTGGAGTTCAATACATAAATCATGTCCATTAATCCAACAAGTATTTACATGAAAAATTTAAAAGCTTTCTTTCTCAGATTACATTTTCTTTACAGAGGGAAGTTGTCCTGGACATGTGACCAAGGGGCTGTGGGATGAGTTTCTGGAGGGAAGGTAGGGAGAGTGGATGGGCAAGAAGCAGGGACAGGCGGCATGAGGATTGAATCTCCCTCACCACTGCCGTCCGACGGCCACCATGGACCCAGCATCAGACAGACATAAGAAGTGGGAATGAGGAAGGCAGGAAGAGAGATTATGATGGCACAAGGAAGGAGGGTGGGTGGGTGGGTGGGAAGAGAACTTCCTGTGTCCACCATGTTTTTTTCCCCCAAGGTACACATTCAAGTCAAGTCATCCTCACCTGGATAGTAATAACCCTTGCTATTTATTTTATATTTTTCTAGATCAATGAACTGAGCCATGTTCAAATCCCTGTTATGTTGATGCCAGATGACTTCAAAGCCTATTCAAAAATAAAGGTGGACAATCACCTTTTTAACAAGTAAGTGCAAGTATGACCTTTCATAAGACTAGCCTGGCTGCTAGGAGTACAAGTTTTGTGAATTTCTGTAATCACATAATTTTTCAATGGGTGGGAGTAAAGTTTTGCTGATGAAGTTAATCCTGTGATAAACATAACCATCTGTCATTTTTAGAGAAGCAACAGCAGGCTCTCTGGGATAATATCCTTTGCCATATGGCATATTGTTCTCTATGAATATCTTATATGTTGAAAGTGATATTCTCATTATAATTCAAATTTTTGAAGCTGTAAATTGCTTGGATTTTTTATCAGTTATGAACCTCTGCTCTTGTACACAGAACTTTGAAAATGATGATTTATGAACAGCAATGACTCTATCATAGAACAATAAAGACTGAAGGTACATTTTCATAAGGCACAATTAGATGCCATGTTGGGCATTGAGAACATTTCTCCTTCATTTGAATGTCGTTTTAGACATCATTATGAAGCACCTATTATATGTTAGGTGGTCCATTGAGAGCTAGAAATGCAATGATATAGAAGACTTGGCCCTGCCCTCAAGGGGCTCAGAGTACAACAACTGACGCATACACAAACTGCTCTAGTTCAGTGTGCAAAGTATGATAAGGGAGGGGTTTGTGCATATGTATGATTTATATGCATGTCTCGTTCCGTGGGAACAAAAAGAGGGAAACAGTTCTGAATGATTAGGGTGAATCTCAAATTACTCCCATGTGAGGATCATTATGAAATTTTTTTTGAGACAGGATCTTGCTCTGTTGCTCAGGCTGGTGTACAGTGGCGAAATTTTATCTCACTGCAGTCTCAAATTCCTGCGCTCTCGCAGTCCTCCTTCCTGAGCCTTCCGAGTAGCTGGGACTACAGGTGCAGGTTACCATGCCCAGCTGATTTTTTAAAAAACTTTTTGTGAAGACAGGGGTCTTCACTGCAGTCTCAAATTCCTGGGCTCAAGCAATCCTCCTTCCTGAGCCTTCCAAGTAGCTGGGACTACAGGTGCAGGTTACCATGCCCAGCTGATTTTTTTAAAAACTTCTTGTAAAGACAGGGGTCTCACTATGTTCCCCAGACTAGCCTCAAACTCCTGGTCTCAAGTAATCCTTCCACCTCAGTCTCCCAAAGTGATGGGATTACAAATGAGCGGTGTAAGCCACTGTGCCAGGCCAATTATGAAATTTCTTCAGGGAGCCATTGTCCTTATGTGAAGCTGATGTGTTGGTTTTTCTCATAACAGTGTTTAGAGGCTGACTTTGAGGGAATTTTCTCTATGCAAATTTAGAATGTGGCATTTATATAAAATAAGCCTTTTAGGGGGGTGAGGGAGTGGCCCTGCTTTCCTCGGCAGTAGCTGAGAGGGAACATGGGGGCTGTGCTGGTGGCTTCCTCCGCTACCTCTTCCTAACTCACTGTCCTGCTGCTGTGCTGTTCTTTCACTGCTCCCCCTGCCTGGCCCCTTCCTTCCCCACCTCTTGTTCTTTGAGGAATGGCTGCAGTGTGTGGCCAGGATTTAAAGAGGTCACATAGTCCAAGCTTGCCTGTGACAAAGGAGACAGACGGACAGCCGTCTAGCCCCCCATGTCTCCTGGATCTTCCTGCGGGTTGTACCTGGTTCTAGGAAGCACACCTGTCCCTTTGGTAGACAGTGAACTCCGAACCTTTCTTTGGTTACATGTGGAACTCAGTGGTGGCAGATGCAAGTCTGATTGACTCTCTCTGAGCTTTATTCCACGCTGTGACTGTTTCAGAGAAAACATGCCGAGCCATTTCAAGTTTAAGGAATACTGCCCGATGGTCTTCCGTAACCTGCGGGAGAGGTTTGGAATTGATGATCAAGATTTCCAGGTGAGTTGCTTTTGTAACATTTGCTTCCAGTAGGAAATGGGTTTTGCCATGCCTTTTGCTCTATAAATTAGGATCTATATTTTTGTCAATAAAATTATATAATAGTAATTTTCATTTTGTGTAATAAGTTGTTAATGTTCATGCTGAAGTAAAGTATTCTCCTGATTGGGGACCTCTATACATGTGATATTGGTATAAAAGTCAGTAGGAAAATATATTACTGTTCTTTGGAAGGAGACTGAGCATGTGAGGGTTTTATAGAATGCTCTCATTTCCAGGTGGAAAGGTTCTGCTAGCAGAGCCGCCTGTTAATTTCTGCTGTCAGACATGTCAGTAGCCTGTGTGAGTGTGCATGTTTTTTATCTTTGTAGAGGCCACTTAGGACTCTCAGGAATCTTTATCTTGCAGATTTGCTGCTTTTCAAGTTGGTCAGACTCTTGCCACAGCATTTTTGTCCAAGGGCGCCCTTTGTGCACTGCAGTGCTGGACTGTGGAATGGCCATAGCACTGTGGTCAGCACCAAGAACCCAGCATCCTGGGTGTGTCCTGTGGTGCGTCTTCCTCTTCATCTTGGTTCCCACCACGTAAAAATGTGCACTGCTGCTCTCCTCCCCACTCCGGCCTGGTCCTTCATTCTAACTTTTGAACATCTGTTTTAACTCTTTAAATAACTGTTGAGCCATGATCATTTTTTTCTAAGAAAGGATTTGACATTGGTTACCCAAGTTTCATATAGCGAGCCAGATTCGTAAATGGCTAAGGATTTTTTTAAAAGCGGAAATCTAAGGGACAGGTTGAACATCCCCATCAGAAAATCTGAAATCCAAAATGCTTCAAAATCGGATATTTTCTAATCAACATGATGCCACAAGTGGAAAATTCCACAGTTACGTGCTCAACACAGCCTTCGTTTCATGTACACAATTATTTAAAATATTGTGGCCGGGCGCGGTGGCTCAAGCCTGTAATCCCAGCACTTTGGGAGGCAGAGACGGGCGGATCACGAGGTCAGGAGATCGAGACCATCCTGGCTAACAGTGTGAAACCCTGTCTCTACTAAAAAATACAAAAAACTAGCCGGGCAACGTGGCGGGCGCCTGTAGTCCCAGCTACTCGGGAGGCTGAGGCAGGGGAATGGCGTGAACCCGGGAGGCGGAGCTTGCAGTGAGCTGAGATCCGGCCACTGCACTCCAGCCCGGGCGACAGAGCAAGACTCCATCTCAAAAAAAAAAAAAAAAATTGTATAGAATTACCTTCAGGCTATGTGTATAAGGTGTATATGAAATAGATAAATTTTGTGTGTAGATTTGGGTCCCATCCCCGAGATACTTCATTATCTATGCAGATATTCTGAAATCTGAAAAAATCTGAAATACGACCGGCTCCAGGCATTTCAGATAAGGGATGCTCAACATATACTGACATAAGTCCCTTCAAATCTAGTCCTAATTTGCCCTCAATTTAAGATCTGAATTCATCCTGCATTAAGTGACATATTGCCACCTTGGGTGACTACGAATTGAGTACTGATACAGCTTATCCTGCGTTTTCCTCTGAAGAATAGGGTCCCTGAGGCAAACTGAGATAGTTAGCACACTTCGCTAAAGATCTGTGCTCCCACTGCCCTCTCTGTACCATTGCCGAAAATTTCCAGGAATGTCTCACATGTTTGCTGAGGCATGAGAGAGGCTGCCATGTTTGGAGAAAGCAGTGCTGACCAGGCTGCCAGTGACACTGTCTCACGATAGCCTGAGGTTGTGGTTTGCATGGAGGTCCAGACCCTGAGCTTGAGGCTCTGTGTACACAGAAGAGCTGAGGGCTGGCTAGTGGGACAGGAAGGATGTGGTTGCTCATTTGCTATTAAAACTGCATGGGAGCCAACACTCTTGTTAGGGCATTTCCTTTTTTTTCTTGAGACAAGATCTTGCTCTGTTGCCTAGGCTGGAGTACAGTTGTGTGATCATAACTCACTGCAGCCTCAAACTGCTGGGCTCAAGTGATCCTCCCACCTCAGCCTCCAGAGTAGCTAGGACTACAGGTGTGCACCACCATGCCCAGCTAAT